>NW_023458558.1:48508419-48532033 GCF_013731165.1 Rhagoletis pomonella
GATGACATGATAACATACACATGCATACATTTGCGTGTGCATATATACATACATATGTATGTAAATATAACACTTGAAAGTTGAATTTATTACTATGATAACGCTGCTTTTGTTTATTAGTTAATTTTAGAATCCATATCTGCGAATATACCTCCTGCCGGTTTATTTGTTTGCGACATTTTATTATTGGTATGTAGTTTTTTCAACTTATCTCAAACAAGTAATTTTTAGCAAAAAAAAAAACCGACTTAAAAAAATATATATATATCTATATATTTCATGTTCCAATGATCGGATCTAAACCAAATTAGTATGGGACCACCTCTGAGACACTACCTTATTGAAATCGGTTGACGTGGTGCAAAGTTATGCGGTAAAATACATAAAAAAAAAAAACAAAAAAAAAATATTCCGACGAACTGATAACCTCCTCTTTTTTTGGAAGTCGGTTAATAACAAAAGCACCTTTGGACAAGCTTAGATTTTAATCAAAAGTTTAGCTTTCCCTGATTCCAGATGTAATATTGCCTTTTTACCTTTTCATGCTATTTGCCTTTTATGAACACGAATACAATTACGAAGATGAAAATGAAAACGAATACGAAGACTAAAAGGAAGACCGAGATGAGGACCAAAACCATTACGAAGGTAAAAATGAATATGGAATCAAAGACGAAAATGGGCACGATTAAAAAGCTGAAGACGAGGATACATTTGAATACGAACAACAACGAGCACGAGTACGAATAAGACGACGATTTCCACTGCCATTATCATTACTATTGCTGAAAACGCATCGCCAATATCCAAACACAAGGGACATTAAGAGCGAACTCTGCATATCGCACAGTGCGAGAACCTGCCGTACTCGTACTCGCTTCAACAGCGCCAATCGATCTACCAGCTAGAAGTACTAGCAAGAAGAAGCTATGGCACGCAAAGCAGCAGATCGGAAGAGTTGAAGCAGCCAAAGGTGGGCATGTCATCAAAAAGGAAGATGGTCAGCGAGGCTTATAGCGAATTTGGAATGCTGGTTAGATCGCGAACACGGAGTGAACTATTTTCTTACTCAACTTTTGACTACCCATGGCTTTTTCAGAGCATATCTCCATAAAATGGAAATAGTGGCGAGTCCACATTGCATTTCATGCCCAAATGTAGAAAATAGCCCTGTTCGCGTACGCACTATCCAGTAAATCCAGTACTAATTTTATTGGTTTTTTACTGGATGTCGTTTTCGTATGCAAAAACTTGCAAGAAACTAGCAAAAGAGGGGAAATTGAGAGAGCAAAATGGCAGCTGAACTTGCAAGTTTTACTGGATTTTTACTGGATACATTTTTGCTAGCAACTAGTTAGTAGTAGTAGCTAGTAAGAAAAACAGCTGATGGCATGCTGCTTAATGTAATTCACATTAACAAAATAATTAGGAGTGTTCGCTGTGCAACTGCCAGTAAGAATTAGCCAGTAACAAAATTCAGAGAACAAGGTACCTTACTCTCCCAAAGAGAGAAACTTACTAAGTTTTGCGCGAACAGGAATTAGCAAACATTAGCAAGCTTCACTGCCAGCTGGCGTCCACGGTTGCATTTTGAGCATAATCAATTTTTTAAATTATTTCAGGTGGAAACCAAAATAGGACCTATACGTATATTTCTTCTTATTCTGACTTTCTTCAACATACGCTTCAATTTCATTGTGGAAGTCACTGTCGGATTTCCTATATCGACAGTGGTGTCGAGTGCGTTCCGATCACGAATACAGCTTTTTCAGTCGAGTACCTCTCAAATGTTTGGAATTAATTAAATTAATTGAATAAACGAATATTTACATAATTCTTTCATTAGTATATCGAAACAAGATTGTTCATTTTTAAATTTAACGAACTCGTTGATTCAAATTAATGTTAACAAAAATGCAACCGTGTGCCACAATCCTGCTTGCAAATTCTTACTGGCAAAAATTTTCCCAGAACGAATTTGCAACTTCCCCTCCAAATGAATTGTCAAAATTGTGCTCTCTCCTTGCAAGTTGTACTGGGTTTTTGTCTAAACAAACACGATTTGGTAACAATTGGTACCAACTTGTAAAAATTTTTTGCATAGCGAACACTCCTATTGTTTGTGGTGCTTTAAGAGTTGCAATTAACAAAATAAACCTATTTGAATATAAAATAAGATGGAAAATACTATTTTTCTTAGAAAATTACGTCGGAAAATAATAAATTAATCAGCTGTTCATAAAACTAGCAACTTCAAATTTCACTCATTGGGAGCAAATATTGGCTTACTCTCCGAAATTTGGTTACTGGCAAGTTAGTGGATATTTTTTGCTGGAGAATACGAAAATACAATTTATGTCGAACACACCTTTTTCTCCTGTGCGCGCTGGGACGTGAACAGGCGACAACTAGAAAGGACACTCGGCACAGTGACACCCGAAAACATAGTATCCAAAATGACGGCCGAACTCACGGGACGCGGTCGCCATCATACTGCAGCGCGAGAAAATAGAACTGGACAGCGAGGAGATTGAAAATAGGGCAGGCCAAAACGATCGCAATTTGCAGTGGTCGGTAAGGTAGGAAGCGGGACAATTAGCAATTAAGCAAAGAGAAGACGGGCCAATAGCTTGATGCTGGCTTCAAATGTGGCGGCCTCAACTCAGCAAAAAAGATATATGTATACAATTTTTTCAAAATATTTCAAGCCCAAACCTTCTTAAAGCTCTTTCGTCCGACACCCATATTGTGATATGTATTTTAGTTATCTACATAATTCAAGTTGAATGTAATTTTTCAAGCCGGTGGCAACCCTCCTTCATGTAGTTAAGAAATAAAACTTGTTCAAAACTATTTAGAAAGATGCGCATATTGTAATAATTTATTTAACTTATTAAATAATTTGGTGACAACCTTCTTCAAATACCTAGAAAAATATAAATGTTAAACTAAAAATTTGCCTAACCATCTTTCGTTTGACACTTTAACTGTATTTAATTTTATTTATATGTATATATATGCAGGTTTGTATGAAAAATTTAGTTTGTATGGTCCATTTTCTACAAACGCCTATTTTTCCCCATTAATTTTATATGTAGGTATATCTTCATACCAAGTACCAGTCCTCTGCCATAAATACTTCCAGATATATGCAGTACGAACAATTTCAATTTTTATAGCAGATAGACTTGTCTAATCGAGATAAAAGCTATCCCATATTTAGCTTTACCATTATTTGTTTAGTTTACCATTATTTGTTAAAATGTTCTGATAGTTGACTGTTAAAGAAAAATATCTGATGTTTTTAATAACTGGTGAATTTTAACCATTGTTTGTTTATCTAAGCTAACCTGCGTAAATATCACGAAGAAAAATTTTTACGCAGTGGTATTTTTAAAACTTTTTTTAAGGGAATAAATATTTATTTATGTATGTAAATATGTACATATGTATGTATATGATACTCAGACAAACTTATCCCTAATGAATTTAACAAAATGCTTAGGGAGTAACACTCACTCTTGCGTCAGTAAAAAGTTAATTTTTGCAGATAATTCTTGTCCATAAAATAACACGGTTCCACAAAAGTTTGACGACTTTGATCCTAAAAACGGTACCAAGTTTTTTTTAGCACTTCTAGTCTTTAAGAAAAAAACTGTTGAAGTGTCAAAAAATTGCAAAATTTAGTTATATCTTGAAAACTTTTTTACTTTCATATATTTTGATTCCATTTTCGGATTCAACGGTTCTTGAAAGCTGGTGTTATAAAGTTACAGTGATAGCTCTGCCAGTGCTGAGCAGCAGGATTAACCTTTAAACGAAAGATGTTTGTACAAAACTTGGTACACGCGACCATCATTCTCACATTAGACCGGGCCATTTCGAAAAAGTTAATTACTACTCACCCTGATAGGAACACTTACTTCGAAAGTATTTTTTGATAATACAATATAGGGGCGTATTCTTGTTTTCGTACGAATCGAAAATCATGAAATTTTCCTATCATTGTCTAGACAAAAATTTTAAATTTTTGATTCGTACGAAATCCAGAATATGCCGCATTGTCTTAAAGGGATGCACACTTAGAACTAAAAAAATATCTTTTCAGTGATACACTCTAGAACTGGGTAACAAATAAAATTACTTTAAGCAAATCAAGTTTTTTGACTTGTCTTAGGACATGCCAAGGATAAACATTATTAGGGGGTAGTTACAATTTTTTTCGCGACCCAAACTAATGAACTTGCGCCTATGAAATATATTTTATATTTATTTCCTTGCCAATTAAGTTCTGCTTCCACGTCAATTGCATTGGGACTGGAAGTAAACAAAGTTTTTTCACGTCACTAAAATCTTAATCAAAATACAGTATACTTAAATATTTGAAAGTAAACAACAGTATAATGCCATATGTAGGTATATACACTAGGGTGGTCCAAAAACAGTAAAGTCGGAACTGTAATGCTCTCACCCCCTAGGATTGTTCTATACCGAAAAAAATATACCTTTATTTTTTTATTTTTAAATCAAAAGATATTTAGAGGCCGCTCAAAGCGCTCAAAGTTTTCCATGTATTTTTATATGGGAAAAATAACTTTTTTCGTAGAATTGGTATAGAATTCTTGAAAGTCAAGATTTTTCGATCGGAAAACTCTGGTTCTCTTCAGTAGACTTTCAATAATAACACCCAATTGTTTATTTAACCATTTTTTAATACTAACGATTTTTTATTGGTCGCCCCATTGCCTTTGTCGGGGTTTTCGTGGGTTTTTGGCGAGGGGTTTTGGTTGGTAGTTGCAATCAAAAAATGGTTAAATAAACAATTGGATATTATTATTGGGAATCTCCTACAAATAAGCAGAGTTTTCTGGTAGAAAAGTATTGATTTTTAACTATTCTATATCATTTATATGAAAAGTTGTTTTTCCCCATATAAAATACATGGAAAACTTTGGGCGCTTATTTCTTATTTATTTATTTTTTTAATCCGAAATAAAAAAAATAGAACAATCGGAAGGGGTGAGAGCATAAAAATTCAGACTTTACTTTTTCCACGTTAATTTTTGGACCACCCTAATATACACACATATGTCCATATGCATATGCATACTTACCAATGCGTTCACAACCTTACATGTTTACATACATATGTATATTTTTAAATATTTACGGGAGGAGTTTGCATTAGAAACTTGTTTTGTTTCTAACATCTGCTTTCTTCATTATCAGTACTTTTTGTCTTGATTTGTTTACCTACAGGTATGCGTACATACAATATACGTAATGTATATATAATAGATATTTGTGCACATGCATAAATATATACTTCATTTGTATGTACACAAATGTATACAGTCTTCGGACGATGCCCCAATTCTAATGCTTCCCCTAATGCATAATATCTTCCTGGGCGTTTTGCCAACTTATATTTTTGTTTACCTGTAGACATGTAGTAGTTGCCAACTTGGTGCTTTAAGCACTAGATTTAGTGATTTTTGAAAATTAAAACGTCATAAAAATGGTTTAGTGCCTTGTGCCTTTATTCTGAATTTTAAATTTCTCATACATAGTTGAAACAAGAAATAATTTGAAGCATTTAAAGTTGTGGCAGCACTGAATTTACAAGAATCTACAAATTTAAATGTACAAAAATGTAACCATATGTAGCTGAAGTTGCAAACACACGCTCTTGTTAAATTGTATTCGCATTGAAAATGCTAGCACGCAGGTAAGTGAAGTATTTATTTTTTTATTTTCTAATTATTTTTACATAACTTGATTGATTACACAGCTCGACAAAATTTGACTTTTTTGCCACCTGAGTAAAATGCATCGGTGCTTGTAGATTTTTTAGTGCTGAATCCAAATCTCGCTGCAGAACTTCTCTAGCACGTCAGAGTTTTGAGATATCCTTACCTTAAAGTACTAAAACCACGGTTTTTCCGGATATTTGTGGTTATAGTATGAAAACAACAATTTTTTTTTGCTAGAAATATACCAGTTTCAATGTGCCGCACTTCGATATTACTTCGGAAGCATGAATCATGTGTAGAGGCTATTCAATCGTTATGAGCGAAAAAGTTTTGTGTGTTTATTTATACTTTTAAATTTTTTTTGATTTTTTTGCTTTTATTAAATACAAACTGTTACGAAAAATATATTCTTTGATTTAAAAAAAATTGTGTGCTTTTAGTGTGGTAAAACGCATTTTTCCAAGTTTTGGTGCTTTTTGAAATTCAAAAGTTGGCAACACTGTGCGTATATATATATGTACATACATACAAACGTTTTGTTTTGATCTTCCCATTTCTTAGCTTGTTGCTACGTGCCAATAGCCGCGTTTTTGAGTCATACGTACATACATACGTATGTACGTAGATACCACATGTATGCATAGACATATGTATGTATGTACATAACCCTGTCAGGAAAACATGCTTTGGCAATCAGTTCAATCATATTTAGAGAACTAGGTAGATTTACATATAGCACACCCACTTCAAAAGAGGCACAACCCAAAAAACAAATACGGGAATATAGTGGGGAAAATATTATAGCCGCACCAAATTTTGACATAACATAACATAACATATTTTTTTTAAATTTAATTTTTTATTAAACTATATAAAAAACCCGTGATAATCCAAGTTTCAAACTGTGGTCAATATTAAAAAAAAAAAATTATTTTTTATAATTTTTTATCCGAAAAACCAACGGCAATTTATAGATATTTGAAACTTGTACTTGCATTAGAATTCAAGGGGCTGCAAAACTGCATACTCAGAATCTTTTTAGCAAATCTAATTAAAAATGCTCGAAAATTTTACTCAGAATCTTTCAAGGAAATCTTCAGCCCATCCAAAATAAAGCTTTCGTCAAACATTTGCTGAGATAGAGCGTTTTCGAACCGTCAGCCGGGATAAGGCGATCTTTCACACAGCCGTCGATATACTACAACAGACAATTAAGGATTTTTATGCAATGTATTAAATAATTTAATTTTTTTTCACTTTTTTCGACTTTACCGTTTAAACTAATACTTTAACCATTTTCAAGGTGACGTGAATTCAGTGAAAAGTTAAGGTTTGCGTTAAGTGTATTTTTTATAATATTTGCAATAAATAAATAGGGCTCTATATATATGTACATAATTGAGAATATGATATAGGTATAACCAAAACAAATTTAACGAAATTGAGGATAGAACGAGACATTTTTCTTATTTCAGAATAAGATAAGATCTTTTGATATATAAAACTTATAGCTGAACAAAGGATGAACGCTTGAAATGGCAATGGAAGCCTGAAAAGCCTTTCGTTGATCGTTCTAATCTAAGAGACGCGTTACGACCTACAGAGCTCACGCCGCTACTTAAAAATCTGAATAAAGGGCTGAAAGCCTTAAAGGCCGTAGACATGTTCAGGGGTTTTTCACGATTTCCGCGCTCTATTGTTGAATAATAAGCTATATATTACGTCTTGAGCGCCGAAAGCCAGATGTTAGAAAAACTTGATGCGGAGTTCTAACTTTACTGAGCTTTGTGCTGTGCTGACGAGGAATACCGCAGACAATGGGACAATAAGCGGCATTAGTTGCTCCGCTAACTCGGCTATGTTGTACTAATGGACACAAACGCTCCAGCTCTGAAAGTATGCAACGTGGATCATAAATGATTCATAAAAGTGGAACGACCGAGACTTGGTTTAACATGGCATTTCCAAGTGGCGTCAGTTGGCATATAGGATAAACAGTGCGCAGGGAAAATAGTGACGTGGTTTAAAATACAGTTCGGTAAAGGAGATTTTCTCTACAGGGTAGGCATGTATAGACAAACGATTTTCTTATGTACGACCTTGTTACTAAGCGGCATGTTTAATTGTTGCTATTGCTGGGGCACACATGAAATATTTGTCTTTTGTTTATTTTTATCAAGTACGTACGTACTTATGCACAATTGAGATATATGTATATCTACAATACAAATATCTTGGTAGAAAGTAGGGTTAAAACCCACAAAGTACGTGTATAAGAAGAAAAAGAGAAGAGAATATTAGCAGAGCATAAGAGAATTGAAGATTATCAATTGCACAGTTGCAGTTGCAGAAAAGGCGTAACTTATAGCATGTTTCTTCAAAGTAAAAGCACCTGCTGGCACATGAATACACTTCCATACCTATATAGTAAATGTTTTTTAAAATCCAGTAGGTGTTTGGAGAGTTATCGGTTGCCTTTTGTACAATACTGGATTTGAAAAGAAAATTAGTTAGGGCCTTTCTATATTAAGGAAACGATATATTAATATGTACATTAGAGTGCCTTAAGAAAAAAGTTGCGTCAGCAAAACTATCAAAACCTCCAAAACTAGTGATAAGTCCAATATTTTCTTAGAACTTCATAGTCCAGCTTTTCATGATACAATGTTACAGTAGGTTTTTCAGTAAACGATAATAGAAATTTAAAAGCTTGAAAAATCAAAATTTGTAGGCATATTATTAATTTAAATGTGTACATATGACAGATTTTATTGCTCGCGCTTAAATTTTCATTCCCCTTTAATCATTTGATTAAAGTTCACACATTAATTTCACACTATATTTTAGTGAACAAATTTACCTGAAGTTCTCTGGTGTCAATATTATGCTTATCATATTTATACGCCACCCTCATACTGACTGAATTTTTTTATTATTTAATTTTAATTATTTTAATTTTTTGGCTCGTTCATCAGTCACTGAGATTTGTGTGATGTCACTATGGTCTGACACCCACACAAGTCTGACAAGGTAATATTCCGACGCGACCGAACGTGAATTAAGACATTCGAGCGTACCGTAACTGAGCCCTGGTCTCACCCAGAAAGGGTTAACTGCTGGCTGGCAAATCACACAGTGATCCGTGTTATCAGGTATGAAATCGTAGCCCCCGAAAATACTAGTGTCCAGACCAGAACCCAGTCAGGCAACTAGTGCCCCTAAGTCTGACAGCCGTCCTTGCTTCAGCTGCTTTACCTGCGATATGGACATGCGCTATGTTAAGTACAACGTTAAGGACCAGGGTGGGAGTGGTCCTAACCGCCCCACTGATTCCAATAAGATCATCTCGTTGCACTCGCTCGAGTCTACTGAGTAACGTAGCCTTCTCCAGTACTTTCCGGCAAGCGAGAACTCCATGAAACATAATGGGCTTAACTACGGTTTCATAGAGCCAGGAAATAACTTTGAGAGAAAGGTGTCATCTCTTACCTATGGCCCATCTACACCTGTATAGAGCCACTGAAGCCTTCCTTGCTCATTGCTCTATACTATGCTTCCACGACAGCTTCCTATCAAAAATCCAACTCGACTACTTAACCCTGTCAGAAAGTGCCAGCCGGATGCTGTTGTGTTAAAATGATTGTTCCTTTGCGGTGACGGCGGTGGTCATTCTTTTTAGTAGTAGGTACGCGTATCGAGTCAATGCGGGGTTCAGTCACAGAAATAATCAGTATTGATTGAGTGTGCAATGATTAAAAAGAACTGCAAATGGAAATAAGCCAGGTGGTTAGCCGCAGCAATGTTAATGCACATTAAGTAATTACTATTATTTATTCCTAAAAGTGTCACGGCAAACATTACACATTACAAACATTACATTGCTTGTTGAAACAAAATTTTCTCAAATACTTATGTTTTCTAAAGTATTGAATTGCTAATAAGTAGGTTAATGTCGTACTTATTTACATGCATACCACTAAGGGACCGAAGTGCATACTTTGTGACAAGCAGTTTCGATGCATTAAAAGCTTTTGCTTTTATACATTAATTCATATTCATTAAAAGACCAAAAAGAGAACACGATTTTTCAAAAGACGTGTTTAAAGTTTTGTGAATTAACACTGACCATGCAGGAAATGCATATGCATATTCGCTTCTCACTCCGACACTACACAGGATTTTAGCTTGAAAAGTCTTCAAAAGAGTCACAACTCAAAATAATACGTTTGCCAGAAAATGCGCACATGATAATCATATGGGCAAGGGCGACTTATAACAACAATAATAACAAAAATTTGCTCCAGCTTTTGCTGAAAGGTAAATAAAACCTCTGCGTACATTTTTAGCGCATAATCTCAAAAATGCCAAATTTTGAGTTGTGAATCTTTTGAAGATGGTGTGCGAATTATCTCAAAAATGTCGCTTTTTGAGTTGTGATAATAGTTTAGTAAATAAGCGATATGCATATACATACATACAAACATACGTATGTACAATGTACTGCATTTACTTTGACACAAGTTAAGCACCGGACTTTTACTTAAGAAAGCATTTATGTTAATTCTTAAAATAAATTAGCTTGAATATTCCGTTCATAAGGGCGATTGAATTGGAATTGATCACGCGTCGATAGAATGACAACAACGGTTGGGGGCAATACAATCCTTAAATATGTCGACTGAAATAAAACGATAATTATTAACAACAAAACTTTAGTTGGCCTCTTATTGCATCTGTAATCATTTTAAATTAGAATGCATACCCAATTTAATCAGAACGAAAACAAAAACAAACCAAAATTCTTTACTTACAATTTTCAATTTCATGAGCTGTGGAGTCACATATCGCACACGATCTTCAAAGGTGACACAACTCAAAATTACACGTTCGTCAGAAAGAAGAAGACTTTACCTTAGGTTTTTTTCAAACAAATTATAACAAAAATTTGTAGCAGCTTTTGCTGAAAGGTAAATAAAAGTTCCGTGTACATTTTTAGTGCATAATTTCCAAAATTCCAAAATTTTGAGTTGTGTCACTTTTGAAGATCGTGTGCGATATGTACCGAAAACGAGTTTTATCAGTATCTTTTGAATAGGCGAAGGAACGCGACCCATATCAAAATACATATTTAGTTCAACTTGTTGATTAAACTGACTTACACATTTTTTAACAGGTGGCAACTTTCCCAAAGAATATTTTCGTAAAAAATATTTCTGAACCGCTTACGTTTGAAACAAACCTTGTTGTGATATTTTACTACACTGATTAGTTCCTGCTCGATTTTAAATTTTCAAAAGGTGGCAATATTTAAAAAAAAAATATTTTTTAAAAAATCGTTTTCGAAGCCCTTTCGTTCGACATTCGCATGTTTGTAATAATTTTATTTAACTTATTAACTTATTATTGAAAAAACAACAAACATACTCACACACTCACAAACTTTCATAATAAATAACGGTGGCTTTGGTGAAAATTTTAGTGAATTTCAGTGCACCTTAAAGCATAGACTTGTTAATTTGAAATTGTCTCGGGATATTATCTCGGGATTACACTGACCAAAACAGCCAGCTGTTGTCTATTGTACAAGCAGGTACTAGAATTTTGTAAGACCCAGGTTCAATCCACAGTTCGAGCGATTGCTATAAAAAAATTATTGGGGGTTTTTATTTTTATTAATTTTTTTTTGATTTTATTGATAAGTTTTGTTTGCTTCTGTTTTCTTTAATTCCATATTTTTTATTTTATTATTAGTTAATTTATACCGACAACGAAAAGCTTCGAAAACGAATTTTGGGATTGTGGGCTGAAGGCTGTTCGCATTGTATTCGTTGACATTTCTTACATCCTTTGATTACAGTTTTGCTACAACAATTAGCTTATTAGCAATAAATCCGTATTAGCATATTAAAGATGATAAAATATGACTTCCACTTCGACAAATATATCTAAAAACTAGTACAGACACCGATTTGGAGTTTAATTTTATTGAAAAAAAATCATAATTGAACGTTTACAAAAAATATATAATTCTACAGGCCTTCGCCGTTAGTTTGGATCAACTTTGCAGTCCGTCTATGCTATAAGGTTGGCTTGCATTTTGAGAAGCTGTTTACTTTTACTTGAGAATTGTCAAAATCAGCAAAACCGAAGTAGTGATACCACTGAATGTGCCACATTTTTTCTCTTCATCGTGATATGGCACAGTTTCCATAGCACACATTCTACAAACAAAATAATTCTTGATAAATACTTACAACTCATTTCTTAAATATCAGCAAAATTGACCGCAACTGTTTGCTTTCAATGACTGTCAAAGATGCTAATCAGTGTTGCCAGTTTAGCCGTTTTCCGGCTAGATTTAGGCGGTTGCGATAGCAAACAGCCGAAGAAAGTTTTTCAAAAAATAAAATTGGCCGTTTTTAGCCGATTTTGCTATAGGCCATATATTTTTAAAATTCGAATACATAAGTTTCCATTTTTACAAATCTAGCGACCCAAAATCTATTAGGAATAGCTAGCCTTATCCCTTAGACAATTTTCTATCTATCAATTTATGTAAAATTGAGAGAAATTTTTTTTTCAATCCGAAAAGTCTTAAAATACTGGGCCGATTTCAATGATTTTTTTTTTTAAGCGAATACACAGTGACCCAAATACATATATGTATGTATTTATTTAACTTGGGACGCGACATTTTAGCAAGTTTTCTTTAGTTTATTCAATGCTTATTTTTTAAGAAATCCACTTTAAATTTGCACTTTATATTACAAAAATTTTTACATATTTAACGATGCTAATTAAAAAGTTAAAACTTTTGGTGAAAACTTGCAGACTTTTCATAATTTTTGCACAAAGTTTGAAGTTTGGACCTGTATGGTGTTTGTTAAGTCATCAGCTATATTTTCATAAAAAAATAATAAACATTAATTGAACTAAGGGAAATAGCCACAACTTGCTAAAATGTCACCTCCAACTTTATATTTGAGTCACTGTATTTTTTCCAAAGAAGGTCGTAGCGGGTTGTTTTTTTCATAAAATGTTTGTTATGAATGTCTTAAATTTAAGTGTGAAGTTTTATTCGCTACACTTAAAAAATAACGAAATAAAGCAAAAATCTCTGGGAAGACAATACCCGTAAATAATTGTATCAGGCATGTGCAGAAAGTGAGCTGAGCTAAATAGTTTTATTGTTAAAAACTTAAGTCTTTTTCGATGAAAATGAATGGCGTTTTCTTTTCACTTTCACAATTCCTTTCCCAATTTTATGTGTTTATTTCTCAAGACATTGCTCTCTAATATTGTAGCCATTTTGCTGGGCAAAAAGTAACCTAGTGCAAATGTTACAATATAAAAAGGCACCATTTTTGAATAGAGAAAAAAAACGCCATAAATTTGTAACTGAGTTTTTTTTATGTTTAAGGGCCAGATTCACATTGCTTAGTTACACCATTGTTAAGTTAACCATGAACAAGAAGTTAACTATGAATTTAAATTCAGTCACATAGTTAACTATGGAAATTCATATCGCCTTAAAATATACTAATTCTAGAAATCAACACTTGTATGTCACAAGAATTTAACTATGGGGAGTGCTGGTTTCAACTTTTGTTAACTGGGCATTGTGAATATTTGTTATTTATTTAAATAAAATATCTGAATTTTATTTGAAACATGTTGGTCGGTTTTAACCGTTTTTTTTTTTGCTAATTTAGCCGGTCGGCCGAAATAGTTCTGGCAACACTGGTGCTCTTATGTAGAAGCGAAGTATGCATCACTCGCTAAATTATTCAAAGTAGCCTATCGACAGATGGTGGTTGACAAGTTGCAACGCGGGAAATTCACAAAGTCACGGACTTATTGGTTTACCCTCATAAAACATGCACCCTGAGTAGCTTATAAATATGTAAAACCCTTTGCATTTCTAGTATCTCATGTCTAACGCCTTGTTGTTCTGATATTATAGTTCTGGATTCAACATACTTATGTTCCATGCAGTTACCAAATTAGGAATACCTTCTTGTCATGGCCTTGAATTTTTCTTGAATGTCAAGGAATCCGTAAAGGGATATCTGCTTATAGTACAGCAATGCCTTTTCAATTACCTCAGTTAGGCAATGTGTTGCCGTAACAGCTGATTTGCCTGATTGAGGTACGTTAGCCTTCACACAAAGGCTTGACCTTTAAATAGCCATATGATGTAAGTAATAATTTTCTCATTTGTCAGATAAAAAATGTACCAATTGTGAAAGTTACCCACCTGCGTACCAAACTGGAAAAAAATGTACCAAAAATGATACATTTCGGCCAAAACGGCAACCGTGCCCTAGTCACGAGATTCCCCCAAACATTGACAGATTAAAAAGCCAGACTGCAATCGTTCTGTACGCTCGTTTCTTCGCTAAAGAATGCATATGGATTTGTTACATTTAAATGTGAATGTACTATCTGTGTACATTGTATCATAGTCGGGCGTTGACGCTGCATCGTTTTCCAGTGAATTCGAGAAGCAAACAATTTAACAAATGGAATGTTGCTGATACTATAAATAGAAGCGCAGTAATGTGCACGCACGCAACAGTTACGCCAAAATCATAATATGTATGCGCCTTAGGGTGGTCCAAAAATGCATGTGAAAAAGTAAAGTCGGAATTTTTATGCTCTCACCCCCTATATCGAATTCTATATCGAAAAAGTATACCCTTATTTTTTTATTTTGAAATCAAAAAATATTTAGAGTCGCTCAAAGCGTCCAAATTTTCCATGTATTTTATATGGGGAAGAAAAGTTTTCGTAGAAATGCTATAGAATAGTTAAAAGTCAATATTTTTTCTATCGGAAAACTCTGTTATCTGCAGGAGATTCCCAATAATAATACCCAATTCTTTATTTAACCATTTTTTCATCGCAACTATAATTTATAGGTCCGTCAAAACCCACAAAAACCCCGAAAAATACCAAGGGCGACCAATAAAAAATCGTTAGTATTAAAACATGGTTAAATAAATAATTGGGTATTATTATTGAAAGTCTCCTGAAGAGAACCAGAGTTTTCCGATCGAAAAATATTGATTTTCAAGAATTCTATACCATTTCTACGAAAAGTTTTATTTTTCCCATACAAATATATATATATAGAAAACTTTGAGCGCTTTGAGCGACCCCTAAATATTTTTTGATTTCAAAACAAAAAAAAAGGGGTATACTTTTTTTGATATAGAATAATCCTAGGGGGTGAGAGCATTACAATTCCGACTTTACTGTTTTTGGACCACCCTAATGTACCTACATATGTACAAATGCACAGACATATGCATAAATGCACCAAGCATTCGAATAGATGATTCATCACTTAGATACCGAGCTCGGCTTTTATGTGCGGCCGATTCAACAAACAAACTGGTAGCATGGAACATCTGTCCTTTGTGCATTACCGTGGTACAGAAATGCATGTGAAAAACTGAAGTCCGAATTTTAATGCTCTCACCCCACAGATTGTTCTATATCGAAAAAACTTACCCCTCTTTTTTATTTCGAAAGAAAAAAATATTTAGAGTTCACTCAAAGCGTTCAAAGTTTTCCATGAGAACGATTTTTGAAAATCAATATTTTTCGTCCAGAAAATTCAGTTTCTCTTCAGGGGACTTCCAGTAATAATGCCCAATTGTATATTTTACCGTATTTTTTTTTATTTTTGACTGCTATGGTTAGCAGTGCGCGTTTCCCCTCCGCAGTGCCTGGGTTCAAGCCCTGGTCAAAGCAGCATCGCAAAAAAAATATATGTAGAAAAAATATTTTGTCTCAACAGCGTTCCCCCCTGGCAAGTAATGGCAAATCTCCGAGTGTATTTATGGCAACGATAAGTGTCAGCTACTTTAAATTTACACTCCACTATACTAAAATTTTAAGTTAAAAAAAATTCAAAATTTTCATAATTTTTGCATAAAATATGAAATTTAGATTTAAATGGTCTTTGTAATCAGCTATAGTTTCATAAAAAAATAATAAGCTAAAATGTCGCGTCCCAGTATAGGTATGCATATTTGTGTCATGTATGTATGTATATAAAATCATACCAGCCGCCAGCAAAAAAAAAATTATTAATAATCAACTCGATTCCTTAGCCGCTTAAAATTTTTTCTGAAATCTGAGTAAAAAGTTAAAAGTTTTGATAAAAATACAGTTTGAAACTTTGATTTACATGGTTTTGTTTATAGTATAAACCATATTTTTGTACAAAAATAACAAAAAAATTATAGCTTGCAAACAATTTTGAATATTTAAAAAAAGGGTGTACGCAGATATAATGGAGTGAGTGTATATGTAGGCATATATATGCATGTACATATGTATGCATGTATGTACTTTAAAATCGCTTAATATAAATGTGAACTTTCAGAATTTTAATAAAGGTCATATATGCATACATACACACATATCTTACGCCTGTGGTTTTATTTATAATAGTTGCGAATTCGCAACAAAAATGTGGATATTAAAAAAATATAAACGCCAGGCAACTGTTGCATTGTCGCACAACTACACGGTATCAACAAAATAGGCGTTGACAAGGCGTCGTCGGGTGGGTGCGATTCAACAACCTCTCAGAAATGAAGGCAAGAATACTTTAGTTAAGCGAAAACGAAATGCAATAAATATTACATGAAAATCAGTCAAATATATGTACATAAATATCTACGTATGCAAACATATAAAATAAAACTTATGTATGTATGTATATATGTATGTACGTACGTGTGAATTTATCAATACCCTGCAGCAATAAGGCGGCCAATTTTCCGTAAAGGACTAGAGTACTTCACTGGTTAAAATTTGACTGGTCAGAATTGGACATTTGCTTGCATCGAAAATGTTAGCCTTCGACCAGTCGTCCCCAAGGAAGCGGTCTAGAGATAGACGAAAGATACAGTTTGGCAGTGACAGGGTGGTGTTGTCTTGCAATTCAATAAGAAAAAAATTTAAAGAACTCCACCCTGTAAATGCCCCAATCGCTTCGTCTGGCCTTGATTCAAAGTGAAAATTTGAACACACATTTACATGTGGGGCTGTAGCTCGGCGCGTAGAGATGCTTGCCACTAATTGTTAGCTTTCAGGAGAGGGTCCAGGTTCAAATGCCGTCAGAAGCAACGTGGTTGTAAAATGATAAAATATTTTTTTTTTGTGTTTCCGAAATATGAGAAAGCACCTGTGAAGTCCAGAACGTACATAATCGTGTTCCAACGAAAAAACATGCCAATGCTAAAAATGACAGTTGAAACCATTGGCAGGGGTTTATGAGGGACTAGTGCTGGTAACAATAGGGACTATCTGAGGGCTAATCTAGGCTGAGTCTGAATTGCTGCAGGGTCCGTTCAGAGTTCATTTATGTATGTGCATATATTCATGATCTTTTGGTCGTCTCTTTGTTATGCAGCTGGTCACTTGTTAAAATAGAGCTGTCATAACAAGCAGGTTGGCTGGCAGGTTGTTGTAGGCTGGAATGTTTTAACTTACGTATGCGTACACATACATATCGTCGTTTAAAGTACAAAACCGCGTATCGTCATTCTGCAAAACCGCGTAACTGACATTTTTTGCCAAAACTTGGATTTGCTCACACAAGCTCTTGGCTTAATCCTTATTCATTCACCCTGAAACATACTAGCCAGAAACCATTTTGAAATATAAATGTTTTTAATCTCTCGAAAATAATTTATGCAACCTCACATACGCGGTTTTGCATTATCTTGATACGCAGTTTTGCATTTTGTTGATACGCGGCTTTGTACTTTAAACGACGATATGTACAGTATGTATGTACATATTTACATACATATGCCCAAAGTACAAAATTACTTAAATACATATGTATTTAGATATGTAGATAAACATGTAAATACACTTTTGACAAATGGGATGCGAAAATGTGCGTTACCAACATACAAATAAGTTTGTATGTATGTATACAAAGTTGGCCTCCAGCATTAAAAAGGAAGCTTAAAGTCCGATTCAATTTTCACAGTAAAAAGTACTTTTTTATATTAGCTTACTTCACAGCACAAAATTGGAGTCTGAGCTAAGTTCAATTTTATGCACAATACGTATGCTAAGACATATACATATATCCCAGATGGTGGGGAGGAGGGGTGTGAGGAAATAACTTACATTAAAGTATTAAAATTGTTTGATAAACAGAATAAATATCAGGGTCTCAGGACTAAGGGTATGTATGAACGCTTCAACACCAAGACCAAAATGAGAATGAGAATTATATAAGAACAAATCCTGTGGAACATTGCCAATGAGAACAAAATGCCAACAATACTTTCGGCAACATTTCTAAGAGAATAAAATAGGAACAAAAGTCTAAGAAACTTTTTCTCGAATAACAATTTGGGAACTAAAGTCTCGGGAACTTTCTGACCGAAAACGAAACGGGACCAATTTTCTCTGAACTATTCGTAAATAATGGTAGCGAGAACACAATTTTGCATATAGGGTTCATTGGTTTGAAATGTTTGTTAAGTCAACAAAAGACTTAAGACACGAATTTTTCTTGTACCGAAAATGTAAAATTATTCCATAAATTGACAGCCCGCCCTATTGATAAACGATCTGGAAGTTGAAATGAGCCTGATTTCCTCTGGCTTAAAATTAACAATCGTGATTTTCACCGAAACGTTTTTTCATCTTAACATGCACACGCCCCTCTCATTCTTAACGTTAAGTTTCCAAACTTTTGCTCCCCAGACTTTTGTTCTTATTTTATACTCCTTGAAAATGTTCTCGATACTTTCGTTCTCATTAGAAACGTTCCTGCAAATTTCGTTCTCATACTGTTCTTCTTGAGAACGTTCCTGAGATTATTGTTCGCATTTTGTTTTTTTACGGAATCGTTCTCGAACCGTTTGTTCTTCTTTTTGTTTTAGTTCGAAATTTTGTTCTTATCCACCACTAATCCAAGACTGGAACGCGTTCTCGGTCCCTGATAAATATATATGTACATATGTAGAATGAACAAAAAATTTAGTAACAGCTAAAATAATGACCAGGCTGCCCTTCGTGCGGTCTTTTCTTTCACATCAATAAATAATGGTAACCAATAAAAAACGAAGCATCAACTTTGTTTCTGATGCGCTGATTGCTCTAGCGATGCGTTTCGATAACTTTTCGGATGCGTTTTGGAACAGTATACATTGTTAATATTTTGTAGTTCGACGTTATGGAACCTTAAGCTGATGCCACATAAAACTTTTGCTTCGCTTTGCGTGACAGATTCGCTATGACAGATAAGATGAATTGTATGAAAATGCGCAAAGCATGCCACATAAATCGATGAAGCTGCAGCGCGAAGCGAAAAGATGGCCAACTCCCATCTTTTTGCGCGCTTTGGCAATCAGCCGGTTTAATATTCATTTTGTTTCGTCCAAATTCGAGTTTTCATGCAGAAACATAAAACTTAATTACATTACTGATAATTTTGAAGCAAAATATATAAAATCCATAGCAACTTTGACGAGTAAAAAAGCGGTACAAAATTGTTTTCTTGGCGTTCATTGTTAGTGATGTGCTGAATTTTCGGTACCCAATACTCGGTACCCAATACTTAAAAAAGATTTCGGTACCCAATACTTCCTTTTCGGTACCCGATACCGATTCTTTACATTAAACCTTCGCCATTATATGCATTTCAAGTTTAGAAAAAACTTTAATTACTAATTTATATGATATCGGCTAAAACACTTGAACTTATCGCAACAGAGAAATATTATTTTATCAGTTTTAATCTTAGTTGATCTAAGGTTCAAGAAAAATGCTTTTACGGATGAAGAAGCCTTTCAGGGAGGAGATTCTGTAACCAGTTAGCGACAAGTTTCGGATCGATATCGCACTTGTTGACGTAAAAATATTTCATATCATACGTCAACAAAACCGATGCCGATTCGAAAATTGTCGCTAACTGGTTACAGAATCTGCCCCCAGGCCTACAAAAATGATATCGTCCGATTCAGCTGGAACAAAAATGTTTCAAACAAGTAAGAGTTTCTCTGCATTATGGCCTCGAACCGACATATATACATCTTTCATTTGAATCCGTATTAAAAGCTCTATTGGCTCCTACATTCGGGTTTTTATAGGCGAGTCTCCCCTGAACCGTTTTTTCCATATTTTTGGCCTATGTGCGCTTTTATTCGAAACCTAAATGTTTCGGTACCGAGTATCGAGAGTATTGGATACTTTTTAAATAGGTACCGAATATCGATCAATACTTTAAAGTATTGACTCAGCACATCACTATTCATACATGGCATACCTTTTGCGTCTGGCGCTTTGCTGGCAAAGTTATAAATGTCACGCAAAGCTACAAAGTTTTATCTGGCATCAGCTTTATACATTGTACGTATGCAAAGCAATCGACGTTTTGGAAGTCAGCCATACATAATTGATTTTTATTTGCAAATCAACCGATTCAACGTCACTCACCAAAATAATGAAAAAATGCATGAAGGCTTTATTTCAAACTAGGTAGGTTTCTTTGCTAAATTCTGACGTGACCTCTAAAATTAATACATATGTATGTACTAATATGTACGTATTTATTTACAATTAAGTTTCTTGTGAAGAGAAAACATTTTCTTTTAAAAAGATTAGTGCCGTTTTTTCAACTAGGTTTTAAAATTTATCAGCATTTCAAACACATTTTTTGAGAACAAAATGTTTATGTAAAGGGCAGATACATTTTTTACTAGATTTTGGGATCCCACATCCTTGTATACTCATATTCGTTCTTGAAGACGCTTTATTTTTTTGTTGTGTAGTGCAATTTTGGTCATACAATGCCGTTTTCCTGCAGGGCTTAGTATAAAGTTCTATGATTGCTTAATAATTTTACTTGTGTGTAGGTGTGTATGTATGTAACTATGTATATACATACATATCCACATATGAGCGATTAATTTGCATTGTACATTTAAATAGTATAAGAAAAGCTGCAAAAACAGTTTAAACCGAGCTGTTGCGAAATCTCCTACGGTAAGTATCGATTGTGGGCTATCTCGGATAGGCGTTGGACGCAGGCGAAAATGTAAACATTACAATTGGATGAACCGGCAAAAGCTGGTCGAATTAAGTTATTGAGTGACGTTGGAAAAAAATTACACTGGGACACTACATATGTAGTATATGTACGGTGACCATATTAACCAACGTAAAATAAAGGACTTTTTTCAAAATGATTTGGGAATATGTACATACATACAACTTGTATGAGAAAAGTACCTTGCCCATATCGCAATTTAAATCAAATATTCACCAGTTATTTATATTATTTAACTGTACCAGTTCCCGTGCTGTAGCGAAAAACGAAGCCAAAACCTCTTCAAGGACTTCGCCATCCTTTGCTACCAAAATACGTTTATCATAATTCATACTGCACGACGAAGCCATAACACAGTGGTTCAAAATTGGAATTGAATGTTCGTAATTCACCGGAGCCGTAATTTTTCAACCAATTTTTGCTAAAAACCAAAAAAAAAATATTTATTTTGGTGAACATTTTTTTTTATAACATTTCAAGTTTTTGTGTAATTTCTACGTTTTGGGAAAACCATATAATTTTTTTCAACTAGTTTTTGCTATGTAACATTTACTAGCTGGAACAGGAGAATACATTTTCTTCAAAATTGCTACTTTTTCTGCATTTTGCACTAAAAATTGAATATACTCAAATAAAAATTCACAAATCAGGCTCAACTGGTCTCTTGCAAATATTGTTGGCTTTCATAAAAAAAAATTAATCAAATTAAGTGAAAAATGAAGGCTCCAGTGAATTACGAACACTAAATGGCAGTTTTTAACCACTTGTTCTCTTTCAGTGGAACTGGAAACTCAGCGTGCAACGCGATCCTGGGCACAAATTTCCCTGTGCTTTACAGATTGTACAAAGATTACCGATTAAATAGAAATCCTTAGTGGGCTGCGAAACAAGCTAGCGAAGGTTTTCATTATATTTTATAAGGGATATTTCCATTTTTCATATTCTGTGTTTAAAAGTTTACCTCTGAAAAAATGCAGAGCTGATTTAAAGGACAGTTTAAGAAATAAAGGACAAAAAGCGGCCTTTATTTTGAAATAAATTATAAAGGACACGGGGTTAAAATAAAGCACTGTCCTTTAAAATAAAGGACGGATGGTCACCGTAAGTATATGCATGTACATATGTATGTATACATATATAGTGGCATCGGTGCTGGACTTGCAAAACACGTGATTTGCGTTGTTTGCTAAAACGACGAAAAGCAATCCATAAATACATATTGTACATGAAGCCAAGTTGTTTCAGAGATATGCACATATACATTTATATAAGAAATTCGTGCTAATATGTACCTAGTACACACATAAATATACATAAGTAAATTGAAACTCAATGGTTTCCTGTTGCGCTTAAGCCTACGAATTGACTCCGGAAACAGTAGCAAAATCTTTCAATTTTTATTCAACTCAAGATTCATTTATTGAAATGTTTACTAAATTCATTTTGATGTAATAATTTCTAAATTATACATATATATATATATATTATAAACAAAAGATGAAGTTTTTTCTAATAGCTGCCCCGCGGTAGGCAATGACAAACGTGCGGGTGTATTTCTGCCATGAAAAACAGCTTCTTATAAAAATACCATCGCTAGGGATGGCAGCGATTAATCATTTGATTAAATTAATCGATCATTTTTTCCAATTATTTTCAAGAATTCAATTCAAGAATTTTTAAGAATTCTTCATTTCATTCATTGATATTTGGGCCCCTCATAAATCTCTTGTACACAAATAAAGGAGAAATGTGATGATTTGGGTCATCCACAAAAATAAATAAGTTTTTATTTAAATTGTCAAGTCCAAGAACTAAAGCAGAATATCATCGACG
Organism: Rhagoletis pomonella; assembly: GCF_013731165.1. Taxonomy (NCBI): domain Eukaryota; kingdom Metazoa; phylum Arthropoda; class Insecta; order Diptera; family Tephritidae; genus Rhagoletis; species Rhagoletis pomonella. The sequence continues at coordinate 48,531,100 of NW_023458558.1, forward strand.
CTTGGAAGGAAATTAAAACCTTTTACCCAAAACTTTACGGACTTTCGAAAAAATACTTTCATTTAGTTAGTACCTCGGTGCCTGCTGAGTAGAGTCCGACCGATTACAATTTTTTTTCAGGTACCGATGCCGATTAATCGGCTTATGGGGAAAGAATTGGCCGATGCCGATGCCGATTCCATAAAAATTACAAACCGCCATTTCACGCCATTGATTCATAAAATCAGTTCATTTCACGGAGTTAAAAAAGCAAAAGAAAATGTTTAATCAGAATTTTAGTATGCAGTTTTGTAGACCATTTCATTCTAGTATAATGAAGTGCAAGTTTCAAGCTGCTATAAAATCCCACTAATTTTTGGCAATTTTTTTTGCTGGCAGTTTTTTCCATATAAAAAAAAATTTCGCACATACTTTTGTATGGAAAAAACGTGAAACACCTTCAACAAAAAAAAAATCTTTTTTGTGAGCTGTCTGCAAAGAAACGCAACCGCTTAACAACAAAACGCTTATTAAAACTTTTATTTTTTTGCAAACTTTGGTAAATATTAAATAATTATCGAAAATTCGATTAGTCGATTATTTCCCAATAATTGCGGAGTAAAACTGTAGCTCCGTACACTTTACGTGTGCCAACATCAAGGCGCGCACGCCACAAATCAGAGGAGAAGTTCGGCCAAGGAGTAGCATATTTATGTGTATGTACATAAGCGCAATCTATCTTGAGTATGGTACCAAGAAACGTTTGACAAAATCTAGCTCCCTTCTATCCTGAAGATTCACATTCGAAATCTGGCCGAAATTTCGCTTTAGATGATCCCGTCAATGATCGATTTATTGTGTTCAATAGTGAAATTTTGCGTTTTTTTCCAAGTCAATCTTATCATTTACAATTTAACCCATATTTTTATTTATTTATGTATTTATATGTATATAT
>NW_023458558.1:48537033-48548491 GCF_013731165.1 Rhagoletis pomonella
GCAAGTACCGGCAATTGAACGCGGAATTATACATAGTCATCTCTACGTACTCGGCTACGGCAGTCACACGTTTTTTTGCTTTTTAATTCTTTTTTTTTTTCGTGTTGAAATGTGAAGGAAGCTTTTGCTAGTTAAAAATCTTGATAAAATTTCTTTACAAATAATTCATCAAGAAAACACAGAATTGGGCGGTATAGGTACATTTTTTATTCTTTATTTGTTAACTAGCTTCATAAAAGTTTGGTTTGGTATGTGTTATGACTACATAGATGAAATACATAATTTATTTTTTTTTTTTGTAAATAAGGAGATATCTATGGCTGGCGAATTGAATTTTACGAAGTTTAGGACAAAAAATTTTTTGCTGGAAAATACGAAAACATATCTAACTATAGTCTCGTGATTGTTTCATGTATTTTGATTTTTTGTTTGTTTTTATCGCACGGTGTAATCAGCTAACCTGTTGAACCTATTTCTTAAAAAATTCGATTGTCTAACTGCGAAAAAGCCGAAAACATTTCTAGCCAATTTTTTAGTGTAAAGAGATCACTACAAAATATTTCACATTATTTTAAAACTGCACCTGTTATAATAGGCGCCAAACAGTGACGGCATCAACTTTTTATTTTTGCAAAGAATTACGGATTCTCTCGCATATTAAGCCAACGAGAAGGTGTGAACAAAAATAAGTACAGAATGTACATATATGCATACATATGCATGTACAAATGTATGTACATTAGGGTAGCCCAAAAAAGCAGTGGGGAGTTTAAAATGGTAATCTCTCTTCCCCTTGGAATTTTTCGAAATGTGAAAAAATAAGACTCGTATTTTTTGTTGAAAAAAATGGATTTAGAACCGCCTCAAAGCCTATGAAGTTTTCCATGTACCTGCATACCTATTTTATATAGGCGAAAACACTTTTCCGTAGAAATGGAATATAATTCTTTAAAATCAATATTTTTGTATCGGAAAACTTTGTTTCTCTTTAGGAGACTTCCAGTAACACTACACAATTGTTTATTTTACCATTTTTTTATTATTAACTATTTTTTGTAGGTCTCCCAAAAACCCATAACAAATCGTTAGTATTAAAAAATTATAAAATAAACAATTGGGTATTATTGTTGGAAGTCTTCTGAAGAGAAGCATAGTTTTCTGATCGATATTGATTTTCAAGCATGCTATTTCACTTCTACGAAAAAGTGTTTTTTTTTCGTACAAAATACATGGCAAACGTCATGGGCTTTGTGACAGTTCTAAATTCAATTTTTGTTTAAACAAAAAAAAGGTCGGGTATTTTTTTATTCCATTTAGAAAAAATCCTAGGGGGCGAGAGATTAACGTTTTAAACTTTTACCACCCTAATGTACATGTGTCGGCCTAAACCGAGCAACGACTATAGCGCAAAATAAGACAATTGCAACAATACATGCAAATCGTAGTCGTAAAGAAACGCTGGTCAAAATAGACAAAAATGGCTTGACCTTCAGCACTGTCAGCAAAAAGAAGAATAAATAAATTTCCTGCATAACAACATTACACCGCAGACAATCTAATTAGTGCACGATAAAAACAATATAAATATGCGTATGCTTGCATGTATGCGTATTTGTATTTATGTAATTTTTTAGTTTAGCAACTATATTTGCTTTCGCTTGAATCCAATAGATGTGTACTATCTAATATTGTATGTATATATGTTTGTATGTAAGTAGATACAAGCGTTAAAATCACATTTTCTTCCTCGGCTGACTTCAAAAAAAGTAAGTAAAAAACCCGACTTATATTCTCATATAAAATATATATATATATATATTTCATGATCCAATGATTAGATCTAAACCAGATTTGTGTGGGGCCACCTCTGAGACACTACCTACCTTTCCGATGCAAAAATAATGGTCAAATTCGGTTGACGTGGCCCAAAGTTATGCGGCAACATACATAAAAAAAGAAAAAAAACATTCCGACGAACTGACTTTTTTGGAAGTCGTTTAAAAAAGGAGAAGGTTATCAATTCGTCGGAATATTTTTTTGTTTTCTTTTATGTGTATGTATATTACCGCATAACTTTGGACCACGTCAATGATTTCGATAATTCTTTTTCTATTCGAAAGGTAGTGTCTCACAAGTGGTCACATGCTAATTTTGTTTAGATCCTTCATAAAATGCATTAAATCATAAAAAAATTAACGATACTCCTATATTTGTATATGAGAATTGAAGTCGGTTGTGTTTTCTGCTTAAAAATTACTTGTTTTTTATAACTGTTTCTATGTAAGTATGAATGTGAGTACATAGATAGATTTGCTAATTGTTTCCTGATTTCATTAAAGTTTTGATACGCTATTTACATATGTATGTACATATGTTTGTTCACATGTACATACATATGTATATACACATAAAACATTCGTACAACCTAAGTAAATACATACATATGAAAGCATATAAGTACATATGTATGTACAAATGTATGTATATATCACATATCTATGTACATATAAGTGAATTTTTTTAGTATGAATCAGAGCAATATTAAATGTGGTTTGAAGTATTTGTTTGAAAAAGTTAACATTAGGGCCCGTTGAGCTAGAGAAAAAGTGAGCGTGACTGCCTCTGTTTACTGATTTTAATTTTAATTTTTTTTTTTGCCGCTGTTGTCTGAGGGTTGGCGGCTTTCTGCTTCAACGAACATGCTCAGGAGCATAACCCTCATCAATAAATATAGTTCTCCTTTTTCTTACCGCAGTACAATAAACACATTTCGCGATTTTTTATTTAATATTTTATTAAAAAAAAAACCACTGCAGGCGAAAATTTAGAAAACAAAATCTTTGAAATTATACGTCAAATACGCATACATACGTACATATGTATACTAGATATGTATATCAAATGAAAGGTATTTTTATGCTCTTTTAAATAAACATATTTTTACATATAGTTAATAACGCATTTTTAAAGAAAAATGGCAATTTTTATAAAAATAATGGCAAACTTTCGTTTTGTTTTTTTTTGCTTTTCTCGAAACATATATATAAATACATACGTATTTTATATATACAGACACACATTTCATATGAGAGGTATTTTAATTAACTTTCCAACCATGCCCACACTTTCAAAATCGGTTCAATACTGTTCGAATATTCCTCCTTACTGCTATCGAACAACCACCCCCTGACCACTATTAATTTTAATATCGTTAGAATCAGTGGGAGAAGGGGTACCACGCCCACCTTTTCCTTTTTTAGGCTTGAGGGGGCTTATTCTTTACTTATGCCTGTTTGTTTAACTTCAATTCATTTCTTAAATAACACAGTGCTACAAAAAAGAATGAGGTAGAAACATCTGGGAAGTGATGTTATATTTGTATATGTATGCAGGTCTTGTCGATACCCACAAAATCATGACTTATTGTTAAAAAACCGGGTTTGTGTACCTTTGCGCAGTTAAAAGCCTAGGGCCTAGTAGCCATACTAGCTTGATCTCGTTGCGAATACTAAGGTAAATATGCTTAGATATTTCCTTATAGGAACACACTGCTTCTTTTCTTTCTGACAGCCTGAATAGTCTCTCAAAGGACAGCCTGAAAGAGTCTATAATCCTTAGCTGAATAAGTCCATTTTAACCGCCTTTTTAAAAACTATCTTCCAATGTCTTCTATTGGAAGTAGAGCTAGCGGAAGCGAACACTCTAGCTCTGATATATTCTTAGAGGACATGACCATACCTTTCCCAAATTCCTCTCTAACAAAGCTTAGTAGAATTCGTTTTAAATGGCTCAAGTTGGTGTACAGCCATTTTGGAGTACATCAACCAGGACTTGCTCGTCAGACGCTTCCATACATACCAATAAGGCTTTCGTTGCTTTGGGAATGGTAGTGCCCGCATGTTTCATCCATGGACGTTTGGTGTCCAGGATTAGTCCCACATATCGACGGACGAGTTTAAGATCGACCTATCTCGGCAGCCGGTTCGAAAACGTCCTATCTAATAGCCCATTTCCACCAAGAGATTAACTGTAGTTAAGAGCTCAGGTAAGTGCAAAAAACGTGGGGTGAACAGCAAAGTTTATTTCTCAGTTTTTGTTCGATTGATTGTACTTAAAATGAGCAACTACCCCCTTCGAGTTGTAATCTCCGTTTTCCAATAGGCATAGGATAGGGCGTCTTCGAATCAGCTGCCAAGATAGGTCGATCTTCCATTCAGCTGTCGATATTTAATTAACTTCTGTGGCGACGTTAACCACGACTCATCCAGAGTCATGCTACCTATACCCACCAATGTTATTTTCCTGGTGGTAATTAGAACAATTGTCCTTTCTTCTTCGCTACCTATGACGGTACCATCTGATAGCTCAGGCGCTGAAGCTCGTTTTAGTCTCGCGACTGCTTAAGTATTGGAGGTGCCTTCGAGGAAAGTTGTATTTTGGCCTTTCTGATGTCCTTGCAGTATTTCTTTGATTATTCCTCCCATCATCCCCTAAGCTCAGCTTTATTGAACAGGCTGCGTACAAATTTCATGATAGCTGTGGATACCCATCACCACCGATATTGTTTTGACCTTACCCATCGGCCTGGTCTCGGTCAAGCCATCTGTCCTCATTATATCCGTTAACCTATTATCCTTTAACATCATGGAATTTAACGCAAGTTTCCTCTTCAAAGGCAATCTGGTCCAACAATTTATTTATGATTCTCGATACAAAGATAAACAGCGGCAGTCTTTGGCCAGATATAAATGTGGGTATTTCCTGTTACGTAGGCCCGACGATCGTAGGTGAGTCGAATTCGCTGTTTTTTGCATAATTTCTTCTAATTTTTTCTTTTTGAAATATGCAACTTTAAGAGCAGTTTCGATCATTTCAAAAGTGATTGAGAACGTCCGAGGTAGTACGAACCCTCAACCACTCAGCTAAGACGACTGCCGTGTATTTTTTATATTTATTTATTTATTTATTTATTTATTTAGTCTACAGAAAAATGTTTTCTTACAGACAGTTGAGATAAAAAGATTTAGAATATTTAAGTATGTGTGATACATTACAGAGTGAAATAATTATAAATATTAACTTGTAAAGATAACAATGATATTCAATAGCAATTTGGGTAGCTGGCGAGGCCTTGTCTCCAGTCTACTTTTGTGTGCGGCGGGCGGAAAGACCTAGTTTCCGCTCCGCCCTGTTTACAGGCCGTTGATCATGGTCGGAAAGGCCGAGCTTCCGATCCATGTTCCCGTAGTCGTTACTTTGTAAGTGAGGCAGGCGGAAAGTCCTAGTTTCCGCTCCACGCTATAGACGAACTGTTGGGCGAGGTCGGAAAGGCCGAGTTTCCGATCCCTGCTCCTATTGTCCTACGCGGTCGCGGAAATATACGAAGCCGTTACAATTGTACTAAGCAGTCATAGATATTGTGTAATTTTTTCGTTCACGGTTGCAGATATTAGTTTATTTAGTTAACTTGTTGAGCAATGTTTTCTTTATTACAAAAAGCGATTCAGATATGTCGATGCAATCATAATGCTTGTTAAAATCTTGGCATAAGCACCGAAAAGCATCATGCATTTCAAAGTTTGATTTACAAATACTCAACACAATAGGTTTAAAATGTCTCGTGGGTCTTGTAGGAATACAAAAATTTATCTCACTCAGTAAAAAGGGACTACTGACCATCCCGTTCATTAATTTAATTAAAAAAAGAACACCAAGCATCTCTCTACGACTCTGAAGCGTCGGCAAATCTATAAGCTTCAGGCGATCCTTGTAGGGTGGGAGATTTTTAGACGAGTCCCAACATAAATTTTTGAGGGCAAATAACAGGAACTGTTTCTGCACTGATTCGAGCCTGTCACTATGAATTTGATAGCTAGGATTCCATACTATAGATGCATACTCCAAAATGAGCGAAAAACTTTTTTTTCATAGAAATGGTATAGAATTCTTAAAAATCAATATTTTTTTCTCGGAAAGCTTTTTTTCTCTTCAGGTGGCTTTCAGTAAAAATACCCAATTGTTTATTTTAGCGTTTTTTAACACTAAAGATTCTTTATGGGCGGCTCCATTGCAGTTTTTAGGGTTTTTAGGGGTCTATAAAGAATTGTTAATATTAAAAAAGGGTTAAATAAACAATTGGGTATTGTTATTGGAAAGAAAAACCAAGTTTTCCGATCGAAAAATATTGATTTTCAAGAATTCTACACTATTTACCAGTTGTGACAACTAAACTAAAATTTAGATTTACATATATTGTATTTGTTAGATAAAGATTGCGATTTTCTAGCGTCTTGCGGTTTGCCCTTTTACCCACTAAAATTTAATGGGCTATGAAACTGCATACCCAAAATTTTCCAAAAAAAATCTGATTAGAAAGTCGGAAATTTTTGGAGGATTTTGTTAAAATTTGTTGAATTTTTATAATTTTTGTACAAATTTTGAAATATGGATTTATATAGTGTGCATCGGCGTAGCCAGAATGAAATTTAGGGGGGGCTCGACCCTATTAAGCTGGCATTTCGGGGTACTATTTTATTTATATATAAGGAAAATTTGAAAGTTAGGGGGGCGGCTCGAGCACCCCCCTGCCCCTACCTGGCTACGCCTATGATAGTGTGTGTTATATATTGCGCTAGACTTTTATACAAAAACATTAAACATCGAATAAACAAAGTAAAATAGCCAAAACTGGTCAAAGTAAAAAGTTTCCACCACTGTACATCCATATATAATACATGCATATGTATTACAATGCGACAGTAAATTTTACACACAAAAAAATGTATATATTCGCAAAAATATGCGTAAATTATAGTAAAACTGCGTACATACTTTTTCTCTTTGGCGTCAGGATTTTTTAAAGGACTTTGAAATTTAAAATATATGATTATTTCAAAAAATTATTTTAAAAATTCTGTGCAATGTAGAAACAATAACGGTATCATACAAAAGAAAAAATTCTGTAGAATTATAACAGAATAACTTTTTTGGAAAATAAACTTTAAAAAATGTGCCCTTAAATATCCTTGAAAATTTGCTAAATTTATTTTTGAAAAAAAAATATTGTTTGAGGACTAATATATGTACACACGCCGTCATCATCGATTTTCGTCCTACAAACTTAATTAACTTAAAAAGATTAAATGTATTAAATGCGCCCTTTCAACACCTATTCGTCCTGGTAAACCAAAGAACTTAATTGTTTTTAAATTCTACAAAACTTTCTCTCTCATTTGGTACCCATATTGTTATTTTACATTGCACTGAAATTTTAAAGTAATTTTTTGAATTAATCATATGTTTAAAATTTCAAAGTCCTTTGAAAAAAATCCTGACACCGGAGTGAAAAACTAAAATCGCAGTTTTGCTTTATTATATCGATTCTTTCGTGTGTTTTGAAATTTTTTTTGGTTTTGTCGTTCGGTGTTATGTATGTACTATGCGATTTTTTGTTGTGGATCATAAAACTTCCGCCGAAAATATTGTGGAATGGTGCTAAAGTAATCATTATTGGGCTGAAATTTTTAAAACTTTGTTCATCCGAAAGCGCATTGTTAAAATAGTTTTAGTTTTGCTGAAATCAAAAGCTGGCCAATTGTATGCTTATTTACTTGCCTTTACTTGACCTTTTAAAACGTCCACAGCCCCATAAACAAAATTCATGATTTACTGAGTCCGCTTTTTTCAATATATTTCGTATATGTATGTATGTATGATTTTAATTACATGGATGCATTTACATACTTATGTACATACAAGTGTGTGTGCATATGTACATATATACGCGTGTCTAAAGAACTTTGAAGTGTAATTACTTAAATGAAATTGCTATTTATTATGCATACACTACACGATTGATACATATCGTTTTTTTTTTAAGAAAACAAAAATATTGAGTGCTTCTTTCGCCATTTACATGCAAAGAATTTTGTAAAAATCTTAATTTTTGAACCTATTTTATTTTGTTAGATTTTTTTAATTTTTTACATATTTAAAGTCAATTATTACATATGTATGCCTTCATCTTTAACACAATAGTGGTAAATTATATCAGTATTTCATTTACATTTTCATAGCAAAATATTTGTTAGAGAAGGCACTAAACAATCCCGTGTGCAGAGAAGTTAGCAGTGGTAATTTTCTTAAAGCAAATACATTTTTACAGTCTTTTTGACATGTTTTGACACCGATTTCGCAAATACACACATATATTTGCACATAAATGTAGTGTACTACGTACATACATGTTTACGTGTGTAAAAGATATTCATTTTATGATATGAGCAAAAGTATCGTGCTAAAGTTTTCTGCACACAGTGTTTGTTTCCATAACAAATTGTTTTAATATTTTCAATTTAACAATAATTATGAATTTATTAAATGTAAACACTTAATAAATAAGTCTCATTATATATGTACATACATGCATATAAACATATGTAAAACTTATGTTCATAAAAAATTAATAATAAATAATGCAAAATTAAAGAAATGCAAGCCTAGTCGTTTGTTCGTAATTCTAATGAATAGTTCTTCGGCTTTCGTGCTTACACTTTTTCTATGTAACTATCTATTATTTATATATGAATGTACTTATACTAGTATCCATTGGTCTTTTACCCCATTTTGTTGATATTAGTTGCTCATTTGCAATCCACCGCTGCTGCGGCTACCCGTAGAAGATGATGTACTTAATCCTAGTTGCGAAACTAGTTCGTCGTAGTCTTCTAAAGATGTTTCAAATTCCTCTAATTGTTCCACCGCTGCCTCCGGCTGTGTTTCGTTTAATCCGAGTAGTGGCGGCGCATGATAACAATCCCGATAAAATTTCGCCAAGTCATTCACATGTGAATTGGGTAAGGCAAAAGGAAAATTTAACTCCTTGAGCAAGCTATCATCATCTGGGCGACGTGATTGTTGATGAGTTTGCGTTGTACTGTGACGCGATGTTGTGGGGGCAGGTATAAGAAGACTTTTTATAGGCGACTGAGACAGCGTTGCAGAATCAGTTGGAGATTTTGGCTGCATACCATTTGGCCCATTCTCTAAACTCTTAAACGCCATAACGTTGTTATTATTTATAGCTTTTGTGCTGTTGTCCGCGCTACAGCCGGTACCATCGTTGTTGTTTTGCACACATTGCTCTTGTCCATTATATGTGTTTGGTGCTATTGCGCTACCGTCGCTTTTTCTATTTAATGACTCTACTGAACCAGCAGACCCTCCACTCTCGTGGCGTGGACGTCGTAATAACCATTCGAAAGGTGGTGTTTCTGGTAAAACATAATCTTTTTCAGTCCATTGGCGCAGCTTTCCGACATCAGTGAATGCTCCTGGACGCAATGGCTTTTCAATATCAACAATTTTTCGTTCGCCATTAGTCCCGTTGCCTCTTTTCAAGCCATTTAATGACACGTTTTGTGTTGGCGAAGAATCAGCACGCCTAAAATGATCAGATTTTAGCATAATTGTATTGCATTCGCCATTGTGTGTATCAGCTGCAGTGGGTGTGATCGTCATTTTGGTACGATAAGATACTGACATGCTTAAGGTACCAACTATTGTGTTTAACTGCCCGATTTTAACATTTTTATGGCCTTCGCCCAATGTATGTAGCTGTGGCCGATCCACATATATACGATAGTAAATCCCATAAATTTCTGGACATTGACGTCGCGATAATTTGTATCCAGGAGTTGCGCGCGTTAACGAGATTAGAGATTTCAATAATATGCCCATTCGATTGTATATGGCGTGCGCTGCTTTCAATGTTTGCTGCTCTGATAAAGGCGCTCCAGTGCCGTTTGCAACGCCTCCCTTTCCGTTTTCTGCATTCTTTATGAGTACTTCGCATATGTCGTCTTTACAATATTTATGACATCCAGGTAATTGCATATCTAACGACCAAACTTCCAGCACCATTTGATCTCCTTCTACAGTTCGTAGCGAAATTTCCACACATAATGGCAAGCGCTTTAATATACTTTGGCCTGGTTCTAGTGCTAAAGCACGCTTCGTTTCAGCGTAAATATCAGGATGATCCTGTATAACTATGTTGAACCAATCACTATTCGTAGCGAGTGGATTACATGGAGTCTGAATTTTTTCACCTAAGCGCGACTGAACAACCACTTGAGTTGACTTCAACACCAAAAATTTTATAAACTTCTCCACATCCTTTTCAGCGGCATTCACATTGACACGTTGACCAGACATTTTCACAAATACTTTTGTATGCACTTATCGATATGTTTCCGTCCGTGGGCGTGAATTTTGCAATATGTACGCAATGTATTTTCGCAAGAAGCAAGTTTTTTTCTTTTTTGCCTCTGGTATTTACACAGTCCAAAGTACGTTTTTCTTAACTTTGTTCACTATAATCACTGGTTTTCAACTCTTTGTGTATTTTTGAGTTCTTTCCTATTAAATTTTTCAGTTTGCTTTGTTGCTCATTCGCTGCGTTTTCTTATTCATTCATAAAACTGCACCTGGCGAAAATAGCAAGAATTTTAAACAGGTTTTGTTTGTTGTGAAACACTTTATATATTTTACAAAAATCATTGTTTTCACACTAGTTCGATACATTTAATTATTAACGAAATTCTCTGCGACACAAAGATTTTTTTTATTTAACATTGCACTCGATTTTCCAACATCCACATTGAATGAAACACGTAAACGTTATGAACACGAACGAAGATTTAACGAATCGTGAGGGCCACCAGCGTTGCCAGATGGACCGCGTCATCATAATTCTGACGCTTTCTATTCCAATAGCTTTACGTTCTTTGATTGAATAGATTTACCAAAGAACGTAAATCTATAAGAAGAGACAACACGTTATAATTGTAATGCCTGGATTATAATGCACGGGGCGAATCGTAACAAATCGCGGCGAATTCGTAAGGATCTATTGGTTTTAGATGCTTCCGTTTTACGATGCGTTCAAGTGCATTATAATCGTTTGAATTCATTACCCATACAATAGATAATTAAGTGACAGCTCACTCCGTTCCGTTACTTCCATTATAATCCAGGCATAATAGTTGTTGCCAGGAGCGTGCTTTCTCTTTTGCCCAAATACGTTTTGTGATTGGATGAAAAAAAAAGGCACGCTCCTCATGTTCACACTCGCTACAATTATAATCAATTACAATCTTATAGATTTACGTTCTTTGGATTTACGTTCTTTGACCGAAATTGCTAGATATTCTCTATTTTCTTTAATAACCACAACTGCAGTTGCAGTTTGCTTTAAAGTTATTACAATATGACTCTTAAAAGAATACTCAATTTGTTCCCACAGCAGCCGAACCTACAACAACAACAACCTGTCATGTTTACACGATCCAACATGTTTGACAACAAGGTGGCTAGTTTACAAAAATTGCAGCCAAGTTATCACATATTGTGGTTAGTAACACCATAAAATTTGCGTTTGTGTTGGAGTTTCGGTCAC
>NW_023458558.1:48548501-48604714 GCF_013731165.1 Rhagoletis pomonella
GGTTAGTAACACCATAAAATTTGCGTTTGTGTTGGAGTTTCGGTCACGCTGGTTTTGCTGGGTTAGTAACACCATAAAATTTGCGTTTGTGTTGGAGTTTCGGTCACGCTGGTTTTGCTGGGCATCTGTTGCGAGCATGCTTGCGCACATGTTCGCCGTGTGTGGCCAGTGTAAGGGTAATTCTCATTTCTGAAATATACTTCAGATGTCGCTATTTGTTTAAAAAAAAAACCTTAGCGCCAGTTGCCAATGGAGATAATTGATTAATAAATTTTTCCTGAAATTTTTTTGAATTAGCTCAAATAAATAAATTATAATTATAATTGCATAAATTTATTAAAGCAACTGAACTAGACGTATAAATAAGCACAAACATTAAACGAATTAGTCGTGGCGTTATAGCTTCATTAGAAGCAGGGCCAATAACATAAATCAACAAACAAACAAACAAAGCAATTTAGAAACTTGCAAAATGTTTGGTGGTTTCCAATGTTCGATTCCGGCGGAAGCCGATCGCAAGGTGGATAAAATCAACAATATTTTCATAGAGACTGTGATGGAGCAGGAGCGTCGAGTCAAGGATTTAAAAGCTCAAGAAGTACAAATGACGGCCGAAAACACGGGTGTACGTGCTCAGCAAGAAATCCCTGATATTTCAATAGAATTGAAGGCACAGAAAGTAGAGGACTTTTTAAATAAGAAACGTCGTCAGCAGCTACGACAAAACAATTTAGAGCTACGACAATTAGAGAAGCAACTTAAAGCTGCATTTATTTCTAAAGAGCTTGTGGAGCAGAAGGAAGCAGCGGATAAACTAAAGGAGGAGCAAATGAAGAGCAAGCGCTTAGAAGATATTGAATTCGAAAAGGAGCAACTGCGCTGCAAAGAGGCGCTTATTGAATCTGAAAGGAAAGAATGGAAAAAGAAGGAAGAATTTCGGAGTGTTCTTTTAAGTCAAATGGCGGAATCACAGCAAAGACGAAAAGATGAATATACAGAGGTTCTAAAGGACAGGGATTTAATGCAAAAATTATTGCATAAATATAAGACTGAGCACGATTCGGAATTGATGGAACTTGAGAGGAGGAAAGAAAGTGCCAAAAAGGAAATGGACGAATTTAAACGCAAACAAGAGGAATATAAATTAATGCAAATGTCTCAAAAGATAGATGAGGTAGAGCGATTCCAGGAGATGATGAAGGAGCGCGAGGAGAAGAATTTGCAACTGAAATTGCAAAGAGAAAAGCAGACCCAAAAGAGGGCAGAATTGAGTGATCGTATTGGACAAGAATTATACAAAGTTGAGGTCAGTTTATACATACGTACATATGTACTTAATATTTCCTCTGCCAGATTATGTAATGTGTACTTTTTAGAGCGAGAAACGAAGACGCGAAAACCTATTGCTCGATTTATTGGTGGAGGAACGCAACACCAATGAGGATATGAGATATAAACAAAACCTTGAGAAGCAACATAATGATCGTATTCAAATGCGTATGGAATTTGAACGTTATCGTAAGGAACGAGAGCGGCAAAAACTAGAGCGCGAGCAAAATGAGGATGCCACATTCCTTGCTGAGATGCGGAAACAGCTGGCTGAACGTGATAAAATAGACCAATTAGCGGATGAAAAACGTCGTCAAAAGATAAGAGAACATGGTCGTGTTATTCAAGAAATGATAGAGCTACGCCGACGTCAACGTGCCGCTGATGCTGCAGAAGAGATTAAATGGCATGAATTCTTGAATAAAGAGGAACGAAAGCGGTAAGCCCAAATAATGATTTTGATATGACAAAAGAACTTAAAATTTTTTTTTTAGCCTGGAGTTGGTTGAAAATGAACGTATGGAAATGCTTAAAAATGCTCCGGTTGACGTCTTGCGCTACCTGCCGTCTGGCGTTCTAAAGGACATGGACCGAAAAGTTCTTGGCCTTTCCGACAAAAGCTAGTAATTACTTTCAGTTTTTTTTAATTAACTTCCGTTGGGATTTCAAATGTAAATTTTTTAGTACCTAATACATATTTTGCAATAATGTAATTTAAAAAATTACACATGTATTAATGTATCTTATCTAATTCCAGAAACTGTATTCGCAGAGCAGTTTTGATTCCTTGGAAATCTTCTCCAATATATTCGCATATTAATTACGGGAATTCACATTAAGAATCGAAATGTCTTAAAGCTGTAAAGTTTAGCAATTCAAAATAACGGTTAAAAGGGTTTTAGGGGATCCGCAGTGTATAATCAGAGCTACATACACATATAGAAAACCATATCGATACTTTTCTTTCGATACATTGGGAACACTTGAAAAACTTTCTTTTTAAATGAAATATTGGTACAATCGAATGCTAGCTTCAATTTGCAACTCCATTATTGGCATTTATGCAATATTCTTCATCCAAATTAATTACTTTACGCAGAAAATATTGGGTAGGTTTAGAAGGCGCAGCAGTTGAGCGCAACCGTTGCTAAAAAGCCAGTGATCGTTATGCGTCTTCTGAACGGCTTGATGCATTAGTTGGTACTTAAAGTTAGTTGCAACTTTATTGAAAGATAACCCATCCAAAATGATGTCAAAAAGCTACAACTATAAGTACTAACTTAATTATGACTATGAATAGGCCCTATTAAATATAGTTTAAAGACCATAAGGACCTACCTTAATAATGAAAGATTGATTTAAAAAACTTAACGTATTTACTTATTCTGCTTTTTTAAGTGAATTTTTTTATTAAAGAAACAAAATGGAAAATTTTCGTTTGTGAAAATAATCGATTGTTTTGAAAACCTATCGATAGTGAAAAATAAACCATCGGAAGTATCGATAGCGCCATCTATAGTTTGCCACCACTAGTCTCTACCTAGTTTCCACGCTAGCTTTGTTTCTTAACAGATAATTATCACAAATTATACCTAATTTCAGCTGGCAAGCCCAAAAACTAGCAGCTTCCTCTCGTTCTTACGCTCTTATTTTTTTTTGCTGTCAAAGTGGATAAACAAAAGCTCTGATCCAATACTTTTCGTGAAAAATCCTGTAAAACTGTCAAACAGCAAAATTACTCTCTGAAGTGAGAGCAAAAAGTGAGTAACAACAAAAATTACGGGAACAAAAACATTTTTCCTGTAAAAACGTCAACCAGTG
Organism: Rhagoletis pomonella; assembly: GCF_013731165.1. Taxonomy (NCBI): domain Eukaryota; kingdom Metazoa; phylum Arthropoda; class Insecta; order Diptera; family Tephritidae; genus Rhagoletis; species Rhagoletis pomonella. The sequence continues at coordinate 48,551,652 of NW_023458558.1, forward strand.
ATTGCTTGATACTTTTCATGATTTTACCAGAAGAAAAAGTTCGTGTAACATCTTGCAACTTCATTCTCTACACAACTCTCCAAAAGTCGCTCTCATTTACAGGATTTTGGAGTACGGGAACATTTTTCCTGCAACTTCTTGCAAGTTCGTGTAAAATCCGGTAAGTTCATTGAGTACTGGATCAGAACTAAAAATTCGGGCCAAATATTTTCAATAGTCAAATACATTGATCAGCTGTTTTCTTGCAAGTTTCTGCTAGTTTTGTGTTTCTTTAGGAGTGTTCGCTATGCAAAAAATTTGTACAAGTTGGTACCAATTGTTACCAAATCGTGTTCGTTTAGCCAAAAACCCAGTAAAACTTGCAAGGAGAGAGCACAATTTTGACATTTCATTTGGAGGGGAAGTTGCAAATTCGTGCTGGGAAAATTTTTGCCAGTAAAAATTTGCAAGCAGGATTGTGGCACACGGTTGTATTTTTGTCAACATTAATTTGAACCAACGGTGTCGTTAAATTTAAAAATGGACAATCTTGTTGCGATTTACTAATGAAAAAAAATGTAAATATTCGTTTATTAATTTAATTAATTCCAAACATTTGAAAGGTACTCAGCTGAAAAAGCTGTATTCGTAATCGGAACGCACTCGACACCACTGTCGATATAGGAAATCCGACAGTGACTTCCACAATCTGCCATACCTAAACAAAAGCGTTGGGCGGAGCGGTTTCTGACGCCTCGCGTTAGCGCCGAAGTGGTATACCTCAACAAAATCGTCAACGCTACGTCAAATGCAGAAATAACACCAACAATAAGCATAGGTTTGTTTGTGTGTAACACGAAAAAGACAGTTTCGCCGTTTTCTGCAGCCAACTTCAATACCTAACGCCCTGTCAAAATCGGATTTTCCAACCGCTCAGCGTTGACGCCGCGTTGTTTCGGTATGTTTCATACAAATTGTATGGGCATGAGAATTTTTTGACAGCCGGACAACGCTGACGCTTTTATTTAGGTATGGCAGAATGAAATTGAAGCGTATGTTGAAGAAAGTCAGAATAAGGGTCTGATTATGCATACTTCGCATAACTTCGCACAACCAATTGTACCAGTGCACTAAAAGTGTAACTTAAGAAAATGTGAAGCAAAATCTAAACTCAACAGATCGCTAAGTTTTTAGTAGTTCTACTAATTTCGGGGTAATGGAATACATACAAAACACATACAAAGTACATACGAAATTACAGTTTGAAGTTTATGCGAAGTTGTGCGAAATAATTTAAAAAATTTATTATGCTCGAAATGCAACCGTGGACGCCAGCTGGCAGTGAAGCTTGCTAATGTTTGCTAATTCCTGTTCGCGCAAAACTTAGTAAGTTTCTCTCTTTGGGAGAGTAAGGTTCCTTGTTCTCTGAATTTTGTTACTGGCTAATTCTTACTGGCAGTTGCATAGCGAACACTCCTTATATCTTTATTTAGCTCTCTGTGAGCGCATGATGCAATAATACAAGGTGTTATCGGTTGGCAACTTCTCGCACTAATTCCGCCATATTGACTGCCTTAGCTGAAACAGTGTTACTTCTTGAACAATTCTTTGCCTAATAATATAGTTGAATTTTTTTATATTTTTTCTCAGTATACACATTTTAATTACTCAAAAAGGTATTATATCTTATTTTATTTCATTTCATTGCGAATATACTATAAAAAAGCAAATTTTTTAGTTTAGGAGAAAATATGAAAAGTTTATATTTTTCCCCCAAATGGGGATTCATTTCTTCCCGTTTTTCTTCTTTTTTTGTGAGCGCAATTCCCTCAATTCTTCTTCCTTATAATTTTCTGCTAGAAAAGAAAAGAAACAAAGCCGATGACTCGTTCTCGGTACTTCCTTTTGTTGACATACATCCAAATAGAAAACCGCGGTCAAAACAAAATATCGTGAACACATGCTGCAAACACTTGATTCGAAAAATTAATTTGCAAGCATGGATATCGCTTTAAATATAGCAACAGTACCTTCACCAACGCGAAGCGTACCAGTAAGTTTGGCCGACGCCAGTTAAATAAAAAATTGCTGAAATTAATTTTATTGCATCCCTTTCCAAGACTCCTGTGAAGAAGAAAACTTTCTCTAGAGGCACTGCGTCGAGCAATGAAGGATTCACGTTTTCATTTGGCGGTGCACAGCATAAAGTAAAAGCCATTGTAGCACGTAAGCGGCCAGCTAAAAGGCCTCAATCTTCCAACGTTAGCAAACAAACTCCTTCAGTTAAACTCGGAGTGCAAAATATAGTAAAAAATGGGGATAATATGGTTAGTTCAAGTATTTCTCAGAAGAGGGAGGAGCAAAATTCGTTTAAAAGCAAGCCTCCAAATATCGATGATGGGCTTATTCTTAATATTACGACCGATTCTGCTCCAATCATACGGCCCAAACCAAAGCCCAAATTAAGTCAAGCTGAGCGTTTGCGAAACAAGGCTATGCGTAATTCAAATGAATTTTCAAAAATAAAGGGTAAAAATGTGAATAAATTTTCGGATCGTCGAAGGCACCCTAACGATAGAAATGAACAAAACGAAAAGAGCGGAGAAAATGATCAGCAAAATGGAGTGAATTTAATAGCACGAAAAGCCAACGCATTCCGTGTAGTGCGCCCGTGCGACAAGTCAGTGAAAAAAGTAGGACTCTTTTCAAATAGTCCAGATACACCGGTTATGGGTCAACGTTTTGTGAAACCAATAACAGAACGACTTTTTGATGGCACAAAAGTTGACACTTTAAAAATTCATCCACATGCCGTAAAGAATTTGGCTGACATCTTGAGTATTGTCGAGCTTACTACAGTACAGAAGAAAACGATTCCCTTAGCGCTTGAAGGTGGGTTATTTATATTTTTCTAAAAAAAATATTTTTACTGATAACAATATGCAATTAAAATTTAAGGTAAAGACTTACTTATTCGCTCGCAAACTGGCTCCGGCAAGACTCTGGCTTATGCTTTGCCCGTAGTCGAAAAGCTACAAGATGTACGACCGAAAATTACACGCGACGCAGGAGTGCTAGCAGTAATCATTGTGCCTACTCGCGAATTGGCCATGCAAACATACGAGCTTTTCCAAAAATTGGTGAAACCATTTACTTGGATTGTACCTGGTGTATTGATGGGCGGTGAGCGGCGCAAGGCAGAAAAGGCGCGTATACGTAAGGGCATAAACATATTAGTTGGTACGCCAGGTCGCGTGCTTGATCATTTGCTGCACACAGAGACGTTCAAGGTGCATAAAACACAATGTTTAGTGTTAGATGAAGCGGATCGCCTACTGGAAATGGGTTACGAACTTGATGTTAAACAAATCGTCGAATTAATTGATACACAACGATCCAAATCTGTGGAGGAAAACAAAGATACTGTGCCGCACCTACAACGTTTGTTGCTGTCTGCAACGCTCACCGCTAATGTACAACGATTGGCCGGTCTCACCCTTAAAGAACCTATTTTCGTTGACAACAGCGATGAGGCTGTCACAAATACCAAACCGAAAACGAAAGGCTATATAAAGAGTGACATTGCAGCCCAAAATTCAGATATGCAGGATGATGGCGAAGATACCTCTATAATGACTATTCCGGAAAATTTGAAGTTAAATTTTGTAGTTGTTCCTCCCAAGCTGCGCCTAGTTACCTTGTGCGGTATTTTGACTAATGAGTTTAACAGAAAACAGCGTTTAAAGGCAATCGTTTTTATGAGTACCATGGAGATGGTAAACTATCATCATGATTTACTGAATGAGTTGCTGACTGAAAAAGTTCTCGACGACGAGGACAAAGAAGTTGTCAGAGACGAAGATGATAGTGAAAGTGACCAAGAAACAGCGCTGCTGAAAGGCTTGCGATTCTTTAGGTAAGATCAAAATTTTTAAGTTCACTATTAAAAGTACTAAAAATACATTTTTTTTAGATTACATGGTTCCATGTCGCAGACTGAACGTCAAGGTGTGTTCAACGGTTTCCGCGAATGCGAGTCGGGTGTACTGTTGACAACGGTGAAGAAATTTGAGATCTGCTTTTTTTAATAAAAAAAATAATAACTTAAATAACTACATGGAATAATTTCAGGATGTGGCAGGACGTGGTGTGGATGTCCCCAAAGTGGAACTTGTCGTTCAATATTCACCGCCCCAGAATATTGCCGATTTCGTGCATAGAGTGGGACGCACTGCACGTGCTGGTCAAAGTGGGCAAGCGCTTTTGCTCCTCACACCCTCTGAAGCACAGCTTGTACGTTTCCTAGAGGATCATCGTATCAGGTTTGTCACAATCAGTGCATTATAATTGCTCCTTTTATCTCAAAGTATATATATGTATTACAGAATATCACAAGTCGACATGGAGATTTATTTAAAAACTCTTAATGAAAAGGACGATGATGCGACCACAATACAAGAGGCGGCATCAAACCTTCAGCACAAAATTCAGGAACTAATAGCTGATGATAAGGAACTGCATAAAAATGCGTGTAAAGGTAAAACGATTATTTATTTTTGCGTAACTGTTGTGTCTGCTTAAGAAGAAAGTAGTAACTTTACTGTCGCGAATAATTACATGGGAATGGAAAACTTTGAACATTTTTCAACAAAGCTCTAAAATAAAACTGTTTACCGAGTTGTTGATGTTGTTGTAGCGGCTACCAAGTCCCGCTCGGGTCGGTCCATCCGTCAGCGTTGTCGTCTGTTTCAGCTAAGGGGAGGCCCAGGAAGTGTGCGACTTCAACAGGGTCTGTCCATAAGGACAGGGGCGTCAGCTGGGTGGAATTCTCAGGGCATGTGAAGGGTGCCGAGAAGCGAAGTTGGGCTAATGTGGTGCGGGTCTGCCGAGGCAGACTAAGTTCTGTACCGTCCACGTCAATTAGTTGTGTGCCTAGAACGGCATTCACAGGGTGGGAGTCTACATAACTCGAGACTGACTCCCTGTGAATGCCGTTCAGGGCCAGTCGGTAGGCTGACGGGTCCAGAGGTTGTTTAATGAACCTCTGGACTTCGCCCGTCAGTTGCTTGTGGTTGTTGTAACAGCATACAAATTCCCCAAAGAGATTTTGGGGAGTGTTGCGCGAGTGACAGTCCTTGACCAGATATAAATCTGGGTCGTTCCGGTTACGTAGACCCGACTGTCGTGGTAGACCCGTCAGTTGGTAGAGATGCCTCCTGACGTGCCTTGGCGAAGGCTCTTCTGCAAGCAGCTGTTTGCTAGGATGACCACGTCTGTGGCTCCCCACAAGAAACTGCTTGCAGAGCATTGTGTTATGCTCCTTGACTGGGAGAACCTGGGCCTCGTCGTGTAGTTGGTGTTGGGGCGTTATCAGGAGGCATCCGGTCGCTGTCCGTAGTGCCGCATTCTGGCAAGTCTGTAGCTTCATCCACTGCGTCCTGCTAGTCCCAAGCGACCACAGCGCTGCATAGTTTAGAACCGAGCGGCCAATTGCCTTGTTTGTTGCCAACAACGTTTCTTTATCATTGCCCCAAGTGCTGCCGGCCAGAGACTTGAGGACATTATTGCGGCTCTGCACTTTGTTAACAATTGCGGTTGCATGCGCCGAGAAGGAGAACAGACTGTCGAAGGTTACTCCGATGATTTGTTTCGCCATCGACGTGAATACCCAGTTGTAGTCTGACCTCCTTCGTCCAGGTGGTGAATAGAGTTGCCGAGGATTTCGCAGGGGATAGGTCAAGGCTCCTTGCAATGAAGAAGCGAAAAATTCGGCGAGATAACCATTTACTTTCGAGCACAAGTCATCAATTCCATTCCCAGACGCCATGATCGAACAACCGTCAGCATTCGAGACAATTTTGACACCCTCCATCGGGAAGGAAAAAGCCTCCAAAGCCATGGAATATGCATGCTGATGCTGAAAAATCTTGGTCCTGCGGGAGTAGCGTACCTAACGGAGGTCCTCAACATTGTTAATGGCCACTCTCATCATCCCCGACATCTGAAAGGTCCCTCTGCTTAAACCAGCGAAACCACCCAACAAAGGAGATTCTTATCGGCCGATAACACTCCATTTATCGGTAGCGATGATACTAGAGGCCTTGCTACTCCCGTATTTCACGAACTACTTGACCCGAGCGAAGCATCAGCATGGTTTCCATAAAGTGCAAAGTACAATAACAGCACCTAACGCCATAAACACTCAGATAACATGTGGCCTTAACCGCAACCGTCCTTGTGAGAGAACTATTCTGGTAGCGTTGGACCTGCCAAAGGCGTGTGATACCGTCAGCCACTCCACGCTACTAGAAGATATAGAGGTTTCCTCTCGGCGAATTATCTGAGTGGTCGACACTCGTCGGTAATGATAAGAGACAAATCGAGCAAACTTAGAAAAATAAAACAGGGGGTTCCACAGGGTGGTGTCCTTTCCCCGCTACTGTTTAAAGCTCCCTCAACCACCAATAGCCCAACTTCTGGCTACTGCAGCAGGTTAAACTCATACCTGGACAGACTAAACGAAGATGTGCCAAATGGGTCTTTGGCATGCGGAGAGACACCCCATGATTTGAAACATCTCTTCGTATACCCGGAAAACCCGCCAACCCTAACGCCTTTGTTCCTGTGGACCGACCCTAGTGGAACTTGACGACAACGACTGAGATATCATCCGATCTGGGAGGGGTTGTTGTAGCCGCTACAACAACAACAACAAACTCCTGTTTAATTTTTCGTAGTTTGCTGGTTTTGTCCCTACAAATTACTGACGAGTGTCGACCATTCAGGTAATTCGCCGACCACTGTTCAAGTCCCTGTGGGAGTGAGGAGGCCTCTATGTCTTCTAGCAGCGTTGAATGACTGACAGTGTCGAACGCCTTGGTCAGGTCCAACGCTACTAGAATAGTTCTCTCACAGGGGTGGTTCTACGTACCTGAATGACTCGGGTTTTAGCCGACCAGGGCTGTTGTTTCGGCGATCTAACCCTGTTAAGGTCGGCGAAATCCATTATGGAACCGAACACGTGGATAACGATGTTTAACCTACAGTTAAAGGCTCTGTTATGCATACTTGGCATTGCTTGAGAGTTGTTATATAAGAAATCTCTTAAGGGCTTGGTTAACACTAATCCCCAGTTAAACATCGTTAACGACTGTACTGAGTCCATTCATTTAACATTGGGTCGGTAACGTCGGTAACAATGTTTATCTGGGGATTTGTGTTAACCAGAGACGTTGAAAACGACCCTAAATGAGCTTCGCGTGTAAGCGGTTACCCAACGCACAGCATAACATATGTACGCAGAAGTCTGTTGGTTTTTGATTTCTACGTAAAAATGGTAAAGTAGTGCATGCACTGCCAAGTATGCATAACAGAGCCTTTAGGGCTGGTTATCACTACTTGCCGGTTAAACATTATTATAAAGCAGTCGTTGTATTTAACTAGAGCTTCTAGCTCCGATTAGGGCCGGTTGCTCAAAGCTTGGTTGACACTAATCGTCGGTTAACATCTTTATCGACGTTTCCGACTCCATGCATGTAACACGACGTCGTAACGTCGATAACGATGTTTAACCAGGCTTTGAGCAACCGGCCGTTAACCAGAGTTGCTGTAAACGGCCCTCTGGTTAACACGTGTTATTAGTACTAATCCCTAGTTTAGCATCGTTACCGACATTACCGACACAATGTTATATGCATGGAGCCAGCAATGTCGGTAAAGATGTTTAACTGGGGATTACTGTTACCCAGAGATGGTGAAAACGGGCCTAAGAAGAAGTCGAGAAAATGGCGCTTATTAGTTACTACTCGTCTTACCCAATATTTACATCTTCCATAGATTATGTTAAAAAAGTATTAGTTGGTATTTGAATTTAAAAACAACTATGTAATACATTTTTTCATTTTATTGAAATTTACTCACTATCAGCTTTCGTGTCGTGGACCAAATCGTATTCAACTTTCCCAAAGGAATTAAAACCGATATTTAATATCAAAAACGCACATATGGGACATTTTGCGAAAAGCTTTGGGCTGAAGGATCAACCCAAAACATTTACTAAGAAACATACGGAACCTAAGCCTCCGCCGCCTACAAATCGTTTGACATACACAGAGAGGTAAGGAAAAAAGTAGTAAGATCTAACCTGCAAATTTAATATTCAGTTATGGCTTAAATATTAACAAAAGACAAAGATTTCGAAAAAATTTCAGTTACTGGCCTCGCTGATTTTTTTGGGACCTCTTTAAATTTTTCATTTTTAAAACACTTTTGCCATTTTCACCAGCGATTTAAATGGAAAATGATTTTTTATTTTCTGTCCATTCAAAAAATTAAAATCATTTTTCTCTTAAATTCCTTTCGTAAAATTGCTGTTAGAAAATTAAATCGAAAATCGTCTATCCAAGTAAGACAGAAATTGTCTTATTCACTAGAAAGTAAAAAATCCCTGACGCTGTTCTTCCCTCTGTTGGAAGCTAGCGCCAGATACTAGAGATGAAACGATACGAGTAAATACAAGTACATACTCGATACTTTTCGCCCGATACCAAGTAATTTTGGTATCGACACTGTTGAACCAAGTACTAAGTAAATAGGTATCGAAAAACAATACTGGTATCGAAACCCGATACCAAGGCGAATTTTCTTTCGGAATTTTTCCCCCCACTATTATAAATCACTCAGTGTTCTTGGGGTTTTTAAATGCCACCGGAATATTGAAAATCTTTTTTCCTGAGATACTTTTGCTGTTCTTGCATCGGGAAATGCATTTTCATGGTCACAAAAACAAAAAAATGTATTTAAAAGTTTTGTAACTTCATTCTTAAGGTAAAAGATTATAAAATAGTGATTTTTCTTTTGAAGGTCGTTTTATAATAATAGATTGGCGCTTAAACATATGTATGTATGTTAGGGTTTGGCTGAGCTTCTCCTCCGATTTGCGGCGTGCGCCTTAATGTTGTCCCACAAATGGGAGGAGCTACAGTTTTACGCCGACTCCGAACGGCGATTGTTTTTTATGAGGAGCTGTTTTTCATGGCAGAAATACACTCGGAGGTTTGCCATTGCCTGCCGTGCCTGCCGAAGAGCGACCGCTTTAAAGAAAAAGCCTTTTTTCTATATTTTTTGCGATGCTGCTTTGACTAGGGCTTGAACCCAGGCACTGCGGAGTGTAAGCGCGAACTGCTTACCACCACACAACAGCGGCCATCAGACCTTTAAAATTACTTTCAAGAGAAAAATGTTTAATCTTTTGTCTTTTTTTACCTAAAGACAGCTTGTAACTACATATAGTCATCAACAATTCAAAAGGCCCTGTTTGACAACTTTTTAATTTTAAAGAAGGAAAAAACTCATAGAAAATTGTTAGGTATAGGGCTGTTTAAAAGATGGTATTATATCTCGTATTTTTTAAAATACATATAGGGACCAATTCTCGTCGAAAATGAAAAAAAAACAAGTAAGAAAATCAAAGTTCGGGCGGCGCCGAATATTAAATACTCGGCGCAAGTATTAAATATGTATATGATTTTCACTTTTCCGAAAGCTACATGGTAAGCCGGGGTGTATCAATTTTGAGTAAATTAGCGTCCTTAAGCAAGCATTTCTGAAATTTATCGTTATACGAAGACGGCCTCAATTTTAGTCCGATTTCAATAATTTTCAGCGTTTTATGTGGCAAGCACAATACCCATATTGAGTTTGGTACAAATTGGTAGAACGGTTACCGAGATACATATATGTGATCATATGTGGCCGGTGCCACGCCCATTGTATCATAAACGTATTTCTTGGTAAAGAATTGTCGCAAGCATCAATTTTGAATAAATTAGCTTTAATATTTAATATAATGTATATAATATACATATTTTAAAATTTATAATATCCTTATTTTTCGTCTAAAAATTATTTTAAATATCAATTTTGAGTGAATAATCTTCGGTAGTAACTAAAATATCGAAGATTTTATATTTCTCTAAATTGCCGTTATATGGGAGGTAGGCGTGGTTATTGTCCGATTGTGCCATTTTCAATACCATCCGTCCTACGTCCGAAAGAAGTGCACGTACAAAGTTTCGTTAAAATATCTCAATTTTTACTCGAGTTATCGTGTGCACAGACGGACGGACAGACAGTCATCGCTAAATCGATTTCTCTTTTCATTCTGATCATTTATGTATACATTTGTCTATATCTATCTCGATTCGTTTTGCCTGTTACAAATAACCGTTATGTGAACAAAGTTATAATACCCTTGTGCACAAGTGCGCTCGGGTATAATAAATTTAGTGCAAATTTTAATGTTTCATTTTATCATTTTAAGGGCCAGTTTTTCAATGTCTGGTTATCACTACTTCCCGGTTAAATATTATTATCGACGTTTTCGACATCATGCATGTTGTGGATAAAGCAGTTTTTGTATTTAACCGAAGCTTCTACCTCCAATTAGTGCTAATCAGACATTGAACAACTGGCCCTTAGTGACTCTGGAATATTACAGGAAAACGCATTTCCGGAAATGCGTCAAATAGGGCCTTTTGCATTGATGACGAGGATACCTACTTACTCTTATGTAAAAATAATGGTTGTGTTGCTTTTTACTACTATTTTCTTATTTCACCTTTAGAGATCCCGAAAAAATTAAAACGGAGAAACGTGCCAAAAAGCGTCGCTTTACTACCACAGTGACCAATGAAGTACGCGATAGCAATCGCCCACAGAGCAATAAACTGGTAAAAATGCTACCAGTGTCTCGAGCCCTCACTACGTCCGAGTTTGACAGTGGTTTACCAGCGCAGAAGAAGCGGAAGAAAGCTTGATATTTTCATTTTAGTGTTACTATTTGTATGTATGCAGATTATTTATAAGTACATAAAAATGTGGATTGTTAAAAATGTATTTTTATGCGTGAAACTAATTCTGATACTTACTGAAAGGCTCAACCAAATTGTGTTTTTAAAATGTTTAAAATATAGGCATTTTCTTTAGCTGCTGAATTCGATTTTACATGAATTTCATTTTCCTCTCCTTAGGGCTGGTTAATCAATGTCTGGTTAACACTAACGTCCATAACTATGTTTAGCCGGAAATTAGTGTTAACCAGACATTGAGTAACCGACCCTTAGGGCCCTTTGTCCAATGTCTGGTTATCACTACTTGCCGGTTAATCATCATTATCGACGATTTGGACGTCATGCATATAACATGGGATCGATAAAGCAGTTGTTGTATTTAACCGGAGCATCTACCTCGGATTTGTATTAATCAGACATTGAACAACCGGATCTAAATTGCTGGTGTTCGATAACTTGATAATTATCACACATTATCCGGATTTGGTGGTCCGGTATGCAAAATTTTGGAAAGTGGAAGAAATTGAAAGCGCAAGATGACAGTTGACTTTAAGGGGAAGTTGCTAATTCGTACTGGAAAAATTTCTACTAAGTATCAGCAATTTCGCAGCAAGAAATACAGCTGATCAAAGTCTTCCATTTACTAGTTAGTCTGTTCCTTTGAACTTCGGACTAAAACCTGTGGAACTGTCAAACTACAATTTTACTCTCTCAATTGAGAGTAAAAGGAGAACAGATGCAGAAGTGCATAGGAACGCAAAAAGCACTATTTCCTGTAAAAACGTCAGTCGGTTTGTTTACATGTCATTTGTACAACACTGATTTAGCTGAAATATCACTAAATAATTATTAAAATCTATACATATTCAAACATTTCGTTGTTTACTTCCTTTTTTTTTACAAATATAAGGTACTTTGCTTTCACCGCTGTTAGTTTTTGCTTGCACATGCAAATCAGCTGATCGTTTGACACTTTTCATGAACTTACAGGAAAAGCAACTCCGGACTAAATCCTGTAACTTCTGACTAGGAACAGTTGCTCAGTTACTCTCTCAAATGTGTTCCCACTTACAGGTTTTATGTCAATAGGAACGACTTCCTGTAAGTTCTGACTAAATCCTGTAAACCGGACTGCTATTGGAACAGACTAGTATAGTAGTATAAGGAAATAATGAATTGTATTTTAATTATGCTTCAGTTTAAAATAACTTATGGTGACTTTTCATTGCCCCTTTAACGTGTTAATAGCCAAAATTGAGAAGACCACATAGATATTGCATCATTAGCTGTCTGACAAAGTCACTACGTCGCTGCCAGCATATGCCCGCTTTAGCTAGGATAGGTGCGTTGGATTGTTGTCCCTAAGCTTTTAACTTGTTTGCTAATGAAGTAAACTGTTGTCTTGTTGGCCAAACGAAGACACTTGCAAGTGTAAGTAGGAGTAATGAAAATCCTTCATTTCAACAACATTTTACGTGCTTCTTTTCAGAAAACTGTAATCAAACAATGAAATCCTGCTAGACGCGGCAGGTGCAACCGAAGTTAGATAGTCTATAAAAAATATTTTGCTGCGCTTAATGCCGTAGTAATTTCTTACTTAGTCGTCTTCTTTGCATGTTATGGGGTTTAGTCGCTCCGTGTGTGAGAAAGTAATAGCTCCTTGGTTGACGCGACTATCTGCAGCCGCAGCTGTCGGATGCTTCGGGGGGACAAATGTGCCTTGTGACTGTGAAAAAGTTTGTTTCAAATTTATTATTTTTGTTTGAGAGTAGGTTGTAGCATTTGTATTAAAAAAGTTATTAAATAGCCATTAAAAACTTAGTGCCTGAAGATACTTCAGTTAAAAGCGAACGTGTGTTTTAGTTTTGTAATATCTCGCTATTTTTTTGTCTATGCTCCTATGGTAAAAACTGTCATTAATATGTACCAAAGACCGCACTTTACTGCACGAAGTATTCGCGTCGAGTGAGCCAATTCTGGCGTCAGCACATTCAGCTGTTACTCTACATACATATGTACGTACACAAGGAGTATTCTCTGGCGGAAGTCACTTTCCATAAATAAAATAAAATTGCACAGCTCCATGCTGCTATTAGAAACAAAACGAGATACATATGTATGTATGTATCAGACATCTGCAGCGGGTGCATGATTTTCGTGTATACTCGATCATCTAACAAAACCCGTTTTGCATCGTTCTCTGTATACGAGCAGAAGTATTGTTCGTTATCGACTGAGCTCAAGACGAACATGTTGGCCACAACACCCGATTGCTTTTCATACATACTTGATTGGGTTCGGGTGCTTTGCAGCTCAATATACCCGGGAGTTCGAGTTTCAACCCGAGTGTGCACAAAATTTTCTTGATTGGCTTATGACGTTTTTGTTTCTACAAAAAATGTTGCCTTCTCATCGCGGTGCTCTTAGTTTTTGTGCGTAGAGGGTAAAGAGAAGGTTGAATTTTTCGGTAGTTTGTTTAAGTGTACATTTAACCATTTCTTATATTTTTGCTCATACAAAATGCGGCATCACGACGCCCACATCCATTTAGGTATAAATGTGTGTAGATCGGCAATGCCCAAGCCCTATACACTCGGAGCACATTTATTTTTTGTAAAAGTATTTATGTACCTACATAGTTTTAGGCTGTGTTCTAATATATACACACACAGCTTTCCACGCGAAACTATACGAAATAGATGCAAACACATTTTTGTCTACTTCGCTTCTAATTTTTTCATTGCGTATGCACAAGCACAAAGCAACAACATTTTCGTATGCTTTGTGGGAACATATTGGCGCCAGTTACCTTCAGCGTAAATTTCTTTGTTGTCCTGCATTTTATCGCAATGTTCGGGTGTCCGTTTCATTGTTACACAAATTTTCGGGTTAGCTGCGGGTGTCCGAGTGTGGTGTTCGCTTGTGCTCAATTTATAGCGAGGGTGATCGAACAGACTCGTTCGTAACCAAAGCAGCTGTCGGGTATGCATCTCGATCGAACACATAGTAGCCGAGTGTGGCGTTCGCTTGTGCTTGATTTTTAGTGAGTGTGATCAAAAAGGCTCGATCATACTCAAAGCTGTTCTCTGGTATGTATGTATGGCTCTGATGATCTTGTTGCAGTCATGATACGCTTCCGCCTCTGTGCAGCGAAAAATATGCGTCCAACAATGCAAGGAAAGCATAATAGCCCAGTTATGCATACTTAGCTTTGCATGAGAGTTGTCGCATAAGAATTTATTAAATGGGCTTTGCGTGTAAGCGGCTACCTAAACATGTAGAATTCTCTTGGGGTTTGATATTTACGTAAAAATGGTATAGCCCTAAGGGCCGGTCGGAGACGTCGATAACCTATTCCTCCAAAAAAATATAGCTAGCTTTGAGTTTTTTGAAATTACAGTTACGTGGGTGGAGCCCATGGTTTTTGTCCAATTTAAAAAAAAAATGTCAACATGGCGCTTAAGAAGTCTTTACCAAATTTAGTTGAGATCGGTCAAGTAGTTTTTGAGATACGCATATATCATATACATAAGTGGGCGGTGCCACCTCCATTTTCCTAAAATTTCTTGAAAAACCCGCTTTTTTGCTAAAGAGCGATTGTATATATCAATTTTGAATAAATATTGATGAACTCCTTAGCCACACTGCTTAAAAATCTGAAATTCCGGTACATACACACATATGAACCCAAAGCCATATTTAAGAGAAGTCGCCTAAATTCGACAATTTTAATGCGATTGCAATAAATGGGGTACTAGTTCAGTTGAAAATAGATTTAAGTTTAGATAGTACTCCATATTTTTTAGAAATTTTGTAGAAATTTAAAAAATTTAGAGAAATAGGTATGGGTCTTTTTTTTTTAATTTACGCGATAAAAAATGGCAACAAGCCTAGTCCGGCAATAGATTATTATATACTATTTTAAAGGCCTATATATCCTCTTCTCAGAGCATATTCGATCTTTGAAATCGAATCAAAAATAGTCATTCAAAAACTGGTAAATCCACAAAATCCTATTTTCTGACCTAAATCGACAGGTCGTGACCTCTGAAAACCTTTGAAAAATCTATAAAAATAGGTAATAATATTTCTCATTAAAACGAATAAAATTAGGGGGTAGGGTCTTGAAATTTCGAAAAAAAAAGCATTTTCGATTGGCACCCTAATGTACATACATACATACATATGTAAGCAGCTTCATTTCTAATTCTGGAAAAATGTAAATTATTCCAATATTTCCTTAAACATTTAACTGACACAAGCTGTACGCATACACTCGCTCCTTCAAACTTACCCCCATAAATGCATGTATGTATGTACATTAAAGTGGTCCAAAAATGTATGTAACAAAAATAAAGTCGCATTTTTAAAGCCGCCAGCCCCTAGGATTGTTCTATTACAAAAAAAAATATACCCCTATTTTTTATTTTGAAAAAAAAAAAACAAATTAGGGTGTGCTGAAAGCGCTCAAAGTTTTCAATGTATTTAATATGGGGAAAAACAACTTTTCGTAGAAATAGTGTAGAATTCTTGAAAATCAATATTTTTCGATCGGAAAAGTTTGCTTATCTTCAGGAGATTCCCGGTAATAATACCCAATTTTTCCTTCAACAATTTTGTCATGTTAACTATATTTTATAGGTCCTAGAATATGCAGTGGGGGGGACCAAAAAAAAATCTGTAATCATAAAAAATGGTTAAATGAACAATTGGATAATAATATTTGAAGTCTCCTGAAGAGAACCACGGTTTTACGATTGAAAAATATTGATTTTCAAGAGTTTTATACCATTTTTACGAAAATTTGTTTTTTCCCCATATAAAATACATGGAAAACTTTGATATTTATTTTCGGCTCAGAACAATCCTAGGGGGTGGCGGCATTAAAATTCCGACTTTATTATTTTGGACCACTCTAATGTACATATATTTATGTGAAAAATGCCGTTGAAAAAAAGAAAAAAAAACTTTAATTAAACCAACAATCGTTTCTCAGCTTTGCCTTTTCATGTACAAAGCACCGCATTTTTTACCCTTCAACACATTTTACAAAGCAACAAAAAATCATTCAACAAAAGAAATAATAAAGAAATGGTTTGCACTAAAACCGCAAAAGCCAACTAAGCGTATGAACAATGGGAGTATAAGGAGTTCAAAGTGAAGTGTGATACACTTGTGTGTGTGCACCAAAGAAAAAAGGTGTTAATGTGAAATGTCGCAAGGTACTTGTACTTGCAAATTACAATATTTAAAATGCATTCACATTTGCATACCAGCATGCCAGTACAGTCAACAGTGAGCAGGGGCGGCATCCACTAGACGGCCTAGTAGTAATAGTAAGTAGACTTTGCAACAAAGGCGCTATATATCAACAGGACATGTATGCGTGCATGTTTGTGTACTTGTGAATAAGACGAGCGCAGTGCTTCAAAAAAGGTGTCGACAGTAGCAACAGCGTTGGGTATTTCGAAAAGTGAGAAAAGTGAAATGTGGCGCAAAAAAGCAGTTTGCTGACGTTTTAAATTGTAAATTATACAAAATTGTAAACGCGCGTCAGAAAGAAAAAAAATCTGAAATTTAACGACTGCAAGCAAAAATTTACATACAATGCACAAAAATTACACAAACTCTAGCAAGGCGCACTCATACACACATTAGTATTTATCGGGCGAAATTACCCACTGGGAAAATAGGTAAGCACCTTCCGAGGTAAGCCATGTTTTCTTTCAGTTTTTAGTACCAAAATTGTCATCATGGCTAATGTCATCTACTAGTAAAGGGCAAAATGAACACCTCCGAAGACACATTACGTTGTCAGTTGCAAAATAACGTGCAGCCGAAGTTATTTCCAAGCACCGAACTACTCCGAGCGACTGCTCTGCATTACACGTAACTTACTTTGTATAGCGGCTCAGAAGTATGTCTGATACCAAATGTACATTCTAAATTCCTACTTACATAAGGCGGCCATGCCTTTGTAAAAGTAAGGGACGTTCGGCAGGTAAATGGTAATGACTGCCAGGTGAAGAGTAAGTTGCTAATAAGGTATTATTACGTGCTCCTAATTCCCACTGGGTACAAACTTGCTTTCTTGTTGACACGCAAGCACAGCCGTGACCGGCTCGATCAGGCGGGTGCGAAATAACCGTTAAAGCTTTACTCTGGAATGTTGTAGCTTACTGACACACTTCCGTAGGTATGTATGTATGTACATATATTTAAAAACAAGCATTTAGTTAACACAAAAGTGACTGCGTTTCTTGGAATATCAGCAACAGAATGACAACGGATTACTCATACGCCATGTAGAAAGAAAATTTAAATTTCAGAAAATTGTAATAGATGTAGATAAATATGTACATATGCGGCACTTATCGAAAGGTATGGTAATCTTATAAAAAATACAAATCCATATGTACATATTGTATATATGTATATGTACATATTGTTTGTATGTATATTATGGTGCTTTTCCTTCACTAATATTAAGTGCTCGACCAAGGCTTTCAAAGATTTCCCGTTCAAACTAAACACAAACTTTGATTGTTTTTCTTCAAAATTCTATAGCTCAGAGGCTTTTGCGGCGTAACCCTAACTCCCACCAACGTGGTAGTACGGGTCACTAAAACCAAATTTTTCATGAAATTCTAATTTTTTTTCCTATCTCCTAAATAAAAAGATGTAAATGACAGGCTTGTTGGAAATTCAATTTCCTATAAAAAAGGTTTTAGAACCCGTAATCACTAACATCGATATTTCTTGAGATATTGGGCTTTTAATTTGATTAACAATTTCTATAATTTACCTCAATGATCCATGAAAATTCCACACTACCCCAAATTCAAAGGCCAATATCTCAAGAAATATCGATGTTAGCGATTTGGTGTTCCAGAAATTTTTTTATAGAAAATTTAACGTCCTACAAGTATGTATGTGATTTATGTAAATTTTTAGTAGCTCTTGTTATTTAACACAAAAACGAGAATTTCATGAAAAAAATGTGTTTAGCGACCCGTACTACCTCGCTGGTAAGAGCATTCAATTCTGCAGATACCTTATCACTGACCTTGACTATACCATGAAAAGCCTCTGAGCTATAGAATTTTGAAGAAAAACGATCAAAGTTTACGTGTATTTTTACAGGAAATCTTTGCACGGCTTGGTCGAACACTTAATATTAATTTGGAGGTCACGAGTTGCAAATCGAAACTAGTTATTTCTTTAGTAGTTGGATGAGGATTAAAAAATTGCCGCTTGCTTGTACTCTCCTTAAGTTTATGTTATTTCCAACGAAAGGAATGGAAGTAAAAGCAAAAGCAATGCGACAACGGCAAAGTGCTCTCATCGTCGTTTATTAAATTATAACGGAGTACAATAATGAGTGAAACTAAAACTAGTTCTTACAGTGGCCAAAGAAGAATAATTATAACTAAAAATAAATGTAGGTTGTTGTTGTGCCTGAAGGCACCACAGTACTCCCCGTTTAATGAAAGCGTACGGGTTTCCTTATGGTTCGTTTTGGCCTCAACCGTTGTGGCGGTTGAGGTTCTTCGTGGAGATTGACTGGCTGTTTTTCCATCGGACGTTGTTTTTGCTTCGGTGATGTCGGTGTCACCTCTGCTGGTTCGTCACTTACCCAAACATATGCTGGTTTTAATCGGTCGATGCTGATGTTTACTTTCCGTTGGTTAATTAAAATCGTAAAAAATTTTGGGTTTCGTTGAATTACCTTGTATGGCCCCTCGTAAGGTGTCGTTAACGATGGGCGGATGGAGTCGTTTCGAACTAAGATGTGTGAGCACTTCATCATGTCAGGATGGACATAGCTCGTCAAAGTTGAGTGAAATATGGTTTGCGTAGGTCGGAGTTGCTTCATTGATTTTCGTAGGTTTTGAAGAAATTCGGAATTGCTCGGAAGGCACCACATTAATATTAAGGGCTCAAATTTCCAGGAAACTTTTTTTTAGGTATTTCCCACAAAACTTCAAGGTGGCAGTCCAAAAAAAAAAATACTCGCCGAAAACGAAAGCACTCTAATGTATGTATGTATATAAATAAAAAATTTAGTTAAGTGTATGTAGCCATATATGTATCTTTAGAATGGCTTGACCGATTTAACTCATTCTATTTTTGTTGTATTTCTAAAAGGATTAATCGTCAGGTGGCGCCGCAGTCGAGTTATCACTAAAAATTGTATTTACGGTCCGGTTTAGTTCATATTTGAAATATGTACTGATAATGAAAAGAGAAGGTTTGTATGAAATAAATTTACCTGGCAGGTGGAGCTGGAGTCCAGTTCTTACTAAAATATGTATTTATGGTCCGACTGGGTTCGTATTTGAAATATATATTGATACACGAAAATTACACACGGACACCTGGTGAACAATTCCAACCCCATCGCCTGCTCCTGCAACTGCACTACAAGAATCACCATGCCACACATCCTCAAAGATTGCTCTTTAATTTCAAACCGAAGAAGCCAAATATCCGATTCGCCTGGACCATTAACTCTCCTATCCTACCCTTCAAAAAACTCAATAACACTGGTAATCAAATTTGTGAAAGTCTCCAACCTCCTTTAAGCTTAAGGCCTAGTTGCTATAGCTGTATCCATCATTATCTTGTAAGACTATTTACTTTGCAAGCTATTCAAAATAAATAACTCTATACGTACATATGTACATATAATAAAATTGTAACAGGCTGATGTCTGTACAATATACATAGATATTAAAGAAAAATTAATGTAGGGGTCCTCATTAGAGCTACAGAAGCCAAATCAACAATTTTTACAATTTTCCTCTGTCAATCTGTCTCTCTGTATGTTTGTACGCGCATAACTCGAAAAGTAGTGTATGGAATTGAATGCAGTGCACGGAATTAATTGCTAGTGGCGTATCTTTAAATATAAAAAAAAATATTAGAGAGTTGCCAACAGTTTTTAAAATTGCAATTTAAGTAAATTGATAAGAAAAAGTAAATAGGCTTAGGAAAGTTTACTGCTGAAAATATTTTTGAGGAGGGTTGTCACCTGTTTGCAAAAAAAAATTGAATTAAACTTATAAAATAAATGTTATCTATACTTATAATAAAATTGTAACAGGCTGATGTCTGTACATTAGAAAAATGTATACATACAGAAAAATGTATATGGGGGTCACTATTAGAGCTACAGAAGCTAAATCAAAATTTTTAGAATTTTCGTCTGTTTGTCTGTATGTTTCTACGCGCATCACTCGAAAACTAATGTTTGGAATCGAATTCAGTTTTCACCGGTCTCACTTACAATATAAAATAAAAACTACAGAGTTGCCACTGAGCTCATGAGGCTAGTGAAATTTTTGACAAATGCATAGAAAATTTTGACAATCGCAAAGATTGTTGAAGTGTGTAATTTTTCGTTAAATAAATTATCAAATTGATGAATTGCAATCAACGATGGTAGATGTTTTCTTAAAATACTAATGTCACTTCAATTTGTAATATTTTATTCCGGCATAAATCTGCGGTTATAAAAAATTTACTGCTGTCAAAAAATATTTCATTTCACAAAGCAGATTGGCAAAACTGTCTCACCATAGTTAAAATATTATTCAACAGCTTTCCCCATAGAACTTTGTTACCGATTCACACACGCCCTTATTAACCGATTTCGTTCAAATTTTAAATGTGAGCAAGTATGCACCTGTAAGATGAAAAATTCTTTTGATAAAAGTGTACCCGGCAGGCTTGGCTGGAGTAGAGTTATTACTTATCGAACGGAGCCTATTAATATATACATACATTACAGCTTTAGGCGATTGTAAAATGGATTCGAGGCATGATTCTTCGATTGGTAAAAACTACTAAACTATGACTTTATCCCTTGATTTGAGTGACACCATCACGGCGCTCACGCCAAATTGGAGGAAAAGTTATTCAATTAAAGCTTCGCATTTCTTAGCTCACTAGACTCAATACGCAGGCGGTTTGGTGACTTCTGCTTGATCCAGGCAGTCTAAGGAAATTCTTGTTATATCAACAAGTCACAGCCTGGAGTTGTGATAGTGATAGCTCCAAGCATCTACATATATATTTATTTTTGTTTGACCAGTAAAGCACGGCATTCGTTTCGTTTCTGTGCCAGCTGACGCCAATTGGAAATGCCAAGTGAAGCCAAGCCCTTCACCGGGTCTTTGTATCTTACTTTTTCACTCTTTTATTTAGCATAGACAGTCAATCAACCAATTGACGTGTAAGTGGTGTCGAAGTAACTCTATATTCTCTTTTATCTCCTATAAATTATTGTTCCCTTCTTTAATTTGCCAGTTGTTTCTGCACTTAAGACTCGTTATTTATCCTTGCTTATTTCGTTTTTCGGAATTTCTTTTGCAATGGAAATTGTGATTTAATTAGTATGCTATGCTGCGATAAATTTTACAATTGCAGACGAGTGAGAGACTTTGAAGAAGGCGCAACAGTTGCCAGCATACTCACATTTGTTCCTGCACACAAATAGCTTGTAAATTGTTATAGCCCGAACACAATGAAAACGACGAGCTACAAACCACAGCTGTCAAATTATTTTAACACGTACTCTTATGTAGATAATTATTTTGGCGACGACCGATTACACAGATTAGATCTATTTCTATTTTTCTGGCGACAGATAAGGTTCTTCCTCTTCTTTTATGTCAAACTCATACAAATTCATGATGTCGCAGCCGCGTTCAATGAAATCATGTCGCCATCGACAAAGCGTTTAGATAATGAAGATAACAAATTGGAAGCTGTGGTCTGTAGCTCGTCGTTTTCAATGTGTTCAGAACTTTAATCTTGTACTTTTTACAGGTTGAAATTTTTTTATTATTCCTATACGTTTTCTTTTATCTATTTTTCGTTGTACACCTCGCTACATCGGCCTTTTAAAATAAGATAACAAGATACAGATAACAATGTAACCAATGTAGTGGTTGAATGGTTGAAGCAGCCTCGCTAAAGGCAGCCAGAAAACTTAAAATTGTGCATTAGCCATTAGGTAAAATATTTGTAGTTTCTTGAAATGTTATGCGCTTTACTAGATTTTATTTCATTTCATTCAGAGTTATATTGTTCGCTCTTTTCATTCGAAATCCCGTCTGCACTACGGCGGGCTACTAAGAAACTTTTGCAAAGTGAAAATTGAAAATTTTGCTTGCTTTATTTTTAAATTTGCTATCCAAGTTATGACTTTTGTATATTAGTTGCGTAGTTGGTTTGATACCACATACTGTGGCGTAAAAAAGGAATAACTGCAAATATGCAGCATATGGAAAAACAAATCTTGAAGTTGTACTTAATTTAAGGAAAATATTTTACCTAAAAGCATACGAAAGTACCTAAAAACCACCGCACCATGTATATAAGTCAGGCTCGCACATTCACTTGGTGTTTCCATTTGTGGACAAAATGCTGATTCAGCTGCTGAGATTTATCTATATTGTTAGTTTCATTTGGAAAAGCCTTTTTAATCAAATATTTCACATTACATGCACTTTCTTTTGAACCAGAGATTGAGTAAAAGTCAAATTACCACCTAGCAACAAACCAAGGGGACACGGCGCTGTTGCCAGCATACTTAATGTCAGTCAGAGTTTGAACGGATCATTACTTTTGCTCTTAGACTTAGCAGCGGAAATCAACCTAAACAAATCTCTGATCATTCTTATCCGCTAATACGACATAGCAACGTAGACGATGCCTGAAAAAGTAGAGATGTGGGCGAATGGATTCGAGAGAACAAATATTTGCAAGGTGCGTGGCCCTTGGTATTATACTATAAAAACCCAGATGGATCCGTGTGCACTTGGTTGGTGTAACTGCAAGTAAGATAAAATGCCTGAAAAATTGATTTGGCTAAGATAAAAATGTACCGAAATTAGTGTATATCTACCGAATGTACTTTCAAATTATAAAAGGGCTGAAAAAAGCACAAATGTAATACTACTTTTCCATCACTCTCAGCAGTCGCATTAATTTTTTAACTTGCTGACCAATAATTTGCCAATGGCAAGGTGTATTAAACAAGGTGTGATTGACAACTCAGTGGAGCTGCCTTTTAATTCAATCACACTTTGTTAAATACATTTTGCCAATGGGTGCGCATACATATGTATGTTTATATTACATTTTTTTTAAATTAACAATTTAAAACTAAATTAACAAATTTAACAAAAAAAGTCAACATGTTATAAGCGTATTAAAACAATTTTAACTATACTCACATATTTTCATTTGTACGCCCTAGTGTATGCTACATTTATTTTTATTTTTCGAGTTTAACAATTAAAAGTTAAAATTAATAATTAATGTTTGATTTCTATTTTTCCGATAAAAATAATGATGATTTTAAAAAGTTTTTTCGCTCAAAGATAATAATTTATATTGATCTTTATTTTTCTACTTCAGAATAATAATTATTCAAAATACTCAAAAGCTATACTAGCGAGATTTGCTACATACCCTTTTCAAAATTTTATTTTATTTTTTTATTTTTATTTTTCAAAATTTTATTTTAATGTGCATATGATAAAAACATCGCAAGGCAAAACCATTGAAACGCAATCTGATGTTTCCAACAATTTTATAAGATTTTAAAATGCTTGCAGATGGCAGAAAAAATCATGGCCGAAGAATTGAGAGTATGATTTTTCTTTGTAATGTTTTTTATCATGGGTTGCGTCTATATGGACTTTTAAATTTTATAAATACTCATTAGAATTAATTTATTTATTTTTAGTTTGAGATTTTTATTAAGAGATTATTGTATTTTTTTAGAATGAGAAGTTATTTATTTTTTAGTGGAAAATAAAACTCAATAATAACACATGTTTACAAAAAAACGTTTATGCATACTAAATCATACCTATATATGTATCCTTATGTTATTCGTCAGCGGTTATCTTATGCACTTCATATAAGTCAGAAACAATGAACAAAATTTTAATAAAACCATGAATATGGTCAGGATTGGTTACTAATTTTCATCGTTTGGTCATTTGCCGCTTTTTTAATTGATTTTTCGAAATAGGGGTTGACAATTTTATGTGCTACTACGATATCCAAGCATTTAGGAAAAAACTACATGAAATCGATTGGCCATATCGTTTTTTTTTTTTGTAAATGCCTCGACATCGTCATAGCACATAAAACTTTCAACCCCTAACGACGAAAATTAGTGACCATATTTGTATGGGATGCTAGCTAGACGGAGCCGCATAGTTACGTATACGCCAAGTTTTAATTCCACACTCCACTAATTATGCCCCACATCTATTTTGGTGCACTTTCAAATACAAGTACATATATAGACAGCTTTCACAACTTAACTAACAATCAACTTGTCTCATAATTTAAGAAGATTTCGAAACAGAAATAGCAGCATTCCGTCTTTCCACTACCGATATGAGCTTAATGCTGTCAAAAAGTTTTCATTGTTTGCATTGTAACAATTAATGGTTTCGCTTCCATAAATTTGAATTCACAAGAAAACAAAGCAATGCAAAAATAAGACAAAATTGAGTGAAACGCCGGAGATAATAGCGCTCTTTCCACAAAACTAACTAAAAAAGCGCAACGCAAGAACCAAACTGCAAATAAAAGTTTTGCTCGAAAAAATCCAAAATATTGCGAATTTACTTGGCATCATCGGTACAACATACATACATACACATATATCTTTATGAGATGCCAGTGCTGTTTTCATTGTTCTTGTTTGATATGTAGCAGCTTGTTAGAACCCTTTTCTGCCGCCAAACTTTGTCGTGCATTTTTACGTCCTGCTTGCATTTCTTTTGCAAATAACTACTTTCATCTTTTTTACTTATATACAGTGGGGGCCTCCTTCTTCCTCTGCTACGACCTGCGGTTTCCGAGTTGAAAACTTTCAGAGCCGCTATATTTTGATTAGCTGCATTATGTCCATATCTTTGTAAAGCTCATACAGCTCATCGTTCTGTCGTCGGCGGTACCCGATGTCACCAATGCGTAGAATCCCGAATACTCCATGAGCCGCCTCATCGGATATTGCCATTGTCCATGCTTCTGCTCCATATAGTACCAGCGAGGTCATGATGAGTGACTTATACAGTGTGGTTTTCATACGTTGTCCTCCTGAATATCCTACTCAGTCCAGAGTAGCACTTGTTGACAAGTTGTTGATTCTGTGTTGGATTTCAATGCTGACATTTTTATCGGTCTTAATTTATACGAAATTTATTATACCTATGGTCCAAGGCCGAATCCTCACTCAGTACCATCCAGATTAAAATTACCCACCCCACCTGCAGTTGGATAGAGTTGGATCAATAACCTCTTGCCTTATATAAGTAAAGAACGTGGGTTTGGTAGCCACGCTCAGAACTTCAACCTCACAGGAGCCATCCGGTCCACATACGCGTTGTTGTGTGTGTATGGCTGTTATGTGGGGTTTCTCATGAGGCATGTCCAACCATCTACTCAAAAGATTTATTTGGATTACCGGCGCGGGATGGTAGCACTAAATGTTCTAGGTCCCGCCTCAGATGAGTACGGGCAGAAGACAGTTGAAAGCATAGCAGAAATGGCCTTACCCTAATTAACCCTCGCTCCGCCGGAGACCCGGGCTGAAACTTAAGTTGCCGTATCGAGTGTCATCGTTACGTTTTGTACGTCGTTTTGCACCCTATGTACGCATACTTCTTCATATGAATTTAGTTGTGAATGACATACACATTAATAATGCACCTGAAATGAAAAAAGACGTAACAAACATCATCGTTGAAATGCAAAAAGTCATAACTAATAAAATATTCAAAATTCCCTTTTTGATTTATATAATGGATTTCATTGAATTACAACTCCCAACATCATTTTATGAAAAAAATAAAAATTAAAACATCAGTCACGACTTTTTCCATTTCATTTACGATGTTGCTACGTCTTTTTGCATTTCAGGTGACGATGTATGTATCTATGTATGTATAGGGATTTTTGCATGTAGTACATATCACTCATTTACTTCAATAGTGTCATAGCTCAAAAAAACGAAACTCGAGAAAATCGGCGTTAAAGTTTTGAATTTACATATACATAAATATGTATCACTTATGTAGGTCTCTTCTTATGCGGTACATGCGTTCCTCAGAAAGTCGCATAAAAAAGTTCTTTACTTGCATACAAAAACAGGGGATGCGTTTTCAAAAACCGCATCAATTCAGACACTCCATGTAAAAAATTGCAAAAAACCGCATAAAAAAATCCAGTGAGGCATTATTGAGCAAAAAAAAACTATTTATTTCTTCACTTCAACACTTATTATTCCATGTAAAACGGAACATTAATGAAACAAATAAAATTTTATCTGTATTTTAACAAAAAATAAAAATAAAAATACCACAATAAATACATGAATTATGTAAATATACATACAAAAAAAATTTAGAAAAAAAGGTTTTTTTCTTAATAGCGGTCGGCCCTGGGCAGGCACTGTATTTCTGCCATGAAAAACAGCTTCTCGTAAAAATGCAATCGCCGTTCGGAATCCGTAGGTCCCTCCCCTTTATGTGACAACATCAAGGCGCACACCACAAATTGGAGGAGAAGCTCGGCCAAACACTAACATATGTGTAAGCGCCAATCTATTATTATTATTCTTATGTAACAATACAAAGGCAAATTATTTATCAGAAGCATTGTCTTTTACACACTGAAAAAAAGTAATAAAAACTCTCAAAAAAGCAAAATCGCTACTTCGAAATAATGGTTTGAAAAACCGCATAAATTCAAATCCGCATAAATTCAAATCCGCATAAGAAGAGACCTAAGTGTATACTAAACTGCCATAGCAAAAATGAATACATACTTTGTTCTAGAGAGATACTGGTAATCGATCCGTCTATGACATTTTTACATAACATAGAAGAAAGGGTAACGGTAATACCTGCGTTCTTGGTTCAATATTTGTATTTTTTGGATTATGACACTATTGAAGTAAATGAGCAATATGTATTTATGATTATAATCGGACAATTCTAATATTAAATTATAACCAAACATTTTAAGAGGGAATCGAGAAACAGCAGGATAACACCTAATAAAATTGTATCGCATGCTATAAATATCGAACTATTTTTATATCTCATATCAAATATTATATTGTGCTACATATATTTTTGAGACAGTGTATAAAGTCCTTTGCAGCTCATTCCGAAATATAATTTCAACAGTCACGCTCAGTTTACTCACAGCTTATACCACAAGGACGCTGAATAAAGCAGTTGATATGTTCATCTCAGTTATGTTATTTTACAGTTATTATGTTTACATGAAAACACTCACACCTGTTGTTAACTTACAGTTCAAGCTTATGTACGGGTTAACATTGAGTGAAACTGTTCCATAACCGTTGAATGTTAGCTGATTTGCAGCACTGTTCGATTAGCGATTAACATCACCAAACAGATACAAGTCTATGTAAGTGTGTGTGTTTGCAGCACTTCACATTAAGTACGCGAATAAAGCGCATTCAAGTTCGTATTGTACTTTTAATTGCATAGTTTCATACCATTCACCTCCACCTAATGGAGTAGTAGTATGGAATTTTTTGTCGGATTATGTATAGAAGTAATTGGCCGGCCTTTAACCTTTTTTTTTTGATAATTATCTCCAATCGTTATGCACTTTCTTAGAAGCCTAATAATTAGGGCAACCCGAAATATGTTCGGGCATCAGAGCTGTAAAAATTTGCAATCAAATTTTTTAGGAATCAATGATTGTGCTACTAATAGGATTACAATTAAAATTTATTGCAATTTTCTGATTGTAAAAACTACAATCAATTTAATTGTAAGCACATTTGATTGCAATGATTGTGATTGGAATCAAATCACTGATTCAATCAAACATTTTAATTGCAATCTCAAAAATGCAAAAATTGTTTCGTGCTTTTTTAATAAAGAAATTGAGCAAAATAGAACATGAAATTGAGAAAAAGAGAAAATTAGCAGAAAAAGTTATTGAACACAAAACTAGTAAAAACTTGCAAGTGAGTAGTTGTTGCACCGTTTTGGGGTGTCTTTGATGGGGGTGATCGACTTGAACACACGCGACATCCCAAAGCGTCGACTCGTAGGTGTTGAATTGCATTGCGATTAGCACCCCGCCCCCTAGTATAAGGGGCCTCCCCGTGGTGACACCTGGTAACGCTCTGGCGGCTAATTCGAGCGGGGACCCCGCCTTAATCCCTACGCCTATTATTCCCTTTCGGACCAAACTCCTTGCCAGTTCTCCACTCCCTTCTCTGCAAAGCCACGGTACCACCGGGCCTAGCCAAAAGTAGCCCCATGCGGAAGCAGATATCAGGTGCACCCGCACCCACCAGCAGTAGGGTCAAGGCATTCCCTGGCCCGAGAAGTCCAAAGGTCAGTGCTACGCACAAACATAGCACTGGACGGGAGGCCTGCACGGCAAACACCGGAAATCCTGGGCCTTCCTGTAGTGGGCTTGCCCCTCAGCGAACAGCGTCTGGCCATTCCACTGGGGGGGACCCAGGAACATGGTGACCTGCAATAGGGCAGTCAGTTCGAAGACGCCCTATCTCAGAAAACTTTTCAAGTGCGCTCTACTTTGTTCGAGTTTGAGTTATATTTCTTAGAGCATATTTTGCAAGAAATGCATATTTACGTTTAGAACTAATAATTCTGAAAAAAATAACAATATAGTAACACTGTGTCCAAATGGAAATAAATATATATAATGAATAATATGAATGAAGTGCACGATCACACCGTGTTTAGGCATATACATTTTTTTTATGTGCGAGTATAGTATTTATATGTTTCGCTCTTGACCGAGGAGTCGTCCCGCCACTGACCCGCCATGGCGCGCCATTATAATTATAAAAGTAAATATGTTTTGTTATGGAAGTCTTTATTATTACTAGTACCAGGTTACGCAGCGAGATACAAAACGTGGGTCGGCTTCAGGCTACGTTTTACTACTACCAGTACTAAGGCAAAGTTACGCAGCGGGAGTTAATTGTCACCTCCTAGGACAACTCCATGTTAAATGCGACAGCAGAAAGCATGGGTGGTAGATTTGTGAGGTACCGATATTCGACTCCGGACTAGTACTTTCTGCTGCAGGGTACATACTATGTATGTATCTGCAAACATACACGGTATGAATTCCTATGTGACAAAATTTGTGAATTACATTCCATGTACTTTCATACATACATATGTTTTAAGAAGAAATTGAATAAATATGAATTATTAAACATAAATACATTTTATGAGACTTAGCACATTTTAATGAAATTTAAAAGCATTTTGTGGAGCATATATTTAGAATTTATTAGCATAGCGCTTACAATAAGTTCTTAAGAGCACCGGTAAACCGGTTTTCCATACAAAAATTAAGTAAGCTTACGAAGCGTACGTGGTTACAAGGCACTTACGCGTTTAAGTGAATCGCCCTATTATTCAATTCCCTAGCATAAAAACTTGAACAGTTGAAAACTAATTGAATGCGAATAAATAAAAAATTTAAAGCATGTAGAAACTCCGAAAAATCCATTACTAGTTTTTATTTTGACGAAATAGCCTATTTAATTTATTTGCTTACATTTTAAGTATTGAGGGTGTCAAGCAAATTAAATGGGGAAAAATGGCAAATGACAAAGTCGGGCATTAACAAATAATGTGTCATTACATTAAAAAATAATCATTAAGTTCATTTTTTTGTTATTTCAATGCCTAGTGGAAATTCGGCATAAATACATGAATTGAAAGGAACATTTAAATTGACATTAATTTGAAATTAGCAAGAAAACGCGGAATTTTTTTAAGCGTGCTTTGACAGATGATTAACGATGTCCCATGATACAATAATTTTTAGAAGGTAGTTTCAGTTCAAAATTGTTGACATAAACCGTGTGACAAACACGCAATGTGGCCACTGCTACGATATAGAACTTGGGGATTTTCGCTTGTTATTTTAGAAATTTTTTAACAGAACATGTAAAGATATATATGTTTCATAACTGATCACTTAATTTTTAATATAAATATACGTATTTAATACATAAATTTTTGCCACTGCTAATCACATGAATAAAAATCATAAAAATGAAAATATAACGGCAATATTTCTTGTTTATAATGGATTAGATCCATCGCACACCACGGACTTTATCGGCCGCCGATTTAGATGGGCTCGCTAGTCTTTCCATTGCACCACAACTTATTTCTCGGAGCGATTAAGCTGGTGTAGTGTGCGCACCTCCACACATCTTCATGTACATATTTAAAGCGAGTCTTACTATTTAAATAGGCGGCCGATAAAGTCTGTGGTATGCGGTGGCTCTTCTAGCTGTATCCTTACATCTATTCCGTGTGTTGCAATATCCACGAAAGCAGCAGTTAATTTTTTATGAAGCAAATTATTAAAAAATATTCGAAAATTATTATTTATTTTTCCAACGTCAAAAGCTGGATTTTTTTTTTTTTTAAGTTGGTACATCAAAAAATACGAAACACGTTTTCTGTCAGATAGCTAACATGGCGGATAAGAAGAAGAAGTGAAACTACCTTCTAAGAATTATTGTATCATGCGATGCCCTATATGAAGATCAGTGGCTTATTCAAACTTTCAGCAGGTGTTGCCAAAATTCATCAATTAAATAGAAAAAAAAACTATTGCATGAAGTGAAAGGTGATAATAACCTAACCAAAGCATTGTGAAATGGACCATTTGAAAAATCATTGGACCAATGGACCAACCGAAAAAAAATTGACCAAATTTGATACATTTGGACCAAAACGGCAATCGTGCTTGGGATATACAAGTCCGCTATTAGAAGAGCGAAGAGGAATTCAACGAAAACGTTCTGCGAAATCGTTGGTGCCATGAATCATACAGATTTAGGCGAATATTCGCGAAGAATCGCTTTGCGATGGGTTATCTGAGAGAGAGGCAGGAAATTGGACAAAAAGCAGTAAGGAGCTTCTCCTTGATGCTTGTTTTTCTCCGTTGGGGCAACGCACGGGGTTTACACCTCCCTCTCCGACCTTCTGGACGATCGTCACCTGGCCTGGGCGACGAATTCGTTCAAACCCTTAAAATCGCTGAGATCCAAGGGCATCATAAAGAAGTTACGCAGTTACAAGTTAAGCTTGATACACAGTTCAATGCGAGCGTGAGCGTGAACGTTCGCAAAGTCAAAGAATTCCATTTGTATTCTTATGGATGCTCACACACATCTGTCAAAACTTGCCGTTCACATGCGAATGCTTTGCGTACGCACACAGTTGAGTGTGAGTAAGTAAATACGTTTTTCTTCTATAATTCTGAAAGATATCTTAATTCTCTATCTTTTCATGTCTCAACTATAGCAAAAAGTAGAGTAAAAACGAATATATTGGTCAAAATAAAACGCTCACGCCCACGCTCGCATTGAAGTGTATATCAGGGCATGAATCACGTAACTTTGAAACGACTGATTTATGCATTTGCGTTGCTGTTACGTGTTACTATTACTGTTACGTGAAGCAAAACTTGAATCCAGTTGACGATATCGCACAAACGATCAAACAATTTTTGGTTTTCGTGAAGCAACACAATCTCGACACGATATCGTTCAGACGATTGTCGTCATACGTGATTCATGCCCAGGCTTTACAGTGGAAGAGGGACATATTATTCCCTAATACACTCCTCGTTATTTGAATAGCGCACCCTTTTAATCCTTAGTATTCACAGTTTTCCTTTTGTTTGTTTAGTATTAGTTTGGATAAAAATGTGGCATATTCTACGTGTGAATAAGTTAATAATATTTTTTTAAAAATTTCGGGGAGGCAGCCCATTCAATTTAAAAAAATAAATATAAAAAATATAAAACAGCGTTGATTTTTTTAAAATTATTTCCTTTTTTGTTGACGGTGCATTTTCTTCCATATAAAAATTTTGTCGTGCATCGGTATGACTCTGATAATGTGAAACTACACAATTAGCCACAACCGCAATGCAACTAGAAGAGAAGCAAAAGCAAAGTAAAGCAATACCATCCATTTAAGCTTCCAAATACAAACCACAATACAGCAATGCACTGCAGTATTATGCAAAATGACAATTCGGCAACAACAGCAAATATCCCAACACACGCTATATGTATGTATGTATATTTACCGCAAGGCAGACATTGCGCTAATTGACCATAAAAAAGTTTAAGAGTTTCCCCCCGCCACAATGGAAGGGGAAATGATATGACTGGCTTCAGGACTTTTGTCTGCATGCTTGCAACGGAGAAAGAGTTCGGTTTTGGATGGACTTTATCAAATTGAAAGATAATACGGTAATGGAAATACATACATCTGTAAACTAAAAAAAAATTAATAAACAAGCCCTGCGAATTTTGTGCTGCATATTTATGAGAGCTGAATATTCACCAAAATGAGCAGATGAGTTTAAGCAACACCTGTTGTCAACAGCCTGCTCTTTGCCAGACTGCCAGGCCACTTGCTCACTTAGGTGAATACCACTAATGTAAAATTGCGTTTACGAAATTGGACTTTCGCACAGCCAAATGAATCATTTGGCCAAATGCGCAGTGGCGGAAAAAAATAAAACTTTAAGGACCGTATGCAGTTCTCAAGAAAAATCTAAACAAAATTTGTAATTATTTCTGTTGCTAGCTTTGCAGTTGCTGAAAATTTTCCTGAAGAAGTAAATATACGAGAATTTTCTGATTTAATAAATTTTCATAGAAGAATTCTTTTCCATTTCTTGTGCGTCATTTTATAAGAATTTTGAGTTTTCCTTGAGAGCTGCAGACAGGTCTTTAACAGGGAAAAAATTAAAAAAAAACGATTTTTGTCATTTTTTTTCATTTGTATTAAAGCCTGTTCTTTTACAAAAAAAAATCATGCTACTAACCAAGAAAATTGATGGATAAATAAAAAAGTTGTGAATGTTAAAAGGAAAATGTAATTACACAGGCTAACAAAAATGGGAAACAATTTTGAAACCTAAAATGTTAAAGCTGTTTACTGTTGTTAGGCTGATTACGAATCCGTAAATAATTTTTGATTTTGCATTCGTTTTTATTTGCCGATATTTCGACTTCAGTCTGAAGGCATCATCAGGAACATTTGACAATGTTTGATCGACTGAAACAGATGAGCGAAAAACAATATTTAAACCACTTACGGTGAAAAATGGTAGGTACTGGGAAAGTGGGCGTGGCACTTCCCATACAAACTGAAATTCTCATATCGCTTATCTCTGGAACCACTTATACTAACGTCCTGGCATTTCACACAGCAACATATGTTGTCAATACCGTACTTACGAAAAGTGGTAGATTTTGATTAGATTCGATTTTTTACTTACTTGCGAAAAGTGGTAGATTTTGGAAAGGGGGTCGTGGCAGCGCCCATAAAAACTAAAATTCTCATATCGCTTATCTCTGGAACTACTTATGCTAACGTCCTGAAATTTGACACAGCAACATACAGTCAGTGCCAAATGTAAGTGTAGACCATGTTCTAATGTAATATTAACACTTCTTTTCAAGAAAAAATTTTTTCATTAATTGTTTATAATAATATTGATTATTCTATAACAACAACCATATAAATCAAAGATTCACACTTTATATAGTTCACAAATATTCAAAAAATATTCATCAAAATTTCTAAATTTTTATTCAGAATTTCTAGAAAATTGTCGAGTATACAGTTTTGTTGCCCGTTCAATTTTAGTGAAACAAAGTGTCAGTTTCAAGTCGCTAAAATTTGCCGTTGACTTTTTAGAATTTTTTTGTGGGGGGTATTGCACGTTTTCTTCCATATAAAAATAGATTTTGATCACGCTCCACAAAAAAAAAATTTAAAAAATCAACGGCAATTTTTAGCGACTTGAAACTTTGTTTTACTAAAATTGAACGGGCTATAAACAGTTGCTATCAAATATGGCGGAAGATTTTGTTTTAAATTTATCAGATTCACTTTGGGTCGCTGATTACGGATTTGAAGTCAAATCGAAAAACTTCAAAATGACGGACCCAATATGGTGGACAAAAAATCAAAATCTATTGGATTCCCAGTTATTATCCCTTTCTCTTTCTCTCTCTCACTCTCTCTCTCTCTCTCTATCAACATCAATTTGATATGATGATACGGACGGCAAATACGGAAGGGCGCACGTTAACCGATTTCTTTTTTAAAGGAAAAGTGATACCTCAGAGGTGGTCCCATACTAATTTGGTTTAGATCCGATCATTTGAGCATGAAGAAATTAGCGGTAATCTTAAAATATAGGAGAATTGAAGTCTAATTTGTTTTTTGCTAAAAATTACTTGTTCAAACGATGAACAAACGTAATGACAGAGATTGCTCTTATTTCGAAAAAGTTTATATTATATGTCACAAAAAACCTGGAAATAAACAAAGTTACTCATACCAAATTATAGTGCAATCTAAAGTACAATAACTTACATAATACATATGTATGCCTCTATGTACATATGTATAAAGCATTACAAAATTTCTTGTTTAGTTGTTGTTTTGTTGAACTAAGTATGACAAACTTTTAAGCATTGCACAAAAGTTATGCATTTTGGTGGAAACTTTTTTCGTTTACTCTTCTATTTATTTGTATTTTAATTTTTTGTAGTATAAAAACATAAAAACTCCGCAAAAACACGTATTCAACAAAAATTCCTCGCCTGCATAACAATGACACTAAAGCAATAGCAACCACTACACTCCATATGACAGTGCGCCTGGCACTCCCAAAATGCTTCCACTGTACGCTGGATGACGCTGACATGCAACCTAGCTTAGGTCTAGCTATGCACAAACGAGTACATACATACATACATGCATACGGATATAGGGGTGGCTGGCCGATTCTGACTGGCAGTATGCCTTAGGGGCTGCATGCTTGTCTTGCTGACATTGCCAGTACTTCGCTTTTTTTGTTCCGTTAAAAGACTACCTACTTTTTGCTCTGTCTTTTTTAAGCAAACTTGACTTTTGTACCCAAAGTGATAGTGTCTACTCTGCGTGGTTTTTCGCCTAAAAGCGCACCTCGATTGTAAAAAAACTTTTACTTATAGCGAAACGCGCGCCCAGGCTTTAGTAAAGAATTACTAGTAAAACTCATACAAGGTAAATACTATACATAGAAGCACAGTGTACAATACAGACTTACGTGCAAATATACAAACTGCGGACTAAGAAGCAGCGTCAAGGGCAGCAAATTTTCTTTGGTAAAACTTTCTCAAGTAGTGTGGCTTTTCTCTACTAGCGCTCCCTCCGCTAGGCATAGCAGCTGCACCACAATATTTGTACGTCACGTGAAAGTATGTACATACATAAATATTTGAGTCATTAAGTGAAAGTAGCATTTAATATTCCCTTGAATTCAATAACATTCATTTCCAATGTAATCTCAACTTGTGAATAACAAAACCAATTATATATAGTTCTAGTATTATAGTACATTGTGGTCAAAGAACAAATAAGTAAGTGATTTTATTTTCGCAGTAGTTGTTTTAGCATAGGCTGTTCTCTCCGACCCACACAAAACTAGTTATGTTTTTCACTAGAAGGAAAAGGTGGATTGACTTGTTCGTCTCACACTAAGAGGAATGAATATTCCGTTCCTATTCAATGTTGTAGTTGTAATTTTTAGAGCTTCACGAAAACGCTTATTGCACGAGAACTAGTGAAGCGATTTTGAAGAAAAGTGTGCCGTTTCAAAGACAAAATTCCACACCTATCGACAGATACATTTATGTAAGTAACCGATGCGGTGTTTGTCGTAGAAGCAACAGGAAATATTGACTTATTTTGGGGTCAATTTTGAGCCTTAAAGTGGTCTACCAACTTATGGTTGGCAGATATAACTTTCATTTTTGGGATATAGGTTCTTTGGAGCAGTAGAAATATTATTGTGTACAAATTTTATATAAATTCAACAAATATCGAGCAATTAAAAGCAAAAAATTTTTGAAAAAATTTGCAAATTTTTTTCATTACCAAAATACTCGAAAACCGCTCGAATGATTTTGTTTTTATTTTCTTTAATCATAAATTCAGATATCTTCTAAGTACATACATATGTTTATCTTATTCAAATATATGGGCATAAATGATTTTCCATACAAAATCACTTCAGTCAACATTTTGCAAATACGTGCATGTGTAAAGAGTTAGGTGCTGGCAGAGTCAAAAGGATACCAAAAACAAATTGCGCTGGTGAGGGGAAATATGTATAAGCTGATCGCAGCATGTTTTGTGCCCATGCACGTACATATGTATGTACATTGTACATCCCCATATATACATATATACATATGTATGCATAATAGCGAAAGCTTTTTTGCCATATCATCAGATCTGGGCTTGGCCTGTAGATGTGCAATAGCTCCTAACTTTTT
The DNA here is from genome assembly GCF_013731165.1 of Rhagoletis pomonella. NCBI lineage: Eukaryota > Metazoa > Arthropoda > Insecta > Diptera > Tephritidae > Rhagoletis > Rhagoletis pomonella. The sequence goes on from NW_023458558.1 coordinate 48,587,925, forward strand.
CAAAAAGAGTTGCCGCCTGCTAAAAAAATTAAGTTCAAATTATTTTTAAGTTATATCAATTATTACACTATGAGTATCGATCGAAATGGTTTTAAAAAGGCTTTATATATAGGAGGCATATGTAGGAGGGCTGCCACCTATTTCAAAAAGGAAGTTCGACTTAAATAAAGGCAGAGAATTGAAATATATATCCTGATATGGATGTCAGACGAAAGAGGTTGTGATTTGAAAATATTTTGAATAGGGCTGCCACCCGTTTCAAAATTAGAATTAAAATAAAGTATGCATGAGTTAAATGAAATATTAAAACATTACGTGAAACGAAGGCAGTAAGATATCCTTAGTTTAAATATTTAGATTATAAAAGAGGGTTGCCACCCCCCAAACACGTAAACTCAAATTATTTAATAAGTTAAAGCAATTATTAAAAATAAGGGTATCAAATGAAATGGGTTTAAAAAGGCTTTATTTCTGAACTGTATTTAGGAGCGTTGTCACGTATTGAATACATCAAATTTAACTTAATTCATCAGGCACATGAAATATTTATGTTGGTATCAGAATATGAGACGCTAGTGATTTGTTTATTTCTTAACTATATTTAAGAGAGTTGCCAGCTGTTTCAGAAGTCTTAAAGCATAAACAAACGGATCAACTGCAGTTAATTCCCGAGTTGATCCGGATCAACGCTGCCGTCTGTTTAAGCTTTTAGCTAACTTATGCACAAATCCGAAGACAAAAATAATGCGAACACGAGCATGAACTCGAAGAAGAATACTAATACGGGGACCTAGGCTGATATATGTAAAAAGTAATACGAATTTCTGCAGTATGAAAGGAAATAAAAATGGATCGAAATAATGATACACGTCATGGCATATGTATGTATGTATATTTATTTATAAGCTGATGGTACATATGATTGAAGTTCATGTGGATCTGCTTCTTTATTGCTAAGTATTAATATTTTGCAATTCATATTGATTTATTATATTCAATTCAATACAATCAAAACGAAGGTTCTTCCAGTCAATGAGGTATGTACATGAGTTTTCATACACAAAATATTTAACTAATATAAACTAATTATTTTTCAATTCACTTCAATTTAAGTTGTTCCTTGCGGAAGGGAAAGGTGTGCGAATAAATGCTTGTATGTATTGGAAATTTTGTGGTCCGCAATTTGGCTTAGAAAGTTATTATGTAAAGTTGAAAAACCGAATAACGACGAAAACTTTCGTATTTTCATATCCCTATTCAGTAAGGATGCATAGAGTAAACAACATAGCGTCACCTAAATGTGAAAAGGTGCCAAGTCCGTTCTTTTAAATTGTTCAGGAAAGACTAAAAATCGATATGGTAGTACCTGCCATTCTGCATCAAAAACTAAATTTTGAAGAAAAAAAATGTATAGAATATAAAATCTTTAATGCCTCCAGAAATAAAATTTTTGGCTTTTATTTTCTAAAGCCTTACATTAGGGCTGGGAACTTCATCCGGATTTTTCAACTATCCGGATAAACCGAATATTCGAATATCCGGATACCTAAAAGAAAAATCCGGTTACTCTGGAAGCTAAGATAACCGAATATCCAAATTTTTCGTTATCAAAATGATATTTTCATTTCCCAATACCAGGCGCTCATAAATGTGTAGTAACAAGTTTTATATTTCGCACAAAATTGTTTGTATAATTTTTTAAATTTCCAACATTCTACTTTGGAATTTCAAAGGCTTCTACAAACGAATGAAAAACTTCAAGAAACAAATTTATGCGTATAGAAAACTTGCTACTTCATGTGCATGAGCGCCTGGTATTGGGAAATTAAAGTATCGTTTCGTAAAAATAAAAAAAATATAAAATTTACCGCCGTCAAGAGCTGATTCACTCTATCGTGTGAATAGTTGAATTCACTAATATTGTCCATCAGTTTGTTGATTTGTATTTTTTTTTTTGATATCCGAAAATAGGAACATTAACCGGATCTTCGTAAATCTGGATATCCGAATAATTGCACAAACGAATATTAACCGGATATCCATACTATCCGGATTTTATTCGGGTCAACGGATAATCCGCATGGATATCCGGATATTCGAATATGCAGATAGTCCCAGCCCTACGTTACATATTGCTAGTGCCCTACTTGCAAATAAATCACAAAGTTTTATAGTTAAAGTTTGTTTTAACTACTTCTAAATAAATTAAATTGGCTATAGTACGATTAAGCTGATTTATCGATATGCAGCACAAACACTTGTACGAATATGCATATGCGCATGCATATGCAAATCCTTTACTACATAAAACGGTTCAATGAAGAGATTGAATGTAAATTGGTTATTTACATGCCACAAGCATCTTCGACTAACTCCTTACACCTGTTTGAAGTGGCATAAGCACTGCAATTTCGCGATTGAGTTTGAAAGCTTCGCGCTAATTTTATAAGTAGATACCAGTTGTTGATGAAAGTTGTAACATCCAATTAAAATTTAACATAATGCCAAAACGCAAAGTTTCAATAACTAAATAAATGTATTTGCATAAAAAACTAATTTTACCTTGCGTGCCAAAGCATATGTATACTCAGATATGTACATACATACACACATATGTCTTTATTTATTTAAATACAATTCAATTATTCAGAAAATCCAAAAACTTTAAGATTGCCCGCTTCCCGTCTTCGATCGTTATTATCTTTGTCGTCACAAGCATAGGCAAGTAAATATTGCTTCGGATGCCATGCCACTGTAAAAGTTGCTGCATCTACAGTGACATCTGCAACTTTTTCGCCAGTTTCTGTATGCGCTATATCTATGAGCAAGTCTTCACTAGCCGACGCCAAAAGTTTGCCGTCGTGACTGAAAGAAATGGTGCGTACAGGCCAATCCAAACGTGAGAGCACCCGCAGGCACGCCAGTTCATTTGCGTCCCACAGTGAGACAAGTGCATCCGCTGAACCCGTTGCGAAGTATTTACCTGTTGATAGAAAATACAACAAATTAACGATAGTATAGGCCAAGAGTAAAAATTATGACTGTACCGGTAGGATCAAATTCTATGCAAATACAAGTAGCTGGGTGAGCTTTTAAAACGTGCTGCAATTCCAGACTAGGGTAACTTAATATATGCACGCATCCCAAGCCGTTAGTCAAAAAAAACAGATCACTCGTATTATTCCAAGCAATTTCGTTTACCTAAGAAAACAGAATTTAAATTGGTCCCTGAACCAGACAAAAAGAAAAGAAATTACCTCGAAATTGAATTGTTCCTCAGCTCGTATTTTGTTTGTACGAGTATCAATAAATGTTACCAAGTCTTCTTTATTACCAACCGCAATGGTTTTGCCATCAGGCGACCAGGTGATGTTTATATTTTCGCCTTTAGTATTTGTCACGGTGGAACACTTGCCAGCGCGTATGTCCCATATACGTACAGTCTTATCACCACTAGCTGTACTTAACAGATCGGGATTTGTTGCATGCCAGCATAGCTGATCCACCGAACCGGTATGGCCGCGGTACGTATTCTCCTTGCTCTGTGCAATGTATGAATTTTATAGAAATTAAAATGAAAGGCAAGCAAATATCACCTACCACACGATCTCGTTCTAGTGTATAGACCGCCACAGTTTTGTCAAATGAACCAGATGCCAAGCGTCTCCCATCACAGCTCCAACCAACAGAATGCACCTAACAAAGGATAAATAAGTTTTAGTTCTTGAAAGTACCACGCTACAAAATCTGAACTTACTTTTGATGTGTGTGCTTTTTGTTCGCGAATTTTACCGTGGGTTTTGAAATAGGTTCGCAGCTCCTCCAAATTTAAGTGTGATTGCCCCATTTCTGGTAATGACTTTGTAGCAAAACTATTGAAATTTTGATAATTTACCACAAATTGACGCCAGTGTTGCCGCGCCATCCCAAGAAAATGTATCACCGACCAAGCCAAAAATGTATCCAATTTGGGAAAATTTTCCAAAACGGATCCAGGCTTTGAAAAAAAAATATATTAGGGAGTATAGAGGAGCTTTTTCAGATTCTAAATCTGAAGACCCCACCCTCCGGAGGCTTATAGTTTTAAAGTAATTCGCATTTAAAGTTGCAAAAAAATACCGAATTTAACCTCACCTTTTGCTTTGTACACCAATTGAAGTGAAATGTCAGTGCTGCCATACATATGAAAAAATGCCTCAAAAACACAAAACGGAAGCAATAAAAAAATGCAGATAATGATCGCGCGATATTTAATAAAAAAATTTCATTATTTATTGGTTGATTTTTGATTAAAAAGTTGCATAATTTATCGAAGTATCGATTTTATAATAAAAAGCGATGTTTTATTAAAAATGTTCATTATTCATCGAAGTATCGATTTTTAGAATATAAAGCGCCGCAGTCGAAAATTTTTAATAAAACATCGCTTTTTATTATAAAATCGATACTTCGATAAATTATGCAACTTTTTAATAAAAAATCGACCAATAAAAAATTAAATTTTTTTATTAAATATCGCGCGATTATTATCTGCATTTTTTTATTGCTTCCGTTTTGTGTTTTTGAGGCATTTTTTCATATGTATGGCAGCACTGACATTTCACTTCAATTGGTGTACAAAGCAAAAGGTGAGGTTAAATTCGGTATTTTTTGCAACTTTAAATGCGAATTACTTTAAAACTATAAGCCTCCGGAGGGTGGGGTCTTCAGATTTAGAATCTGAAAAAGCTCCTCTATACTCCCTAATATTTTTTTTTTCAAAGCCTGGATCCGTTTTGGAAAATTTTCCCGATTTCCAAATAAAAGTTTGACAGGTCAATTATCAAAATGGGAAATTTATCACTTAATCAAGTTTATCAAGAGTTTATCACTTTTGATGAAGCCCCTACTATGTGGATGTTCACTGAATAAAATATATATGCTCACTAAAATATATAAGCTAACTAGGTTTTTTTCATGGTTCGTTCATGGATTATTTCAGCATGATTCATGATTTCACCAGATTACAGATCTTGCTTCAAAATGTAACTATTCTATTATCATCAACGAGTGTCAGCAGAAACTGTTGAATTTTTTGATCACGTGAAAATATGGCAGCACCTCAACAAACAGCTGCAAATTTTTGGCGCGGTTGTCGAATTGGCTTTGTGAATTTTGGCTTGGTGGTCCACAATTTTAGCACTTAAGCATTTTGTTTTTATATAAATCAATGCAAATCAAGAACGGTGTGCATTTTAGTTAAGTACAAAGTATTAGATTAAAAGTGGCTATCGAAAAAAGCAAGAAATATGCGTGCAGACCAAAAACAAACAGTTGCTGTCAATCGAGAGTCGCGTAGACGTGCTGCAGTCGAATGTGAAGCCGCTTTTGGTAGTCCAGTTAGAAAAGTTGGTGGTGTTGATAGTTTCAAAAACAACTCATCACAAAAAAACAAAAAAATGAGTAGTGAAAAGGGCAAGTTATTAAAAAGTCGGGAAAATAGTGAACCACGAACGGTGACGCCTACGGCCGGAACAGCCTCGGCGGATATGGAGGGAAGAAGGAAAGATGCGTCGACATGTATTGGTTCAAATCATAAACTATCATCGTCTACGCCACGAAGTAAGCTGTCTATATATTGTAGAAAATATGTATATTCTAATATAATATTCAATTTGCTTTAGGAAAACGTGATTTATTGGCAAATTTATATTCTGATTTGAGTCCAAAGTATATCGGATTTAGTACACCACCTTCATCTACTGCAGGTGGTAACAATGGTAGTGAGAGCGACGGGGGCTTACAAACGAGAAGTGCTCGCCGCCGCAAATTACTTGTGTATGCCGATAGTCCCGATTTGGGTGGTAGCGATAGTGAAGTTTTAGCGGATACTTCAACAACGCTACTAGGCTGTGTGAGACGTACCGGTAACGAATCGGTAACGCCTTCGCCAAATAGGTTATCAGCGCGCAAGAAGTTTGAAAGTCCCATTGATAAATTGCTTGCACGAAACGGTTCAGTGGTACTAAATGACATTAGCAAAGAAAAAATAGTGAAAAGCTTAGACGTGAGTGCAGAGCCTAAATTAAATACCATAAATAGTGAAAGTGCACCTGAGCCAAAAGAAGAATGCACTGAAACTCAGTGCGACGAGCTGAACACCAACGATTTGACAGAAGTGGCAGAAACGCCGCAGGAAAATTGCCAAACAAATTCTGAAGAAACGGAATGCAATGGATTTGATACAATAGAAAAAGCGATTGAAGAAGGCGTCAATGAAGATGTCCAGGATAATCAAGAAGGATGTAAAGAAATGATTATAGACACTGAAAAGAAAGCAGACAATTCGGAAGGGCGCTCAACTGAAACCGCTACTGAGGTGAAAAGTAAAGAAATTCCGGATGTGCAAAATCAATTAGCAATCTATTGTGGGTCCCCAGCAAAAGAGAACGATAATAAAGATCAAATTGGGAATACAAAGATTCCTGAAAAATCAGAACTTTCTGAAGAAAATTTTCTTAGCAATCAAGTAGTAGTAGTTAAGATAGAAAATGAAAGTTTCGAAAATATTGCAGAATGCAATTCAGAAATCGTGGAGAATCACACTGATAGTGCAGACGCGATATTGCAGTATGACGCGGAAGGAGGGGAAAGCGGTGAATCAATGATATTAAATAATGCTGTCGGCATGAGTGCAAAATCGCCTTCAGCTGTCAGCTTAGATAGTGCGAAGGGTTCCTCCGTTGTGACCGGTATGGCATGGATGTCGTTTACAACCGGAGATCTCTTCTGGGGACAAATATACACGTACTGCTATTGGCCTTGCATCGTTTGTCCGGACCCCGACGGGAAGACGATTACCACTGAACGAAATGTGCGTAATAGCGAAGAGTATGTCTTGGTGCATGTGCGCTTCTTTGCTGATAGCGGTCGGAGAAACTGGGTGAAACGCGAGAATCTTATTCCATATACCGATCTCGAAAATTACAAACAACATATGCGCGAAGTACGCAAAAAGTATGGCAAGAAGAGTGCCAAATACAGGTTACTCTTACCAAAGCCCAGCAAAGTAATGATTTGGCGGGAAGCAATCAAAGAAGCAAATAAGGTCGCCGAAATTCTCTATGAAGATAGATTAAAAAAGTTCTTTGAAATGTACGAGCACAAGAAGTAAGTAAATATTTTAATACATAGCAACAGTATCGTATTTTTTCTTTTATTGACAACATAAATATATTTTTAAATAGACACAAATTTTATGCATATTTTTAAATTGTTCCTCATTTTATTTTTACTAATTGTATTACTTGTAGAAGCCTGCAAAAATTACAAAGGAAACAACGCAAATTGAGTATCGACAACGGCAGTAGTACCAGTAGTTTTCGACACGACTCAATGGAAAGTTTGATTGTAAAGAATCCCCTGGCTGCAGGAAAAAGAGACCGATCTGCTTCGCCATATAGCCCGGCCTTCTCGCCACTGAAATCAGTATCAAGCATCAAGCGAAGAAAATTAAGCGATGCTTCAAATCATGGAGCAGAGGTATCAGAAAAGATTGCCGAAAATAACAGCGATGTTATTGAAAGCTCTAAAAATGCCAGTACGACGCAAACGATGGACGGAGATGCAAATACGTCGAGCTCATTTACATCTTTGCATGCGGTAGAGCTAAGCAGCAGCGACGAATACAGAAACTTCTACCATGCAATGAAAGAATTTGTACTGGAAGATAATAAAGATGAAATTTTAGAAAGAAGTTTGATTGTGGCAGCTCGAAACATTTGGGCCCTGAAGCAAATTAATCGGCAACAAATGCAGAGACGGTTACTGTCGGTCAGTAATGAGCAAGAGCTGGGCTCCAGTCTTGTTGAAAGTGGCAGTAATCAAGGCACTGTTAAAAGACTGTCCAATAGGTTGAGAACTATGAGGTGCCGTCATAGCTTACCTGCAAAAATTAAAGCCGTGCCACAAATTGAAATACTGGAAAGCCAGCCAAGTAAGGATCAGGTAGTTCAGTCAGTTGAAAAGCCGAAGCGGCCTTTGAATCGACCCATTGAGGAAGTTATCGATGACATTTTCAACTTAGATAACAAGTATTTATTTCGGGGATTGGCTCGTGATCCCGTTTGTAAGTACTGTCTTCACCCCGGTGGTCTGTTGGTTAGGTGTGCCAAAGGCTGTCTATCATGGTTGCATGCTGATTGCATTGGAAAAAATCCAAATGTGGGAAAGAAGCCGAAAGCTGCGATGGGTCGAAAATACGAGAGTAGCAAATCAAGGCGCGATTCGGCAAAATGGTCAATTGATACAAAAACTTCGCAAAATATTCATCCAGATTTTGATCAAGAACGGGCTGGTACATCGTTATCAGTAATATCCTACCATGTTACTGCGGACGCTGACGCTGAACCCGATGTTGATAGCAGCATCAACGAAAAAGTTACAGATGTTGTTTGTGACTCCTGCGCTTTGGGGAAACCACCCATCTGTGCTGTGTGTACAAGCGATAATCCTTCCGAACCTAGCAGAGAGGAACTCGTCATGTGCAACATGCCTCATTGTTCTAAAGCGTTCCATCCATCCTGTTGCAGATATTGGCCTCAAGCAAAATTTACCAAATCGAAAAACAAAATCGAGTCTTTTCGCTGTCCATCTCACGTTTGCCATACGTGTGTGTCAGATGATCCCAAGGGCAAATTTCAACATTTAAGTAATTCCAAACTTACGAAATGCGTTAAATGCCCTGCCAGCTATCACATGGACTCAACGTGCATACCGGCAGGTTCCCAGATACTAACTGCAGCACATATCATTTGCCCACGCCACAACGACTCTGGTAAATCCGATGCGCACGTGAACGTCAATTGGTGCTTCATTTGCGTAGGCGGCGGACAAGTAGTTTGTTGTGAAACATGTCCCACCGCTGTTCATGCAAAATGCTTGAACATCCCACTGGATCCAAGTGAAGGTTACATATGTGAGGAGTGCGAGTCCGGTCGTTTGCCACTATATGGAGAAATGGTGTGGGCCAAGTTCAACTCATTTCGGTGGTGGCCGGCTATAATCCTACCACCCACGGAAATACCACAAAATATAAGACGAAAATCACATAATTCGAATGATTTCGTCGTTCGCTTTTTTGGTACACATGATCATGGATGGATATCCAGGCGGCGTGTTTACCTATATTTGGAGGGTGACAGCTCCGAGCCGCCCAAAACGAAATCAAGTAAGATGTTTATGTTCCTTTAAAAATATTTACAAATACGCGAATTCCAACTTTTAGGTTTAGACCAGAGTTATAACAGAGGTGTAGAGGAGGCTAAGCGCATATATGAAATTATTAAGTCAAAGAAACTCGCACAACGTCTATCGAACGAAAGCAAAGAAAAGTTGCATCCGCAACCGTATGTGCGCATAAAGGCAAATCGTGCCGTTCATCCCGTCAAATTACATATTGACTTGGATAAGGTGAATAAATGCGAATGCAAGACGTACGATAAAGATCCATGTGGGCCAAACTCAAATTGCTTAAATCGCGTTCTCTATCATGAGTGCAATCCAAAGGTGTGTCCAGCGGGTGAACGCTGTCAGAACCAAATGTTTGAGTCAAAATTGTCGCCTCGTCTTGACGTTGTCTATCTGAGAGAGCGGGGATTCGGTTTAGTGTGTCGTGAGCCAATCAGTATAGGAGATTTTGTCATTGAATATGTTGGCGAAATTATTGATGACAATGAGTTTAGGCAACGAATGTCTCAGAAGTCTTTAGATCGTGATGAGAACTTCTATTTTCTATCCGTGGAAAAGGACTATATTATTGACGCGGGACCAAAAGGAAATTTGGCACGTTTCATGAATCATTCCTGCGATCCGAATTGTGAGACACAGAAATGGTCAGTGAACGGTTTGAACCGTATAGGACTTTTTGCTATAAAAGATATACCGGCGGTAAGCATTTCTAAATAACCAATATTAATTTATTCAAATGGGTGAATACCATGAACATACATATGTATATAAGTGTGCATATATACAATTTTTGATTTTATAGGACACAGAGCTCACTTTCAATTATCACTGGGATGATTTGCTTGGCAATGAGAAGAAAATATGCTTATGTGGCGCAGCAAAATGTGCTGGTGAAATTGGTGGAAAAAACAAAGAAGAAAAAGTGCCTAAAGTGAGTTCAAATGTTTATTGAGTTTTCATATGGAATGCATATGTACATACGTTTTTGATTATTAGGAGAATTCTGCTGTGGATGTCAATAAGGCAAAGTCCAGTGCTGCACGTAAAAGGAAGCCGCTGAAAAGGCTGCAGAATCGTATGCGCGAAGGAAATGAGAAGAGAGATCGAAAAAAGCTGTCGAATAATGTTAGTGTTAAGACTCAGGAGAAATCGGCTAAAGCCAATACAAGCACTAAATTGGCAGATCAACAATTATCTGGAAACACGGGTAATGATGCGCCGGAGGAAGATAGTAACATAATCGATATTACAGCCAATGACGATGAAAATGGCGAATCTACAAATCTATTTTGATACAAGTAATTTTTCAGTTCGCATCTCGTTTCGTGCATGTATAGAGATATCCTTAAAAATTTCTGTTTATAACGTGAGTAAAAATTTTATTGTTTAAAAATTGTTTTCGTAAATAATGTAATTATTTTTGCAAAGAGGGTCGATCATACGTATTTTCATCGATCATTATAAAAAGAAGTACATAAATTGATCGTTAATAGTTTATTTTTAGCTTCCTTCTTCCATATAGTCGTAAGTGATAATTACAATTTATTTACCGAGCCCAAATCTCACCGATAAGTGAAAAACTAAGCATATAATTGTTTTATTTAAAATAAACAGCTCTATGCCATTAAAAAGCATTATATTCTATTTTAAAAAATAGTCTGCAATAATCAATTCACTTTAAAGACTTCGTCCGTGTAATTAAATTGAAAACTTAAGCGAATCCAACGTAAGTGGTTAATTGAAATAATTAAGCTTTTACATGTTGAAAACATCATTTGAAACTTTGCGTTGTATATTGGTTCTAATACTTTTGTCAGCACAAGCGAAAGTATATCGGCAGAATAGTTCCCGTACGAGGAGGAGCAGCTACCACCTCTGGCAGTCCGTCAACCTGTGGGACACGCCAGAGCGAAGGCTAGACCTGGTAATTGGTTGTGATGCAAATGGACACCACCAACTTTGTGAATGTTTCGATCATTCTGTAATGGGGTTAGGAAAGAACTTATTGATACTGGAGGGTATCAGATACCTGTTTCTTTTTGGGCCACAGTAGGACACTCTACCTTTATTCTGAAGTAAAAGCATCACAAAGCAGACTGGGAAAAATTTTCTAGAATAGCATCGAACATACTAACAGCGATCAAAATATTACAGCGATATTTCGGAATTGTTTTTTAAGAGGGTTGTCACCATGCATGGTACAATAAAAACAGGTAGAAGCCAAATTGACATCAAACCTACAAAAGTCAAAGTTTTCGGGAGAGTAAAAATAAAAATGAGCGTGTGTAAGGAAAAATAAAAAATTACATTTCGCTGGTTGACGTTTTTGAGTAAATTTGAAGTTTTGTTTCTATTTATTTATTTTTCTTTAGTTAAAATTTGTTAATTTGTATGTTGTTTTATGTTTTTAGTTTATGAGTTGCAGTGTTGTTGGAGGGACTTTCCGGCATAAGGGTCATAGGAACAGCACTTGGCATCAAACGTGCCTTTCCTGTACCTCCCGGTGCATTTATGAAATCTGCAGTTTTAAAATGTTTAACGCACAGCAAGGCATTTCGCTGCAGCTCTGGCCCACAGCTGCTTTCGCAACGCTCTTTACGCGAAGGACATTGAGGCACGTTAAATGGTATCTGCTTTATATTTAACACCACATAAAAAACAACGCTTCGGTGTTGCATTTTTAACACATACATTAAATATAAACTGCACAGCACTACAAAAATTCAAATGTTAATTAAAATTTGTTATTAACGAACATTAAAAAAAAAACAACGATATGACATTCAAAGCGTAACGAAATATAGGAAATAAATGAAAAACAAGTTGAAGTTTAAAGGTTTGGTTCTCATGAGAGCAACGTCATTTTGGCTTCTACCTGTATTTATGTGCCTTGGGTTGTAACATGTTAAAAAAGTAAAACTCAATTCATAACTAAATATACTTTAATACGGTTGCTGTCTGTTTAAAAAGTTAGAATCAATTCTATTAAAAAGTTTAAACGAAATATTTTAATGTGGTTATCAAACGAGATAGGCAAAATGCATCATTGTAGAAATATTTTTAGAGAGTTGTCATCTTTTCAAAAAGTTAAAATCAGTGCAAATAACACGTTGAATAAAATATTATTGTGAGTCAGGTTTACGAAAGCTTTATTTCGAAAATAATTTTGATTGGGGTTGCCTCCTTTTCAAAAACAAGTTAACCGTTCGTAACCTGGCAAAGGGAAATTTCCATACACGCTGCCCTAACCTATTTTCAAACGTCAAGTAAATGTTAATCTTTTTCCAAAATGTTGTGGCGGAAGTCTTAAAATCAGCCCAATTCCGAATATTCCCGACGAGTTTGTTCTCCGGGAATTTGTTTCTCCCGAGGAAGAACTCCTCCAATAATTAACTCCGAGGTAGTAGAATTTTCCCCGAAAGTTTGGGAAGAGGAAATTCGAACTTCGGAAGAGCTGTTGTGACAGCTCAACTCCGCCATTTAAAGTAAAAAATTCTAAGGAATTTTTATTCATGATAGGAGGAAAGGTAAAAGAGAGAAAAGTCCCAGGGAGTTTCTGTTCATAATCGGCCTAAATATGATTTTAAACGCGTAAATGCCTCGTAACCGCGTAAACCTCTTAAATAAACCGATTTTCCATACAAAATTAAAAAAGTTTACGAGGTTTACATGGTTACGAAGCAATACGCGTTTAAATGAATTGGCCTGATAATTTTACAATTCCGATGGAAAAACAGCCCCGACTGCTTCTTTTTTTAATAAAGTGTGATGCAGATTTGCGAAATGTTTTCTTAAAAAATGTATTTTTATTTTCATTCTTACTTTTACAGAACCTTATGTATCTAAAGCAATTTTATTACAAAAAAATAGAGCTACATATATCACATAGCCCATATTCATGCTTAGTGCCATCAAAATCGTCAAGAACCAAAATCTTAACTAACCTCGACTTGTACAACTCATTATTTTATTTTATTATATTTATATAAAAATGACAGAGTTAATTAAAAATGGCCTATGTGAAATTTTTTTATAATAACGCTCTCATTCTAATTAAAACTATTTCGAATAGTTCTTTATTACAAGTTGTTCCTTTAAGCTAAGCTATTCAGTCGGTAAATTCATTAGTTTTGTTGTTAATTTTTGGATTACGTTGCGTTGTATGAACTCATTTACTTAGTCTGTCAACAACCGTGAGTACCTGATGATATTTCGTTGTTAAGCAGGAGAAATTGCAACTATAAATTCGTGAGCTGACCCCTATTTATTTGACAATTATACGATTTGTCTTTTAAAGAGGCAAGTAGCCGTATTTGGTTGGAACAATTTTTGATATTCTTCCAACAATTGTCTTTATAGACTCTTTCGACGTCTCATATAGTGTTCCGAGCGTTAAAAGGCGCAGCCCATGATCATTACAAATCTCCAAAACTGACCATTTCTCCAGCAGTTTTAAACAATTTCGCACCGAATCTGTCGAAACGCTTTCTGCTGCAATGTACAATTAAGAGTTGTCAGATTTCCAATCGGAACAATTGAATAACTGCACTTACCATATGGACAAGCTCCAGTTTTCACCTTATTCGAAATATCAGCAATTACAAATTTTATAAATTCAGTTTCGAGCATAGAATTTTTGTAAAGAATACTTAGTGACTGCGCCACTGAGTAGTATGTGTGACTAAACGGTGCCAGTACTTCACAAAGCGCTTTCTGTTCAGTCAGTGTGTCGAGCGCCAAAAATAAGTCTGGCTGTTCGTTTTGATTGTAAATTTCTTCCTGCTCGTAATCGGTATATTCGGAATCATCTGTATCGTCTAGGTACGCTGCAATATTACGCGCAATTTTGCGGCTTTCGGCATTGCAGTCAGGCTCTTCTTTTATCTAACGTATGGAATGGTTAATTAAATACAATTCAAACAAATGTGAGAATACCTACTTCAGGCAACTTTATCAATCCGTGCACAATCAGTTCGTCTAATGAAACCTCCAAAAGGTTACTCAATACCTGAGTTGGTTTATGCAAAATAAATTCGTAACGCAGTACATCACAGTTTGCTAAAGCAGCATCAATAAGATTTTTCCTCGAAAGTCCTGGCAGTTTGGCTGCGTCTGTTTCCTATCGGTTCAAAATAAAATTTTTTTAACTACGGCAAACAAATGTGTAATTATAAACAATGACGCATTACCCCTTCAAGTGGCTTTCCGTCCACTGGTTTCGGCAGCAATTCGTGAAATGTTATCATCATTACAGATTGTAGGGCAAAGTATGGTGTCAACATATTTGAATAGTAAGACAACTCAATTAAACTCTCGATACTTTGTACTGGTTGTAAGTAAACTTGTCCGCGGTCGTCCAGCGTCCGCGATATCAACGCTAAATAACCATTAAACCATTTATTATTGGTAAACAAATTTTTTTACATTTTTCGGTTCATACCTTCACCCAATAAATCACATGAGTATTTGAGTATATGTAGAGAGTCTCCAGCGAAAGCCATATCTTTACGTCCTTTCAAATGATCGCGTAGCGAATCTAATGCTTCAGCAATCTTGATGATTGATGCTCCGCTACGAAAACGTGTTAACATTAAGAATGCCAGCGCATTTGTTGACATGACTGATGTTGCGGCGGCGCAGTCAAACACAACTTCTCGTGAAATGCTTTCTATTAGTGTGCGGTGCTCTTCGCAAACTACGTCGGTGCCATACAATGAAGATGTTGACTGATTATGCTGTAAGGTGCTGTTAAAAAATATATGTATTTTGTATATTAATCAGTTTTAATCGTCAATCTACGTACCGTTCAGAAGGTTTGTAAACTTTGAAGGGGCTATTGTCTGTTGCAATCTTATTATAGGATTGCACGAGTTCTTTTATAGAGTAGGGTTCATTGAAATCGATGCGCATAAGACCGTATTTTGAGTGGAGTGTCTGAAAGTATTATGTTAATGCGAAATGGTACTAGATATTTCCAGAATGTCAACCGACCTTCCAAATTCCTGCCATGGCTTTCCAGAAGGACTCTGGTACTTTCTTCTCGCCTTTTTGTTCCCGCACGAAATTTCCATCGACTAGGCGTTCATAATTAACAGAAACGGGTACCAAAAGTGCATCTGGTATGCTACGATCCATAAAAGCGTTAACAATCACCGATAATATGCCGCCTTTTGGCATACAAGGTTTGCCAGTACGGGTGCGTCCACCCTCGATGAAGAACTCAACATTGTGTGACATTTTTAGTGCATGTTGGAGATATTGTTGCAAGATTGCGCGATAGAGTATATCTTTTTTCCCCACGACAGGGTCGATTTTTCTTTTAATGAAAAAAGCACCTAGTGAACGTAAAAGACCGCCAAATACCGGAATCTGTAAGTTGTCTCCAGCAGCCACTAGCGGGCTACGTATATCATTGTTGGTCAAGATAAATGTAACCATTATGTAGTCAAGATGGCTACGATGCAATGGCAGAAATATTAATGGTATGCCAGGTGCACGTTCCGATGCCTTTTTTAATGTTTCTATTTGTCTTGTGTGTGTGACGACGCCTGATAAGAAGCATGGAAGAAGTTTGTAGAGCAACCAAGATGTAAGCATTATCAGGTAGTGGTTCAAGGTTGAACGCATATTCATTAAAATATTTTTGGCACGGCATTCCTGACTTTTAAAGATTTCCTGATACTTTTTCAACTCTTCCTCTGCATCGGTTGGCGCTTCATTATTTATTCTAAATGTTTTATGTGTTTCAATACGCTGTTCACGTATAATTTGTTCAGCAGCTTGCTTGATTGCACGCTGCAGCATTGGATCCTCCTGTACAACGCCGGAAACCTAGACAAGTGCATGATTTTGGACTGTAAATAGTTCTTTTACTTATAATATATTTAAATACCCACCTGTGGATATTCGAAACGTTTTATGCGCAAGCATTGTGCCAGAAACGGAAAGTATACACCCCAGTCGAACATTGAATGATACGGTTTCCGGCCGGCATGTGGGGTCAGCTCCAGCATGTTGTTGGTACCTTGAGCATGTGTGAGCGCATTTGGCTGTTTTGTTTCCTATAAAAACATAAAACGCGTCTGAATCAATTTGTGACGTAACTTGTGACAATTGCAACTTTATATGACTACTTATAACAAATACCGGCAATATGTAGAGTTACCGACCTCAAACCAACCACGCGCGCGGAATACATCGTCTGGCATGGTTAATTAAATACCAATCTGCTCACAACACTTGGAAGGTTGAACCGACTACAGAGCTCTAATAGATTTATATGAAGAGCCTCTACACAAAACTATCGAAAGTATTACACACTATAAAAGTTTATATGCAATGCAAATGTAGCAGTACCCAAATGCAAGAAATGAAAAAAAACCACAACTTTTTACCGCAATTACGCTTTGAGCTCGTTCGTTCACTAATGATGTGTTGAATTGCAGGTACCCAATACTTAAAAAAATTGCAGTACCCAATACTTCTGTTTCGGTACCTGATACCGATTCAACGCATCAACCATGATTCAATAATACAAGGTTAGATAATTATTAACAGCCTTA
>NW_023458558.1:48604724-48615936 GCF_013731165.1 Rhagoletis pomonella
GTATACTCGAAAAAGCAATGTTGCCACTTTTCCTCTTTAAACCATGTTCGAATCGTGGAAATTTTGGAAGATCACAGGGTTGCTTTTAGCATTTAGATTCTTAATGCAAAAATGGAGTTGCATTTAGTTGCATTTAGGTGACGAATTTTGTATGGATAAATGTACATTTAGAGTAGCATTTAGAGCTAAATGCGCTAAATGTGCTTTTACGCGTAAGCAAAAACAGCCTATAAGCGACAGGAACACGGCTGCATACGATTTCGAACTCGCGTAAATGTACATTTGCTAAATGCGACAGCATGAACGCTCTTCGAAAACATATGTTCGAAAGTGCTTAATGTTGCATTTTAAATGCAACAAAAACGCTGCATAAACCCGACACATTGTGCAAACTTAAAAGTGACAAATGTTCCTCTGCCTGGAAGCCGCCTGGAATCTAAATGCTAACCTGTCAAAATGTAAAACTATCCTGCCAAAATGTTAGACAGGGTGTTTAAAGTGATGTAAAAAAGGCAAAAGTTATTAAAATAAAGTAAAAAAAATTGGCAAAATATGCATTTAGTTAAATGAATTCCTGCATTTATATGCCATTTTAGTATTTTAAAGCACAATGGGAGTGAAAACTGCAACAGGCAATAAATTGTTTGGAAATAAAAGTAAAGTAGCCTCCATATTATTATATTTGCCGCACTCAAATGCTTTTGTTGAGCGCGTTTTTTCCATAATGAATTCAACGAAAACTAAGATTCGAAATAGGATGAGGCCGGAAAGCCTTAATTCAATAGTTCGAATAAAATGTGCGATAAATCAATTAATATGAGTTATAGTAAATTTAATAATTGCGCAGTCCTATTAGAAAATGTGTTGATACAAATATTTTTAAAAAGTAAGCGTATTTTTAAATAAAATTGTTTGTACTATTATATAAGTGATTTGTGTTATTTATTATTATCCTGAAGGTATTATTCTCGTTTTTTTTAACTGAATTATAAAAAGATCTAATTTTTAAAATAAAGGATTTGTTAAGGCGATTTCATTAATTTTATTTAAAAAACAAATTGGCGATTTACGGCGATTTTTTTTTCCAGAAATGTCGCTTTTTTTAAAACAAACTGGACACCTTAGTATGAGTGAAAAAGTGTGTATGTATTGCTATTGTCGTGACAGTATTGTCCGGTGTAAACCCTAACGCCGCGTGTACATTAGACAATGCTGTCAAGACAATAAAGAAATTCGTATGAGTTGTCAAAAACGCTGATAATTGTTTCCGTGGCGTAGGCGTCCTGACAATAGTTATGACAATTCATTTTGAGAAAAATG
Organism: Rhagoletis pomonella; assembly: GCF_013731165.1. Classification (NCBI taxonomy): domain Eukaryota; kingdom Metazoa; phylum Arthropoda; class Insecta; order Diptera; family Tephritidae; genus Rhagoletis; species Rhagoletis pomonella. Next base: position 48,606,045 of record NW_023458558.1, read on the forward strand.
TCGGACGTGAACATTTCATTATAATACGCATTTCGTGCGAGCTATTTAAGATAAACACAAAAAAAAATAATAATACTAAAGAAGAGACAAAGTTACAAACACATCAATGTCTCCTACTACTGTAGCACAATCCACAATATTTGACTTACATATTAACAAAATTGCGGCAGGAATTTCAAAATTTCAACCCTGTTTGTGTGAAATATTTTTTTTTTATTAGTACTTTTCTTTTAGTCAATCTATGCTGAAATAAAAGTGAAAATCAAAAAATTTTTAGTCAGAACTCCCCGAAAAAAAATCCTGGCTACGGCCCTGTTCATAGTCGAAATAAAGTTAGTTGCAGTTTTTTTTACAGGTATTCCCCTGAAAGTTATCGACTTTATTTAGACCATGAATATGTTCCAATATTTTTTAAATGTTACATGCATGTCCATTACGGTGGTCCAAAAATGCATGTGAAAAAGTAAAATCGGAATTCTTATGCTCTCACCCCCTAGGATTTAGAACCCGACAAAAATATACCCTTATTTTTTTATTTTGAAATCAAAAAATATTTAGAGGTCGCTCAAAGCGCCTAAAGTTTTCCATGTATTTCAAATGGGGGAAAATGGTATAGAATAGTTAAAAATTAATATTTTTCTTCCGGAAAACTATGTTTATCTGCAGGAGATTCCCAGTAATAATACCCAATTGTTTATTTAACTATTTTTTCATTGCAACTATCATTTTTAGGTCCGCTAAAAACCCACAAAAACCCCGAAAAATGCAATTGGGCGACCAATAAAAAATCGTTAGTATTAAAAAATCGTTAAATAGACAAATGGGTGTTATTATTGAAAGTCTCCTGAGGAGAACCAGAGTTTTCCTATCGAAAAATATTGACTTTCAAGAATTCTGTACAATTTCTACAAAAAAGTTTATTTTGCCCATATAAAAATACATGGAAAACTTTGAGCGCTTTGAGCGACCTCTAAATATTTCTTTGATTTCAAAATAAAAAAATAGGGGTATACTTTTTTCGATATAGAACAATCCTAGGGGGTGAGAGCATTACAATTCCGACTTTACTGTTTTCGGACCACCCTAATGTCCATCCCTATCAACAGTACATATAAAAAATTGCTTCAATTTTTCGCCGAGCAAAACATAAACAACGACCTCTGTATGCTAGAAAAGTCATGCAAATGATAATAACGGCACGTTATGTCTATGGCTAATAGATTATTCGTCCTCATACTACTATCAATTAAGCTAGGCTTTGTATGCACATAGTATGAACACGAAAACATGAAACATTCATGAATTTATGTTTGTACTAATTTGAATGCGTGCAAATCATTTCTCCCAGTTCTGAACAGTGACTTGCTCATTTTATTCAGTACATGTGCATATGTACATTCATTCATTCATTCATTCTATATAGATAATTATTAATCTGAACCGTTTATTTTGAAAGGGGCATAAGTCTTTTCCAACTCTTGGTTGGTTACTTCCAGCTGGGTGCATCTGTAATTCGTTCTATCGTCATAAACTAATGACAAAATTTTTACATTTGGCTGATGAAGTTGCGTCTGTTACGCATTCAGATATATGTATAGCTAAATGATAACTGAATTCAATCGGCATGAAATGCTTTATGCCACTTTCAAAATAAATGGCACACACCTATGTATGTATGTATGTATGTATGTATATTGAATTAAAATGTATTCTAATATTTTTCGAATATTTTTAATGGTCTTTACTGAAATCGATCTTTTATTTGCTCTAGTGGTGGTATTCATGTCAAGCTCATTATTGTCGTAATTTGATATTCTGTAGCTGTTTGATGTACTTTGGTTTTGTAATTACGCTGTTAATTGACAAATACCGCATTACGACAAGAATATTGGCCTAGGCTGAATTATCTACGATATGAAAATGATTTACCCACATATATACATATGTAGATACGCACATACGTATTTACATTAGAGTGGGTCGTATGAGTGGGTTTTTCAACAATTAAGTCCCGATAGGATAAGCGGACGGCGTTCCCTTCAGTCTTCAGAGCCAAAAAAAAAAACATACAAAAATTAGAAAACACAAAACAATGGCTCATCGTTAAATCGTCTGCGGTATTTGCCATCGCCAACGGGCAAAGACTCGTAAATCTTTCGGGCTCGGGTTCGTCTTTTCCAGTACTACTACTGTCGGGCTGCTGACATTCAATAGGATGGAAAATTGTTCGCTCCATAATTTAAGTACGTTCTCGGCATCGGTCACTAGGTCGCCATGGTTGTTCTTACAGGGGTTCACCCTGGTCTTGAAATCTTCCGTAACTGCTATACCCATGAACCAAAAATACGAGATCACGTAAGAACGCGACGTTGTATTTGTAACTGGTTTTGAGAAAAAAGTTTGCGAAAGCGGGTAGGTCAGCTGAGCGTTTGTTTACATCACAAGCACCACTATTTTACACTTTTATCCAAGTAAAGAAGAGTTAATTCAACATGACAACACATTTTAAAGCATTTTGTTGCATCATTTTACCTAAATTGCGCGTTTAAAGTGGCTGACAATAATTTTGGCTAATTTTGGTTTTCGTTGTTTTCTTTGCTTTGTTTACTTTTCGCTCGTTTTCCAGTGAAACAAGATGGCGTAGAATCCGCTAAAAAAAATCGACTTTTTTCACTCTCTTGTTTTTACGTGATCTTTTGTCTTTCGTTCATGGCTATACCTAAACCAAAGCTTTGGGCGGAGCGTTTTCTGGCGACTAGCGTTAACGCCGAAGTGCCATAGCTAACAAAAAGTGTCAACGCTATGTCAAATGCAGAAATAACACCAACAATAATCATAGGTTTGTTTGTGCGAAACACGAAAATGGCAGTTTCTCCGTTTTCTGCAGCTAACTTCACTTTCTAACGCCCTGTCAAAATCGAACTTTCCAACCGCAAAGCGTTGACATCGCGTTGTTTCGGTATGCTTCAAATAAATTGTATGGACATGACAATTTTTAGACAGACAGACAACGCTGAAGGCTCCGTTATGCATACTTGGCATTGCTTGAGCGTTGTCACATAAGGAATCTGTTAAATGAGCTTCGCGTGTAAGCGGTTACCCAACGCACAGCATTACATACGTAAAAGTCTGTTGGTTTTTGATTTCTACGTAAAAATGGTATAGCAGTGCATGCAATGCCAAGTATGCATAACAGAGCCTTTACTCTTTTGTTTAGGTATGGCAGTAAGTCGCCTAACTCTCTGATAACATTTTCAGTCATTTCCTAACGCTATTTTGGCCTCTCTTTTCTTATTGCGGCAAATACATCCCGCTTCCTTTTTCAGTTTCCATCAGTAATGGAAAATCAAAATTTAAAATTGGGCCTATTTTTTTCGAAAAAACAGGTAACCTTTGTGTTATTTAGCTTTATTTTCATTGTTGTAAACTATAACAAGCTGGTTGCTTTTGGATATAATTCATAGACGTATATTTTACACTCTAGAAAATAATTTATGCAACTCCACATACGCGGTTTTGTTTATACGCGGTTTTGTACTTTAAACGACGATATGTATAATAAGTATGTGTTGGAAGCATGTGTAAGAATCAATCATAACATCAAAGCATAAAAGCGCTATGTATGTACTCGTATATGCATACCTCTGTATGTATGTACGTATGCATGTATCTGTTTTTATGATAAGTAATCTTTTCTAATCTGCTGGTAACCACTTGATGAAGATCACTTACCGCCTTGACATTTCTACGTAGCGTTGTGAAGAGTTCATTGCCCATAGAGTTGAACTTTACTATTGATGGCCGATAATTTATATTCAAATTCAAATTAGGAAACAGGTTGGCTATGAAATCAAGTGCTCTGAAAAAAAGTACAAAACAAGGAAAATAAGACTTTATTCATTTGTAATGCATATTTAATATAAGTGCATGTGTACTTAAAAACACATACATACATACATATCGTTACCTTTAATATAGAAAGGCCCTATTTCACATCGTCGCTGAAATACAAAAGGCCGTTATGATATAGTATACGGGACAGTCCTCATTTTTTACCTATTGTCCTGGTAATATATTTAAATTATACGGGACGCCAATTTTCTATATTTCTTTTAATGTCTTAAAAGCTCATTAAAATGGCATGCCTATGAACGAGTTTTAAGTGATGTTGGCATATGACCGTAATTTTCTCCATAAACAGTTATTATTTTCTAATCTCAAAACTTGTGATTCGAATCGAGGAATACATACAGTGACCAAAATAGAAATTAAGACTCGACATTTTAATAGTTTTGGCTATTTTTCCTTAGTATATTTAATGTTTATTATTTATTTTATGAAAGTAAAGCTCTTTTTCTAAACAAAACCATATACATAATATAAAGTTTCCAACTTTGTGCAAAAAACTATAAAAATTAATTCTGCAATGTTTCACCAAAATTTTAAACTTTGTAACTAGAATCTTTAGAAAAAATTTGCTTTGCAATTTTATAACTCATTAAAATTCAGTATAATAAAGTGCGAGTGGAAAGTGCTGCTCATTTTCTTCTCTATCAAAAAAAAAAAAAAAACATGGTCGAACATACTTACTTTGTTTGAACAAAATCCATAACACCGTTAACAAAAAAAAGCCAATAATTAATGATAAGCCTTAGCGACTTGTTTTCAAACAAACAAAAAATTATCCTACAAATTTGTAATGTTACTAAAAGGATACTGTTTCAGGGCTAATATATCTGGGATCATTGAAGAAGGCTTTGAGATTTGTAAGCAGTTGTAGGAAAAATTTGCTAAATTATTTTTTGTCCCGTATTCGGCTCTCATAAATATGGTCACCGGTTTTATAATGCATTTCATCGAATTATAAGTCCGCACATCAATGTAAGCAATAAAAAAATTCTAGTTAGTTACGGTTTTTTTGCATTTCAACGACTATATGAGTTAGGGCGTTTCTATATTAAGGTAACAGAATGTATTTAAATCTATATATTTTTCATATACATAGTACATATCGTCACCTGAAATGCAAAAAGACGTAACCAACACCATCGTTGAAATGCTAAAAGTCATAACTAATAAAAAATTCAAAATTCACTTTTTGATTTATGTATATGATGGATCGAATTACCATTCCCCACATCATTTTACGAAAAAAAATTGAAATATTAGTCACGACTTTTTCCATTTCATTTACGATGTTGTTACGTCTCTTTGCATTTCAGGTGACGATATGCATCTGTGCCGTTTTTTTTTTTAATTAGCCTAAGTCGAGATAAGTCAAAATTGGGTTTTATTTAACAGGTCTATTCTGCACGTTACCGAAGATTTTGTGACCGAAAAATTTTATACCAAAAAATGTTACCACTTCTTGTCACCGCGATTCTAGGTACGTTGGTAATGCAGTGAAAATATTCAGCAAATCAGCTATGAAGATTTGTGGAAATTTCTGTATTGCATATTTCACGGGGCAATATTTTGTTACTAGCAGACACTTTAAATACCGGTTATAAAATTTATGTTACCAGCGCAGAACAGACCTGATAGTATTAATCATTAGAGGAAACCCCTTTGATCTGTATTTTGCTTGTTGTAACTATGTTCTAGTGGTAACTATGAAAAAGTTGTAAGGCTTTACAAAATATCTCAATTCAAAGGGATAAATGTGGCATCAGTTAAAACAACTAATCTTCAGTTGTTATATCTAGCATTTTAAGAGAAATTATTTTATTAAAACAACTTAATCAGTTTATTAAAAAATCCTAATTTCACTTAGGTTTTTTTTTTGGGAAGATTAGTTAATTTTGTCGACGAAATTCGTTCAACAATAGCGGCTGAGTAACAAAATTGGGGTTTGGCCGCCAACGATTCTAATTTTTTTTCCACTCACAACTACCTAGATTATAGAAGATTTGAGCCATTATTTACCTATTATAAAATCCATATTGGTCCAGTAATTAAAATTTAAAGATTTTTCGACATTCATTAAAATTTGAGTTAGGCTATTTTAATTGAACGGCACAGATATGTATGCATGTATGTATGTATGTTTAGTAATTTTAAAGCGTAGTAGCAGTTGATGGAAACCTACATATGTATGTAGACACCCAGCAAACACAGTCTCTAACGTTAGAGAAATTTGGATTTCTGCATTAGATATACCCTAGTTATTCTCTAATCATTCTCGAGTCGATGACGAAGGTAGAGAACTACATTGGAATTCGATTAGAGAAACAACGCAAATTCAAATAAAAATAAATAAGCAATATTCGAAATTAATGAATTATAAATTATTTTAAAGCTCAAATAATTCATTATTATTTTATTGCGAATACATTTAATACAAATTTTGCAAACAAAGCGTTCTATTTAATAAAGCAATACAGTAGTTTGAAACTCACATACGAATCCCGTTAGAGATCAACATTAGAATTCAATTAGAGAATTAATATTTTCTCGAGTCGAGAACTATGTCCCATTTTTGTTGAGATTACTATGATTCTCGATAGTTTTTCCAGTCGTTCTCTAACGTTTGAGATTGGAGAATGTGGCTAGTTCTCCAATCATTCTCTAATCGATAACTAACCTAAATGTTTGCTGGGTATGTACACATACATATGTACGTACATATGTATGTACATTAGACCGCGCCTTATTTGCAACTTTGTCTTACAAAGCAAAACTTCCACCAGAAAGGTCCATTTGCTGAAAAAACGTGACCTGCGACAAATTTTTGAAATCGGATAAGCGAAAGACGTTCCTCAAAGGCCATAAAGTTCACCAAATTCGTGGAATTTTTACAAAGTAGTCGTAATTGCCTATAAGTCAGTGGGAAATTTAATGTTTTAATGGCGCTTGATAGTAGTAGTAGTAGTAGTTTTAGTAGTAGTCGAGTTCCGCTGATAGGGTTCATATGATCGGCGTTAATTTACCAAAGAGAGCAGCGTTATTTTAAGTCATAAAATCCCGAAAAAGGCGAAATCCCGCAAACTGGCAACACTGTTTCCACTCATCTTATACCATGTTCTGACCGACAACGAAAACATGTTTTCGTTGCTTAAACTGGTTTTCGACCTAAAACTTGTGTTTTCGTCAATGTAAAATCTGTCAAACGAAAACAAGTTTTCGCTGAAAACCACTTGAAAACTCATGTTCCACTCATTCCAATCGGTGTCTGCACTAGTTTTTTTCGATTATTTATCGAAGTGGAAGTCATACTTTATCATCTGCAATACGCCATTTCGGATTTATTGTTAATTGGCTGACCAAAATGAAATAAGCATGGAAGTAAAAGGTTGTTAATGAAAAGAAATTGAAGGAAAAGTATTTTGGTTTTGTATTTGTGCAGCAAAACTGTAAACAAAGGATGTAAGAAATGTCAACGAAAACACCAACAGTCGGTGTGAACAGCCTTCAGCACACAATCCCAAAACTGGTTTTCAAGGTGTTTTCGTTGTCGGTCAGAACATTGTATTAGTTTTGTTTGTGCTAAACCAATTCAATAAATGGCGGAATTTGGTATTTATTCTTCTTCTTCTTCTTCTGCTAGCTAATTTCTGCTAGAAAAAAATTTCTCTAGCATGAATTTGCAGTTCTCCCGTGTTGTTACGCTCTTGATTCAGAGCTCTCTTGCAAATTTTTTGGGTTATCATACACTTTTCCAGTAAAAACTTGCAGGTTCCAGCACAAATTAGTACTGACTATGTCGTAAACTTTAAACGCCTAAAATTATATTAACTGGGTTCGCAAAGTACCATCAAAGGCGTATTATGCATTTGCGAAGTGTTAAAAAATAGTTGGTTGGGGTTTCAAGTTTCTTTGTTTATGCATGCCACGCACACAAAATTTGAACTTTTTGCATTTTTTTGATTAACCAGTATTCTGGAAAAACTACAAAGTGGTGTTTCAGTTAAAGTGATGTGTGATGAGCAGGACCGAAAACTTTAGTAAATATGCTTTCAAATATGCTCCAAAAACAACAAAGAATCTAAGTACAGTTTAATGTTTCGTTTTTTATTCAGTTTATTTCAAGGATTGGACGGAATTCGAAATTTTCATATTTCCAGTGCTGTTAATGCATCGATTTAGTTGTCACTTTTTTACTTACTGAATTTAATTGTTTTCAAATATTTGTTATCCTCCATTTGAGTAAATTCTTTTGAATCTCTTCAATAATACCAATGCCCTCCTGTATCACATTATTTTATTAAATAGAACACAGGTAAATATTTTATTTTTATGTTTGCCACTTCAAATTTAGGTTTGGAACTCACCCGCGATGAAAAATTACATAGTTATATTTAAACTTCACATTTTTTGATGAGCGCTGGGAATAAATATGTTAGAAATGAACATCAGGGGGTCCACCGAAACCAGTAAATTTTTGAAAGGGGTCTACGAGAAAAATAAGTTTGGGAACCTCTGGTATACTATGTAATATACCTCTGTAATTTTGTAATATAAACTAAAAATGTATACATCGTTTTAAGCCGTAATTATTTAAGAAGTAAACGCCTAGGCTGTTGACCAAACCGGTCTATAGTTTTATCAATAATCTCCGATTGGTTCTCTCATACAAACTTTCGATGTAAACTTAGAAGACACAAATGTAAAGACAAAGTTATAAACAATTGAACTATACATTGTGTATTTGTACCTATGGAAGCTCCGAAAAGAGTCCCAAGCGAGCATATCCACCTTAGGACGTCACTATTCAAAAGGTGGACAGATCTCTTCCCGCGTTTTGTTTACCGGTAAAATTAATTGTATTGCCAATTACTTTAATCCTATTTCAGGTTGGTCTTAAAAGTTTAATTAAATCAAGTTAGGGAACTTCCTATTCCTCTTAAACGAAATCTGTATTTCTATAAATTACTTTTTACTTTTTAGTTCACATTGTAATAAAGCGATTTTTTAGTTTTTTAAACTATAATTTTATTTAATGTACTCTTTTGCGAAGGCGAGTCGTTTAGACATGTTTGTTGAGCTCATACATATCCAGCACTTCACGGACCACATATCGATGGTCAAAAAATTACAGCTAAAAGCGCCGGTCTATTTGTATGGGAGATTTTTTCGACTATGCGCATATAGCACCGTGTAATTCTTAGCAAATTTACGAAAAAACCATGGGGTCAAAAATCAATTTGGAGTTTTCCTATAGGTTTCTTAGCATTTTGCTGTAGTAAAGTGCTTAAATGTTGTATAACATGCTTTAAGAGGTTTTTGAAGTGAAACTTCTTAATCGAGTTCGGAGATGGTTGCGTTAAATATTTAACACCAAGCCATAAATTCTGTATCGTTCTATCGATTTTTAAAAATGAGGTGTCACATGAAAGGCCTTGTCCTTCGGGTGTGCAATATAGTTTTAGTTCCATAAAAGGAGTTGCCACATGTTAGATAAACGAATTCAAAATTTCTCTGCCGCAGAGGGTTGCGTTAAATATTTAACACCAAGGCATAAAATCTGTATCGTTCGATCGATTTTTAAAAATGAGGTGTCACATGAAAGGCCTTGTCCTTCGGGTGTGCAATACAGTTTTCTTTGTTTAAAGGGTTGCCATATATACGAAAATCAAATTCAAATTATTTATTAAGTTAAATGAATTATCCCAATATGGGTATCAAAAGTAATGGTTTTGAATAAACTGTATTTTTTAGCTACATGTAGGAGGGTTGCCACCTGTTTCAAAAGTCAAATTATAAAAAAGTCTTATTCATAAAATACTATATAGTAAGCGTGAAAAGAAAGGGCTTAAAGAAACACAATTAAAATATTTTTGAGGTGCCTGAAGACGGTGACCACCTGTTTAAAAAGTTAAACTCAAATTATTGAAGCGAATCTTATTAAGATAAAGATAAAGATAAAGATAAAGATAAAGATAAAGATAAAGAT
>NW_023458558.1:48615946-48705190 GCF_013731165.1 Rhagoletis pomonella
CAGATACAGATACAGATACAGATACAGATACAGATACAGATACAGATACAGATACAGATACAGATACAGATACAGATACAGATACAGATACAGATACAGATACAGATACAGATACAGATAAAGGTAAAGATGAAGATGATGAAGATGATGAAGATGATGTTGATGAAGATGATGAAGATGATGAAGATGGAGGTGAAATGAAGATGAAGATGAAGACGAAGATGAAGATGAAGATGAAGATGAAGATGAAGATGAAGATGAAGATGAAGATGAAGATGAAGATGAAGATGAAGATGAAGATGAAGATGAAGATGATGATGAAGATGAAGGTGAAGATGAAGATGAAGATGAAGGTGAAGATGAAGATGAAGATGAATATACAAATAAGTAGACTGTTGTGATCGACCTTTAATTCTCGCAGGAGATTTCAATGTCAACTTTTCGCTGGCCGAATATGATGAACTGACAAAATTTTTCAAAGAAAAATTTTAATGGGAAATGGTTATTGGTAGAAATGTTCCAACAACCAAAGGAGCGACTACCATTGATGCAGTTTTTCTAGAAATATTAATAATATTGAAATAAAACTTTTCATATCTTACTTTAGTTACCAGGTAATATTGTAGATATGCATGCTTTCTCAGCCGAAAATAATAATTAAACTTAGCAATTGGCTATAAAAAATAAAAAATTAAAGCCCGTTAAAAAAATTAAAATAAATATGTATTTAGTGTATTAGAAAATATGTACATGTGTATGTATATCGCACATTTCTTTCTTTCTGAAATTCCTCTATTAAGTTTTACTTCTTCCGCGCGTAGGGACTACACGCACTGAGTTTTTTTTTGGTATGGAGAATCCAGAGGGCGCAACAGTGAACGTTTTCACATTTTCTTCGAAACGAATTTTGGCAATTTGGCAAACTTCAAATTGTTTTTAGACGCATGGTTTCTTCAGCCAATTTGCTTAGATTTACACATAGGATTCTCCTATGCTTTGCGCGCACAGTCAAAAAGAAATTGACCTTGTAGGAGTAAGTTCCCTATTACAGTCAAGATTTCCCTAGCTCCTAGAGGATCTACCAGATGCATGTCTGCCTCAAAAAGCAAAAAAAAAATGTCGCTTATGTTTTTCTCGCAGTTAGGGCTCGATATGTATTTATTAGAGATCATAAAACTCTTTATTATCAATAATTTGATAATAATTGATTTGTCTGAAAAACAACGGTACTAAGTTCAAATTCGAAAAACGTTAACTTTAATCATATAAATGGTTAAAGATTAAAAAGTGTAATAATCTACATATTGCACTAATCAGTTTATAATGCAATTATAACATAATTAAGTGCGTCAAAAGTTAATGCCTAGTTTCTATTGTTTAAATTAGCTTATCGACGTTTTTATAGTTCCTCTCAAGTGTTTAATAACAAAGTACAAACACCCAAACGCCTTTGAGTTATTAAATTGCCACCATGGAAGCTCACACACAAACTTACAGACATGCATACATACATTTCATATGGATGTATTTAAGCCAGAAAAAAGACTCTTATAATCCAAAGTCTATACCGTCAAGAGGCAGAGTACAAACATATCAAGCCATATTTGCGATTATATAGTAAACGACAAATTATCGAAACATTTTTTTTTTTCAAATAATTACAATCTCCTACAGAATCATAGACGTTGAATATGTATGAAAAAACAAAGGAAAATTAATTGTATCGTTTGTTTTGTTTACACTTTTGCGTTCCTACAATTTAATCGTAGGCGACACTGTGGGACATAACTTCATTGTAAATAGCAGTTTAAACTGTAGTTTTAATTAAAGTTCCATCGACACTTGCTACAATTTAATGCTTAAAAACATCAAAACAAAGTGCAATCCAGCATTATATTTACTACAACTGCATTTGCAATCACTTAGGGCCAGTTTTTGACTGCTTAAATGAGTGAAAATGTTTTAATTGGAAAACGAAAAAATTTGAGTTACTAAATGTGGGATGCTCTGTCGTATTACCGACTGACCGAACAGACCGGAAATGCAATATTTTAACCGGAATTCGATTCCAGAACAAAGTTTCGGACAAAAGTTATTTTATTTATTTAAAGTTATAATTATTTTTATCCGCAGAATCCGAATCTTTGGTAAAAACATGTATATTTACTTCCGAGTCAGTTCAACTCACATCCGATTGAAACTGGAAATGAAATCCTTATATCACAAACAAGCATATTTTCCTAATTTCTGAAAGCCAGTCGAAAAATTTACTACAAATATAAATACCAACTTTTTAGTGAACACTATAAATACTATGACAACACTAACAATTTAAAAACCTGACTAATAAAAAAAATTTTGGTGATTGATTAAACTACTTTAGATTAGATTTTAAATAGCTTTTGGACCTTTCTCATAAAATTTTAATTCAGGGCATATGTGCATATGTATGTATGTATGTATGTACAGAAGATTACAAAGCGTAGTAAGTTTCTCAGAAAATATGGCAATAATAACTTCAAAAAATTATAAAGAAAAATGATTTCGGAATTTTGCACCATTATTTCTTAGGCATGCCAAATTTCGTAAAAATTAAGAAAAAATATATGGTTAAGTCCTTCACTTTGAAAATATCGTTCCTTGTCATCGCTATCTGAATGGAGAATCTAAGCAGGACAAAACTGTTTTAACCGATTGGCGTTGGTGTATTTGCACACCCTTCGTATCCTCTAGTTCATGCGGCCACTTCAATCAGGGTTTAAAATCCAATATGGTGGATAAATTTTTAAAAATGTTATCATTCGAAACTTGAGGGACTTGGACTTGTACGTGTCAAACAGAACTCAGATTCGTATTCAGCGAGTCGAAATACATGTCAGTAGGAGGATGTGGTTAAATGCACAGCTCACTTTTTTACAATTGAACCCAGGCCGCCGTGATGAATTGCAGAGAATGCGCTTATATTTCAATTTACCATTAGGAAGAGGGAAATTTTTTTGGAAAAATCTTAGTGCGAATTGCGCAATTCCATTCGTGATAGTCATCTGCAAGACCTTACGCGAATAAAATTATATGACAAAGAAATACACCCTTATTCTGGAACCCGAATTTTCGTAATTCGTAATTCGTAGCTACGTTACGAAAAACGAAAAATCGATATGCTGCAATCCCTGGCGGAAAAATGTGCAGCATTGCCAGCTATCAGTTATTTTTCGAAGTCAGCTGTATGAAGGAAAACAAAGTAGAAAGGAATTAAAAAAACAATATTCATGTGCTTGTTTATAGTCTCTTCTTCTTCTTATTTGGCGCAGTAACCGCCTAACAGGCTAACCTAATATTCACGCACGTTGCGCATACAACTTGTATGGGACCAGCCGAAATTGAACGGCGTGCGTACGAAGCTAACTCAATTTCCAATTTTTGTTCTGCGTGACATTTTGATTTGACATTTCACTCAATGAAATCAAATACAAACGCACGCAAGCCAATTTAGGGTGACGCAGAAAAAAAATTCTACGGCGTGCGTACCAAAACGCAAGCCGCGAATATTAGGTTAGCCTGTAAGCGATTTTGGCCGAGTTCAACAAAGCACGTCAGTCGTTTCTTTTTTTTCTGTACCAACTGGCGCCAATCGGAAATGCCAAGTCAAGCCAAGTCCTTCTCCGCCTCCACCCACCATCTCAGTGGGGGCATTCCTCTGCCTCTGCTACCACCAGCGGGTTCCGAGTTGAATACTTTCAGAGCCGGAGCGTCGGTGTCCATTCGAACGACATGACCAAGCCAGCGGAGCCGCTGCATTTTAATTCGCTGTACTATTTACATGTCGTTGTAAAGCTCATACAGCTCATCGTTCCATCGTCTGCGGTACTCGCCATCGCCAACACGTAAAGGCCCCTAAATCTTCAGCAAAAACTTTCTCTCGAATACTAAAAGAGCCGCCCCATCGGATGTTGTCATTGCCCATGCTTCTGCGCCATATACCAGCATGGGCATGATGAGTGACTTATAGAGTGTGGTTTTCGTACGTCAAGAGAGGACTTTACTCCTGAATTGCCTACTCAGTCCAAAGTGGCACTTGTTGGCAAGAGTTATTCTGCGTTGAATTTCAATGTTGACATTATTATCGGTGTTAATGCTGGTTCCCAAGTAAACGAAATTCTCTACTTTCTCGAAATTATAACTGTCAGCACTGACGTGGGTGCCAAGGCGCGAATGTGCTGACTGTTTGTTTGATGACTGTAGATACTTCGTCTTGTCCTCGTTTACTACCAGACCCATTCGCTTTGCTTCCTTATCCAACGTGGAAAAGGCAGAACAGACTTCGCGGTTTTTGATACCGATGATATCGATGTCATCGGCGTAATCCAGCAATTGCACGCTCTTGTAGTAAATTGTTCCTGAGCAATTCAGTTCTGCAGCTCGTATTATCTTCTCCAACATCAGATTAAAGAAGTCACATGAAAGAGAGTCGCCCTGTCTGAAGCCCCGTTTGGTGGCGTACGGATCGGAGAGCTCTTTCCCAATTCTGACGAAGCTGGTGGTATTGCTGAAAGTTATTTTACACAGCCGTATGCCAAATTCAGACATAGCGGCGTATAGGCAACTCCTTTTAGCGCTGCCGAAAGCGGCTTTAAAGTCGACGAATAGGTGGTGAGTGTCGATTCTTTTCGCGCGGGTCTTTTCCAAGATTTGGCTTATTGTGAATACCTGGTCTATGGTGGATTTTCCAGGCCGCTCGATAAGACCTTGTAACCTATGCTTAGAAGGCTGATGCTGTAGTAGTTGGCGCGAATGGCGGGGTCGCCTTTCTTGTAGATTGGGCAGATCACATCTAAATTCCAGTCTTCGGGCATGCGTGCATCTGACCATATTCTGCATAAGAGTTGATGCATGCACCTTATCAATTCCTCGCCACCGAACTTGAATAGCTCAGCTGACAGGCTGTCAGCTCCAGCAGCTTTGTTGTTTTTCTGCCGCGTTATTGCTATTCGTACCTCGTCATGGTCAGGCGGAGGAACATCGACTCCGTCATCATCGACTGGGGGCTCGGGTTCTTCTTCTTCACAACTTTCCGTGCTGCTACCACTCAATAGCGTGGAAAAGTGTTCCCTCCATAATTTAAGTACGTTCTGAACATCGGTAACTAGGTCGCCATTGTTGTTCTAACAGAAGTACGCCCTGGTCTTGAAACCTTCCGTAAGTCGTCTAACTCTCTGGTAAAATTTTCGGGCATTCTTCCTGACGGCCAGCGTTTCAAGCTCTTCGCACAAGTATTTCGGCCTCTCTCTTCTTATTGCGGCAAATATGTCTCGCTTTCCTCTTCAGATCCATATAGCGGTCCCACATAGCGCGTGTTGCGCCTGATCGCAGCGTGGCCCTGTAGGCGGCATCTTTTTTCTCTACAGCTTCCTGACACTCCTCATCGTACCAGTTGTTCTTCCGGGCTCGCTGAAATCCGCCTACTTCTTCGATGCGGTACTTAATGAGCGTTTATAGTAAAATTGGTTAATTTTACATATTTTGGGGAAAATTATGGATTCTGATGCAGTTGCAATTATAGCCATGGCTACTATGGACGCATCTAGATCAGCTTCTGGTGGAATTGTTGAGCCACAAGCTATAACTCCTACTATGCCTGAAGAACTGGTTCTGAAACCAGTTAATGCAGTAACAGCTTCTTCCAAGCCATTGAAAATATGTCTTGTTGTTAGATCCACCACCTGGTTGCGCTTGCTTTTGCCTTCGGCAGCGCTTACGGATTATAAGCCTTGCTAATGAGAATTGTCTTTCTGTGTCGCCGGAGAAGAGGGCGAAAACCCCTCTCCTACCGTGAAAGGTATACAACATTTATTGTGAATATAACTCCGGCTATGCCATCCCCTATATCTTTTGCGTTAGAGTGTAAAACTATCGATAGTCATCCAATTCGATGTTTTCGATAGTTTGCATTGAAACTATCGAAAGTATCGGATAATTTTAAAATGTATTGAATAAGCTATTTATATAAACTTCTTACTTTTATTTAGTTCCTGAATAATTAGCAATTGCTATATAGCGATTTTCAGTAACTATATCCTTTCTCTGCGATTTTTAAAATATTTTAAACCGATAAAATAAAAACCTAAAATTCCCAATCGTAGAAGAACAAATCGCTTATAAATGTAAAGAAAACTATATATGTATATTACAAAAACTTTCATCAGTCCAACTTCGGCGTAGCCACAGTATTTTGCATAGAATTCACTCCCAAATTTACGGAAAGCTCCATATTTAAAGCGTGTGCTACAAGAACCCAAATCATTGTATAAATAGCCGAACCGTACCCCGACTTCTAGATGATTATTTATCCATTCAAAGTATCAAACGGTAAGACAAGAATTTCCAAAATTTTAGTAACCCTGGCTTATATCAATAGTTTCTTCCATAGTATGGTTCCAAAGAGATATTTAAACTAGTTTTTTTTTTTAACTTAATTACTTTAATTAAATAAAGCAATTCTGGTTCATTCTCCTTTGCGTTTTCTATTTTCTTTTACACGCTTAAATTTTGTTGAATTCCAGTTTTTGGTTCTTAAATGGGAAACCACGAAAATGTCAAAAGCAAAGCAAGAAACTTGAAACCAGTTGACGATACAGATGCATATGTACAAGCAGAATTTAATTCAATACTTGGCCCGTGTAAAACCCGGTAATGGGTAAAACAAGCAAAAAAGGTTAAGTTCGGGTGGAGCTGAACATTAAATACCCGGCGCAAGTATTAAATATAGTTTTCACCTTTCCGAAAACTACCGTTACATGGTAAGAAGAGTGGTTTTACCCCTATTTCTAACAATTTCGATAGTATGTTCAGTTATATTTAATGAGATAAACTTAAATGGTTAATTGTGGGCGGTATCACACTTTCCAAATTTCTATAATAATGTTACTTATTTCAAGGGATTGTTGTTAGTAACAATTTTGAGTAAATTAGCGTCCTTAAATTTTGAAATATCGAAGTTTCAAGAATTACTGACATTTACCGTTATATGAAAAGTGGGAGTAATTTTAGTCCGATTTCAATAATTTTCAACGTTTTGTTTTTATGTGGCTAACACAATAACCATTTATCCAGCGATTTCACTGAATAAAGATGATAAATTGAAGCCAATGCAACTCTGTCGCAATTCTAGCTATCTAATCAGATTTTACTGGAAATGAGTAAACAAACGCAAATATGCTCTTTGGTTTGTCCGTGAAAGATACGACTGTGGAAATTTGAATTCAAATAAATGACAGTGTTTTTGCCATTACGTCAGGGACAGCCGCCACTTTGGCTCCTTCTTAGCTACGCCACTGTACGCATGCATGGTTTATAAACGTATATGTACATATACATATATGTACGTATGAAGAGCATAAATACTTACTTATATACACATATATGTATGTATGTATGTATGTATATATTTTGTTATTTCTACATACTTGAATAAACATAAGAAACTTAATGAACAAAGGAAATAAATAAAAAATAGATAAAAGATAGTGGCAAATCGCAAAGTAAAAACAAAATTGCCTACATAGCAATCAATTTGAATTCAGGGCATTTGCATACTTACCTATAAATACATACATATGTATGTATCTACATTCATATGTACATAGCTCGCTCTTATGTATGTATGTACATACATAGTACATAGATATGTATACAAATTTACGAATTCATCAATTGCCCAAACTACTAAAAACTGCACCGGTTGTGATTTATAAACAATAAACGATATTGAACTTGGAGTGACACTGCGCTCAATTCGACTTAATTACCTTGTTTTGGCGTAGATATAGTAGACGATCAGAACCACTGATGCCACCTCAACACAACCAATGGAGGACAGCTCCACAGCACCTTGCACAAAGTTAAGCACTGAAGTTAGCATTTTCTCGTTTAACTGCTAGATTTTGTATAATTTGCAATATCCCCTCGTATTAAATTATGTATGTACATATGTTTGTTCGTATGTGGCTTTTTGTTTTGTTTTTATTGTATTTTCTTAGTGATGGATTTTTTTTTTTGCTGCTTTGTAGAAAATCATCCGATCGCTCTAATTAACGACGTGCACATTTACTTTACGCGTTTGATTGTATGTACATATATGTATATATTCAAAGTATCGTTCATATTTAAGAATTGATTGTGTATTTTGTTTTTTTACTAACTGCGCCGCTATGTATATAGTCTATTTTAATGATAAGCCAGCCGATTGATGCTGAGAAGTGCGACGTACGATATATGGCGTTGTGTGACGTTATCGCTGGAAAAATATCATACGAGACAAATTCGATTGGCGCAGCAGAGGACGTTGAGGGATTCACTAGTGATATACTATGTATGTAAACATGTAAGCCTTAACACACAAGCACACATTCACATTAATGTCCACCTACATACATACATATGTGGTATATTAACTGACAATTCTTTAGTTAGCCAGACAATCAGATTACCCGTTTCTTCTTCTCTATAGAAATTTATATTGATTACGCTTATATATCTCTCAACGATGCCGCCATACTGACAATACGAAGTGATAAATTTAACTATGCATTAAAAGCAACAACTAAGTAAATACAAACTATCAAATGCTATGGGTATGAAGACAAACTGTATTCTGCACCTATCCACATCGGAGAAATGTTGACGACTGTTATTATGGTGGGACTGTCGCTCGATTTTTAGTATTTTAATTAAATCTCAATTGGCGAAATACAGACATTTCCTTGGTCGATGTTGAGCGCAAGTGATTTACTCAGCGGTGATCGGCAGCTAAAGAACATGGGAGAACTAAGAAGAGTATAGCACACTGATAACGAACAATGGGCCTTTCGCCCTTAGGTCTGTAGCATTTTAAAATTATAGTTAATTATTTTAATTATGTACATTAAAAGTGTTGAAAATAATAATTGCGAGACGGATTTAAAAAGTATGTACATACATATATATTATAGACCATGTAAACAAACTACATACATGGCAACTTTTAATAAAATGACTCAGAATTCGGAAACGATTCCAAGCGATACATAGTATCCCTGTAGGATCCCGGAATAGACTTAGAGCACACCACAAACTACACTGCAAGTGATTGTAAGTAGTCCAAAGGTTGCTCCAACAACATGAAAAATTCTATTTACTTTTAACATTGAATGTATTAGGCTCGGACCAATTGTCCGCTTTTGAGGGGGAAAAAACCAAAATTAAAACTTGCGCCAGCTGCTATTCGAACCGGGGTTCTCAGATTCTCTAAGCGGACACTCTCTCTGCATGCCAACGTCGCACATGAAAATTTGTTAACTAAGTGCCTACATATAAGCAAGTCGTTAATTGTACCCGTTGTCCGCTACTGCATGACATTGTCACCAGTTTAAGATCGCCTTACCTTTTTACCTTTACCTTTACCTTATGCATTACATTCGGACCACTTTTAGTACAATTCACCTGTTTTATATTACATTGCTTTAAATTTTTGGACTATCTTTGGTCTAGATACAAAACTACTATACCTACGACTATATTTTTCGAGCAATTGGACCAATCTTTCCTTCAGGAATGCTAGTGCATATGTGTGTATGTGTGTGCATATTAATGTCTGAATGCTACCCTGCAAAAAATGCGACTAATCCGAGATGACTCCGGGAGCATTTGCAAAGGACATGCGACTAATACCACTTTTGATCTCTTCATATGGAATGAACCGTTCGCTTTTGTTCGAGCATGTCCTATGAAGAGACTAATTCTTCAACTTTATACCCGAACGGGTTTAAAAAGCGACTAGTCACTTAAAAATAAATAAATAAAAAATTTCGTCCGCTGCGATTCGAACCGGGGTTCTCAGTTTTGTTAAGCGAAAACTATCTCTATGTATGTGCCATCGCCGTGTGCAGTGAAAAGCCAAACCAGTCAGTAAAAGTACTAGTTCACATGGGCGTAGCCAGGTAGGGGCAGGGGGGTACTCGATCCTCCCCCCTAACTTTCAAATTTTCCTTATATAAATATATATAAAATAGTACCCTGAAATGCCAGCTTAATAGAAATTTTTTTCATCGAGTTACAGTAGCTCAAATGTGCCCAAAAACCGTGATTTTTGAACTTATAGGTCAGAAGAATATCTTAAAATCCTGATGTGATGAGCAATTCTGTGGCCAGATTTGAATTCAGCGCACCGAAAACCTTCGGGAAAGTATAGTCTGGTTTCTGGGTAAGGAGATCGGTCTTTTTTTTTGTCAACGTTCAACTTTTCAATGCCAACGTTCTGGCCACAAATGTGCACCCACTTTTCACACAAATTTAGGCCTTTTCGCTGGTTTTGTATGGGAAAAGGTTTCACATGCAAAAATATTTTGACAATTTGTATTTTTTATGAGAAGAAATTAAAAATATTCAACATTTTAAGATCAAATAATTTCAAAAAATCAAATCAGCTGCTCTACGGATACTACCTGTTCAACGTGCCTTGGGTAGAACCATGGCGGAATTATGCCAGGTGAAGTAGTTAGAGCAAGAAGAAAGATTTTGACACTGCCTTATTTGAAAAATTGCCTTTAAAATTTTACTATAAGGCAGCCGAATGTCAGAAAATTAAGTGAGAAAGCTGTTTTTTTAATTCACCTGTTTATTGCACCATGGGTAGAACAAAATATTGCAAAGAAGTACATTTTACTGTACTTCGAAGTACGAAGTACAACGGCTCAAAAAGAATTACTGTACTTCCGAAAAAAGTACGGTTGGTCACATTACCCACACCTGATACCTACCAGTAATTTTTAACAGCTTAAAAGGAAAAAAATCTGTCATTACAAAGATTGTATGAAGAAATTGTTAAAGGTAAAGGGCCATTCACATACAACTTTCCCCGCTTTGCTTGACAGTTCAAACTTTGACAACAAAGCGTGAAACGCAGAAGGTATGCTACAATAAACGCTTTGACAGCTTTTGCGTTCTCCTTTTCGTCCATATTTTTTATCTGTAAAATAGATAGCAATATAATAATATGCACTAATAATAGCAATAAAAATTCCTATTTACCCTATTTTTGTCATTAAATGCAAATGCAAACGCACGAGAAAAGATACATGTAGATAGCTGATTGCCAAAGCGGGCAAAAGTTGAGAGTTGCCCAAGATTTTGCTTCGTTTTGCTTTGCTTTGCTTCAAACGCTTTTTATGTGAGCATACTCATGCATATCGTCGTTTAAAGTGCAAAACCGCGTATCAGCAAAAATGCAAAACCGCGTATGTGAAGTTGTAGAAATTATTTTCTAGAGCGTAAAAACACTCATATTTCAAAATGGTTCTCTTTTTTATAAAGCAACCGCATTTCTGACAAGTATATTTCAGGACGAATGGATAAGGATTGAGCCAAGAGCTTGTGTGAGCAAATCCAATTTTTGGCAGCCAATGTCAGTTACGCGGTTTTGCAGAATGACGATACGCGGTTTTGTACTTTAAACGACGATATGCCTACATCGTTCTTATATGTCAAAGCAAAGAACTATCAAGCAAAGCGAAGAAAGTTGTATGTGAATCAGCCTTAAGTCTTCATATAAATTTAAAAGAAAACATTAAATAATTTTTTTATACGTGCTAGATGTGTTTTAGAACCTATATATATAATACGCGAAGGGATTTTTGTTACGGATAAAAGATCTGCACCGTTCGTTTGATTTTCAAAACTGTTGTGTCAAATTAAAGCGCTTGGCCTGTAGACATAGGCCCGTAGTCATAGTCAAAATAAAGTCGACTTTAAAGTTAGTTGCAGCTTTTTGACATAATTTTCAATGGGATATCTGTCAAAAAAGCTGCAACTAACTTTAAAGTCGACTTTATTTTGACTATGACTACGGGCCATAGTTGCCAACTTGGTGCTTTAAGCAATAGATTTAGTGCTTTTTGAAAATTAAAACGCCAAAAAAAATTGTTTAGTGCCTAGTGCTTTTTTTAGTGCTCTTCTTCTGAACTCAAATTTCTCATAGATAATTAAAACATGCCGAAATAATTTGAAATATTTAAAGCTGTAGCAGCACTAATTTTAAAAGAATCTACATTCAGTTTTTCGTTTGTTGCGATTAGATTTTTCTTTCTTTAAATATACCAGTTTTAATCTGTAGTACCTACTTCGGTATTACTTCATTAGCATGAGAAAAAGTATTAATATAAGTATTAATAAATATTATTTATTTATTTATTTTTTTACTTTTGTTAAATACAAACTGTTGTGAAAAAAGTATCCTTTGGTACAAAAAAATTAGTGCTTTTAGTACGGTAAAACGCTTTTTTCCCCATGTTTTGGTGCTTTTTGAAACTCAAAAGTTGGCAACACTGCCTGTAGATGTGCATAATGGCATGAACGAAAGACACAAGATCACGTAAGAACAATAGAGTGAAAAAAGTAGATTTTTGTTAGCGGGTTTACGCCATCTTGTTTCACTGGAAAACGAGCAAAAAGTAAACAAAGCAAAGAAAACAATGGTTTTATTTTTTCGAAAAGAGTTGCCACCTTTTGTACAATTTAATTCAAATTTTTTAATAATCAATACCATCAGATCCGTATCGCATGTTCGTTTTTTGCATTTGAGGTTTCAAATTAAAAGGCGCTGGCTGTGGTTGTGCAATAAGGTATATCTTTTTCGAAAAGAGTTGCCACCTTTAAAAAAATGAAGTTCAAATTATTTAAAAAGCTAAACCAATTATTACAAAATGGGTGAAAATAGAAACAGTTTAGAAAACGTTTGTTTCTTAACTTAACTTTATGACGGTTGCCACCTGGTTAAAAAATTATATTAGGTAAAATATGGGTGCCGATCGAAAGGAGTTTCAGAAAGTAGTAGTTTGGGAACATTTTAAAGAGGATTGCCACCCATTTGAAATGTCAAATTTAGTTTACTTATTCACAAGTTATACGAAATATCTAAATATGGATGTCAAACGAAGGAAAGTCAAGAAATCTTTAATTTGAACGCTAACCTTTTAAAAAAGTTAAAATCAAATTAATTTATAAGTTAAATGAATTATTAAAATATGGGTATCAATCGAAGGGGGTTCGAAAATTTTTTATTTCTGAACTGTATTTAGCGTATTTTGAAAATTAAAATTCCATTTGATTCATCAGTAATTGAAAAAATGTATCGCAGTGTCCGGTGAGAGTTAACAATGATTAAACTTGAAAATTCTTTTGAAGAGGGCTGCCACCTGTTTTAATTAACAAATTCAAAGAGTATATGAAATAGAAAAATACCGTAGTCAAACGGAGGAATGTTAAGAAATCTTTAGTTTGAACAATTCGAGAGAAAGTTGCCACGTGTTTAAAAAGTTACATTTAAATTACTCAGTAAGTTGGATGAATTATTAAAAGATGGGTATAAATCGAAATGGGATTTATTCCTGACCTTTATTTAGGAGGGTTGCCATTTGTTCGAACATGTGTATCACAATATCAGAAGAGATTTAAGAAGATTCGTTTTTTCTGGTATAGGGTGATTTGAAATTCGATGAAAATAAAAACATGCACTATGCGAGACTCACACAGAAACGACTGCACGATTTTAATGAAATATAGCACTCGGATCTCTTATAACTCTGACTAACATTTGGGATATTTTTTAAGTTTTTGAAATTCAATTTTGAACGTTTTAACGCCATACGGGTTCGCTTGTTAAATATTAAAATAAGGAACTAAAGACGCATAAATATTGGGCGAAGAAAAACAAAAAAATGTTTGAAACATTTCTTTCATTTTATTTATGTAGTTTCCTTTATGAGGTATTCGTTTCTGTCCTCAAGCATATGTGCATATAGAATGCGAATGCAATTAAAATTCTTTGAAGGTAATAATGAATTAATTCTTAAAATTAGTATACGAACATATGTATGTATTTATGCTGATGCGTTCCATTTGATGCTAATTTGTAGTAAACATAGCACTCGCATCTCAAAGGTTTAAATTGTTTGTTTAGTTTTTCTTTTGGCCGATACTAGCTTCGGCATCGGCCGATTAATCGGTCGGACCATATATATATAATATATACATATATATATATAATATACATATATATATTATATAATGGGGTTTTCAAATTGAGCGGTTGAAATTTATAATAACATTGACGAAATTTATTTGGTTTTTTAAACAGTGGACGGTACTTTGGCTAAATCATTTTTAATAATTTTTTAGTTAATTAGGAATAATATATAATCAATCGCAGCAGGTCTAGTAGCGATTTCTAAGATACGAGGTTTTGCCAAAGTACCGTCGATATGTAAGTTTGTCCCCTCATACTTCTTATGATGTGAACCACTTGCATTTTAATCCCAGTTTTTAAAACTTTCAGTTTTTCTTTGTTTGGTTCAACAACATAGAACAATCATCTTTTTCACTTCGAGGAATGAATAGGAAAGTAAAAGCTTTTATAAAATTCCTATTGTATATTATCTTAAATAATAACTTTAGTCACGTGTTTTTATAAAGTATTTTATATTATGAATAGAACTCTTGTAACTACTCTTCCATTACATATTATGAAAAGAATAACGATGAACTCAATCCATTCTACTTCTTGGCTGGGGCTGGCGCTGCCTTTTTGGCTGCGTTTTTAGCAGTGGCTTTCTTCTTACGTTCAGCCAATACTTTCTGAAGCATTTTAGTACGGTTGGCTTGCGCCTTTGATGCAACAACTGCGAAATGTGATTTCGCCAATTCTACGTTCCTTTTCTTAGAAACAGCCAATTTCTTGGCAATCGTACGCTTTTCAGCAGCCAATGCAGCGCGTCGTCTCAAAACCTCGGCATAAGGATTCAACTTGATCAACTGGCGCACATTGGTCAATGGATTTAGACGGCGGACACGGCGGAATACCTTCTTACGTGGATCACGAATCACCTTACGGATTTCTTCAGATTTCAATAAACGGGACAAATCGGTATTGGCCATCTTAGGTTGAGGCAAATTGTAGCCTTTCTTTAAAGTTGATGGTTTCTTCCATGAACCAAACAATTCATTCAAGCGAGCGAATGCAGATTCTGTCCAGATGACGAAACGGCCAACGTGGCCACCAGGTGCCAGCTTCAGTAAATTCAACTTATCTACGTTCATTGTCTCAATGCCAGGGATGTTACGGAATGCGCGACGCAGACCTTCGTCCTTGTAGTAAACAATCAAGGGACCACGACGAGCGATACGGCGGCGATCACGCATTGTACCACGACCAGCACGGAAACGCTGTGACTTGTACACCTATGAGCCAAAGAAATAACAAAATAAGAGTTACATACTACATAGGCGTAATTCAAAGTTGCAAATTTTTTCTTTTAAATAAATGTTCTTTTCAAATACCCCGACTGAAAAGCATCTATTGCTTATGCCAGAACGCCTATGAAAACTATTTACTCTAGCAGTACTAACATAAATAAAAGTCCAGCGAACACAAACTAACTAGCTACATTTGCATTTGCACGGAATACTGCCACTTTCACATTAGCTATTTGAACTTGACTTACTTTTTGGATGTCTGCCCAGATTTTCATACGTCTCAAGAATACAACGGCTTGCTTGGTTTTTTGTAGCTTCTGTACTTCATCCGACACAACTAAGGGGAATTCCGAAACACCGTCGATGATGTGGCCCTTAGATTGGACAAGAGCTGGAACTCCGGATGCAGCAATAGCCGAGACAATAGCGTAACGGCGCTGGTTGACATTGACCTTGCGGTGCCAGCGACGGAAAGTCTTAGTTGGGGCAAACATACGACCACCACGACACATGTTACCGAAAGCACCCTGGCCAGAACGATGAGTACCACCACCACGAACACGAGGAATACGGGCGACAGCACGACCGGTACCCCAAGATTCAGCAGACGTTTGATGACCTGTTGAAAACAACAAACTTTATATAAAATTTCACATCAATAGCAGCATTAATTAACACACCTGCTTGCTCACTAACGGCATAGGGCTGACGGCTGTTGCGACGGATGAGCTGATGAACTTCATTCACAATATCCGGGCGAATTGGAGCTTTGAAAACTGTTGGTAAGCAGACGTTCTTATCCTTTACTTGCTCATTTTTGTCCGAGTAGACGGAGACCAAAGGTCTTGCGTTTGCTAAACTCTGCGAACACAAAAAAAGAACAAACACAAAATTATTAATTGGTGAGAAAAAGTGCGCCGTTCAATTGCCACATCTAAACACGTGTACCACATGAATCCAATCAAGATTGTTTGTTTTTTACAACTTTACATTCACAATTTAACTAAGTATGAGATGCTGCACGTTTTTGTATATGAACTCACCATTTTTTGCTAATTATTTATAAAGAAAATCGCGTAAAATCCTGTCAGAAAAGGATAAAACGTCCTCCACCGAACAACAGGGGACCGAAAAAGACAGCACTTGGGCGGAAGCACAAGATGGTGGAAAAATTCTTCACATTCGAGATTGTAGATGTCGCAACTATATGCGATAAATTCCTCACATTCGAGATTGTAGATGTCGCCCCTTCTAAAATTTCTCAGACTTCAGGGAGTGCATTTGTCCCATGATGCAATAATACAAGGTGTCATCGGTTGGCAACTTCTCCCTCTAATTCTGCCATATTGACTGCTTTGGCGAAACAGTGTTACTTCTGCAACAATTCGCTGCTAATAATATGGTTTAATTTATTTTTTTCTCCGTATACACATTTTGTATTCCAAAAAATGTATTTTATCTTATAATATTTTTTTTCATTACGAATATAATATGAAAAAGAAAATTTTGTTTAGAAGAAAATATGAAATTTTAAATATTTCCTCCAAATGGGGATTAATTTCTTCCCGTTTTTCTTCTTATTCTACTGAGCTAAGGTATTGTCAAATCGAGCTGTCACAACTGATACCACCTTTTATTATTGCATCATGCATTTGGTCCTAAACCGATTCCGAATATAAGACCCCTTTCAGACACGTCAAGTCTGCGAGTTCAGGCACGAATTAAGTTTTTATAATCCAATCGACCAAATTTAAACTTCAATGTGCGCTTCAAAATATTCACATTTTAAGTACATCACACTTTTTATTTATTATTGCAATAATACAATTTTGCTCGGCATCATCTGCGTGTGGTGTATTTAAAGTTTTAAATAGAAAATTTAAATGCATTTTACTTAGGTTATGACTTTTATAAATACTATATTGTATACCTATGTTTTTTTTTATATTTTTGAGAACATACAAAATAAAAATGTGCAAATTACCAAAATAAAATTATATATATATAAATGAATCTCTGAAGCATGATGCATTAATTAATAATAATCAATTGAATTATAGCTCTGAAGTCCCTTAAGAACTGTATGCCGAATTTATAGAAATAAATATTTGTTAAATTTATCTCTTGTATTTGAGAAATTATTCAGTTTAAATTTATATTTCTGCAAAAACTTTTTAACTAAAATTTTATTTGCTTTTGAAGCATAAAATAAAAATATCCCATATCCACCACAATTTTTATTAAAACGATTTCGTTATCTTTGAACCTATCATTATTGCTTTGAACCTATCTGGGACTTTGATATCAAATATGTACATCATACATACTTATGTAGTTCTTATAACAAGCAAGACTTTTGTACATACATTGAATTTGGCCCTTGATATCAAAATTTTTGTTAAATATTGTTACCTACCTCATAACTATCTCATAAAAACTTCAATTCGATTAGAGTAATTTATTCCAGCGCATTTTGTACATTAGTAATAATTTAACAAGCAATATGTATCTAATTACAAAAAAAAATATATATATATATATGTATATATGTATGCGCATGTTCATATGGAGGTGTACATGTTTATGAGTACATGGAATCAAATGTGATACCCAATTATATATGAGGACTTGAGAGCCAGAGAAGACCGACATTTAAAAAACTAAAAAATTCAGGTAAAACTTAAAATGCATTTTAGTGAACTTTTCTGTCTCATCTTAATCAAACATTTTTTTATAGATACGCTCCTCTGGCTCTCATGGCCTCATATGTATGAAGCTGAAAAGTGTATGTTTATTTTAAGTATTACATATACGTTATCATGCATTCTGGCACATAGGCGCCCGATTAGCTAAGCGAAGCGGTAAATTAACGCGATAAATGGCACACTTGAATGGATTAGATTAATGTAGAAATTTAAGATTCAATTTGGCGTATGGTAGGCTAGAATAACAGGAAACTGAACTCAATTGCAATTATTGTTGCAAACATTGTTCTGCTATTTACTATTCTAAAGAGTAGTCTCAGGCACAATCTCTTGTATTTGTAGTTGCGACTCATATGTTAGTACTTCAGAGTTTTTTGATTTTAAGCATTGAGGCTGCTGTGATACGCGGTCACAGTCTGTAATACTTTTACTGAAATTATCACGAGTAATGCAACTCTCATTGACATAAAATTTCTCTCCATTAGTTTTATGATCCATCCCAAAGGACATTTCCACGATTTTCTGTTCTAATCTCCGAACTCGTGCTTGATATCTGCGTTTGTTTTGTTCCAAAAGTTGTGTTAAATTTCTTAAAAAGAAAATATGCATATGTAAAACTATTTTTTTAATCATTATAAAATAACCAAAACTTACAAATTTGATTTTTGCAGCTCTTGAATGTTATTCTGTAATTGGATGTGGCGTTCATCGGCACTAAGCTGAGATGCGGTTACTGATGAAATCAAAGTTTGAATGCGACTTTTGAGTTCGGATTCTCGTGTTAACGCTTCGACTAACTGCTGTTCAGTGAGCGCAACATGTTCGGACTCTGAGTAAGACACCCTATTTTCTGCTATCTGTTCGCGATGGAAAAGTGCACTACTGGCGTCTGTACTGATTTGCAATTGCATCTGTAGCTGCAGCTGCAACTGTTGTAATGTTTCTTCGAGTGAACTATTACGTTCAGTAGCTAGACGTTTTTCTACCTCCCCAGATTCAACTTTTGATTTTAAATTGATATTTTCCTCTCGCAAATTTAATAACTCTTGCATAATTACAGCCATTTCGAGGTCAAATTGTGCGTTATGCACTTGCTGAACCATTCCTTTGCCACACTCGAGAGCTTTCCGCGATTTTTCATACAAATCACTAAATGGTGATTCTAAGTTGACAATTGTATTTTGCACAGTCGAACGACGACCTTTCAACTTCGAAACGTGATAGCGCAAGCGGTTGTCATCATCGGTGGTCCATGGTGTCCAAACTTTGTCCGGAATACTAAAGCTGTAAATATAAATATAATTGAATGGCTTAATAAATTTTTTAGCAAATATGCTGATAGATTACGTAGATTGCCAAGGTCCCAAGCTATTTTCACAAGTATTCTTTTCACTTTCGAGCCGATCTAGTAGGTGCCGTGCAACTTTCTCTACAGCTCTTCTACTTTCTTCGGCACCAACGGACTTTTCTGTCATCAATGCTAACCTAAATTGTTAAATTTATTATTAGCTTTAAAAACAAATTACTTTACAAAGATGTTCTTACTTGCTCTCTAGCAGTGCCAACATGACATCATATGCTTCGATGGCTCGATCACTGCAATTTACTGCTGTTTGTAAAGCAATCGCATTTGATTCATATTTACCACAAAGAAGATACAAATGGTCGCAATGCTCTTTACATTCATCTAGAGTAAGTGAGAGGATAGTGTTTCGCACTTTTAATTGCTCAATTTTGCGCTGAAGCCGCTGCAGCTCGGTATCCATGTCTGATACTTCTGCGTAACTATTCGTCATACTCTTGTCATACGTCTTAGAATCTATAACCAAACTTTCAACCATATCCTCTTTCTCATGCTATCCACAAATGTGAAAAAATATTAAGACTTGCCATAATTAAAGCTCAAAATACAAACCTCTGCATTTAGAATATCCGACAAAGTTTTTGAATCTTCTTTGCTATGGATTGATTTAGTTCCACATTTTAACTTTACACGTTCCGCAATTTTTGCTACAGGTGGCGGCACGTGAGGAGTAGAAAGCAGCTCGTATTGCTTTTGCGGTGTTACAAAATCTGAAAAACCCTTCATATTAGAATATGTCTGTCAAATAGTCCACAGTGTTTCCTAAAGACCTGCGTGTAACATACCTTCTGGATCATTCTCACTGGTTTTTTCATCACTTGAAGTTTTTTGATTCCCTTTTTCTGTGATTTGTTTTTGTTCCTTTGGAATAAGTTCGTTATTAGCGATTTCTGACTGTAGAAGGGCGATTTGCGCTTTCAAGTGAAGCACCTCTTCCTGAAGAGCCTTATGTTGAGAAAATAAGATTAGATTTATGTAAACCGAAATAAGGACTTTATTATAAATACCTCAACCTGTCCTTTGCACACCACATCATTGATTCTTTGCTGTTCCGTTATGTCAATGTCGCAATGTACGTTGTCACTAGCGCTATGGCCTTCACATATCGACTGTTCGGCTCCACTCTCTACCAGGTCAGTTTGACATTCCGCATCGGGATTGGTTAAATTAAGTTCGGAATTGTACACAGACACATCTTCTTGAAAACTCAACTCTATAAATTTGATGAATTAAATTAATTAAAGGCAGAGTTGATGCTGACTTAGCACATTTTAGTCACTACAAAAAAAAAAACTCACCACTTTCCTCTGGCTCGTTTTCTTCTGGAATTACAGTTTCTTGTTTTGCTCGCAGCTTCTTACTTAACTCTGCTATAACACAATGCATTTCCGTAATGCGACATTCGTGTGCTGCACTGACCACTTCTAAACGTCGGAGGCACAAATCCTTCTCCCCATTGCATTCTTCTAGTTTTCGCTGCAAGTCTACACGTTGCTGTTCTGAACTTTGAAGGCGTTGCACAAGGTCTCGCACCTGAACTTCTAACTGTTGCAGTGACAAATTTTCAACCTAAAAAATCAGTATGTAGTATTTTTCTCAGTGTTACATGTGATTAAGTTAATTAATTATGTAAAACTGGGAATCAACTTAAATAAATATTGTCCTACTTTTAAATTACGCATTGGTAGCGGCTGTGAAATCATCGCAAACTCCCATTCTGTAGGCAGAATATTTTCATTATATTGCTGTTGTTGTCTACGTTGCTGCAATTCGCTGCAGCACATGCAGCTCAAACTTCTTGGAAGTGGTGGCCAGTATTCCATGATCATATTAGTACGACACTGACTATTGTATGTAAAGAGTTTGTCCTCTAAAAATTTAAGTTTTACGTTCCCAATTATTTACACAAAAACCGTAAGTTGCACGTCATTCAAAGGCAAAACTTTGTAACACCCTCTGGCTTTTGTACTGACCTTGCAGTTTGTTCAAATAGGCGGCCTATCATAAGTGCACTTGCGCAGTGATACTTATATCAATAATCAGAAACAAAAACAAACTACCCGTTTACCACCGCTACTACTTTGCACTTATTGGACAAAAGTTATATCTATGGCTATTTACCTTTCCAATGTCCAGTGTGGAACAGGAGCTAATGTTGTTATCACTTTCATTGTTTTCGCGTTGTGTGTGGTCGGGCGATTCGATTTCATTCCAGATGACTATATCCCCTGATCTCGGGACATGCCCGCCTACAAATGCTATTTCGGCGGCATTGTTTGCCAAATGAACCTCCTTAATGTTGCGTGATATGCTACGGCGGGCGTTGCATTTCGTCTCGGTAGTGTTTCCTTTGGCCACATCTCCGCTGCGCTGAATTTTACTAACGCGTGCAAGATGCACATCGTTAAACATATTTAATTAAGATATTCTGTTGCTAACAGATATGCGGAATCAACCACTTTATAGGAAATGTTTTTTTGATTCGCCCTTTACCAATCACTGCCCCAACGCCCAGACTTTTCCGTTCTCTTCACATGATTGTGGATGCGAGATTCAATCGAATTCACATAACTTTTTGTGGGCTCCTTAGATACTTCAATATCAAAACTGCTAACTTACTTATGTTATTGTTATTATTTGTTCTTAAAAATTGTCTGCGATTTTCAGCATAAAATTACGAACAAATATAAATGAATTGTTGAAATATATACAACAAAGAAGAGAGATAAAAATACTGAAATGTAAATAGAGAAGCAGAGGGAACGTCAAAAATATGCATCCCCATAAGCAGAAAGAGCATTGTCGACTAAAAAATAGCTCGCGTATAACGCTTATTGCTGCAACTCGTAATTCAAGTTCACTTTCGATATATTGCCCAAATTAAATTGTCGCAATCATAGCCGTAATTCATGAACGAAAGACACAAGATCACGCTTTCCCCAAAGAAAGAAAAAAGTAATTTTCTAGCTGTTGAAATCTCGACGCCATCTTTGTTGTAAGAAGTAAACAATGAAGAGAACAAAAAAAAAAACGCGTAATTGTTGAACGCATGAATAACTATTTTTATTCTACAAACTCTTTTATAAATCATGTCGTTGTGTTAAATTATTCTTTACCTTATGTGTACACACGTTGTCACAAGCGAAAATGAAGAAAATTCCAGTAAAAAGCCACCACCAGATTGTAAGCAACGAACAAATGTAAACAAACGGCTAATGTCGAAGTCGCCCAACTTTTTTCCTTAATGCGATTATAGCGGGCTACTAAGAAGAAGGCGTGATCCTGTATTTTTGGTTCATGGCCGTAATTATTGTAATGGCGCCTACGATACGGAGGCGTTTGTGACAACTAATACGTAATATTTATTGATATGACCGAATGCCAGGTGTAACCGCGGAGTTACCTGTAAATTAGCGAAATAACCATGGTAGAAAAAAGAAGATACACTTTTTGGCGGAGAGCGTTTGCGAATCGGTAATAATTGCGTTCCTTATCTTCCAAAAATAATCAGAAAAAGTCCGAAGTAGTAAGACTAGCCCTGGCATTCAGTAACATTTGGTGGTGAACTTGGATTTTGCGACTATTTGGTATTCAGTACGCTATCTCACGTCTCTAGTCTCAAAAAAAAGTCACTAGCTTTGTTTCTTAACCGATAATTATCACAAATTATCACTAATTTCTGCTGGAAAGCGTTTCTTAGGTTGGTGTTAAGCTGAAATTAGTCGAGAACGCAGAACGTATACTTAAACGCAGTCTGTATACGCAGAATTTTGTCGATTACTGGAGCCCTCAGTGTGGCTTACTACACTGTTGCCACTCATCAATGCCTTTTCATAAACTTACCCTTTCAACTGCAATTTTTCGTGCTATAATAGATTTTAGCTAAATATAAACTACTTAGTTTTCAACAAAAACCTTATTCAATAGTAAATTTCAAATATTTTAAACATATTTTGAGTAGGAACTTATATTTTTTTAACCATCTGTAAAACTAACGAAGTGGCAACCATCTAAAGAAGGCGAAATCAGCTGACACGGAAAAATCTAAATTCCGCAGATTTCTGCGCTACGGGCTACAACTACAGAATAATTCTGCGGTGTTGAGTTTTCATTTACATGGCGCTTTGGTAAGATAGATCGTGTCAGCTGACTCGGGTTTACGTACCGGTAGGTTTACGTTCTTGACTAATTTCAGCTTTATGCAGAAATTTTGTTTGGCAAACTTCGTGCAATTGTTGTTGCAGCAAACTCGGAGAGAGCGAGTTTGTCGACTCTCACAGCAAAATAATTTTGTTTGGTCAAACTGCAGCAAATTCGGTGTTGTCATATACAAAAATTTTAAATTGTGCGTGTTATGTGCATCTGAAATTCTCATTTCGTGTTGGCAATAGCCATGAAAACCATAATGAACGTGCAACCCTGTGCCAAACTCGACATAACCACCTACGAGCAAACTAAGCAGCCGCCATTTAATTTGGCAAACAAAAGTTTGTCTGCATAACACCGACCTTAACCCAAAAAACTAGCAGAAGCTCTCTCTCGTTCTTACGCTCTTCTATTTTTGGCTCTCCTGCTAATTTCTGCTAGTAAAATTTTTACTTTCAACGTGTGCACACATAAGGTAAAGAATAATTTAACACAACGACATGATTTATAGAAGAATTTGCATAATAAAAATGATTATTCATGCGTTCAACAATTACGCGTGTTTTTTTTTTGTTCTCTTCGTTGTTTAGTTCTTACAAGAAAGATGGCGTCGAGATTTCGAAAGCTAGAAAATAACTTTTTTCTTTCTCTCCTTAAGGCGTGATCTTGTGTCTTTCGTTCATGGGCTTTTCGGACTTCGGTTGAAGAGCAGCTTCTATATAATTAGGGACACGAATTTCGATACGATAAGATACCATATCGATACTTTTGGCATTCGATACCGATAGTTTTTACTCGATAGTTTCAAAACGATATTTTTTTGAATCGAGTAGCAGAATCCTAGTATCGTACTTGCTTTCATGAACCAATTAGAACAGATCTGACCGGTTGAGAAGCAGCCATTTGTAATAGCAATTGAGAAAAAAGTGTGTGACGTTCGTAATTTTAAGTGATTATCGTAGTGAAGACTTTCAAGCACAATTAGGGGTGTATAGTTTTTCGATTAGGTTATTTATAACTTTATTCGTTAATCGATCATTTTTTTACCACAATAAAAGTAATTTATAACCTTTATTAATTTATAATTTATTGTATTCCTGTGTAAATTTAGTGCTGGAATATCTTTAAAATCACACGACTCCAGCGTTGAGGAAAGAAAATCAAAAATTACAATTCACTGATGATATTAACACTAAAATATAATTAATCGATTATTGATTCACAGCAACAGTCATCACCAGATACACAGCAACAACGTCATCACGAGATTCACTTAAATGTTTAATTTTTTATATAAAATTGAAGACGTATGAAAACTAAAATATAATCGTTATTTTCGTCAAATATTTACTGAAAAATTATCAAAGTTTATACGTTCATTCATTTCTGTGCGCTTTACTACTATTCATCATCATTTGGTGAAATAAATCATGTATTTCAAAGAAATTTTTGTTTATTTTGGAGATAAATCTAACTTCAATTGAAGTGACAGCGGCAGCACTGGTGCCATCGATAGTTTTCCAGCTCTAGCAAATATAGATGATTTGGATGCATCGATATTATTTTTACATTCCTGCTGTACATTTTGAATCGTTTGGTGTGTTTTCGTGTCCTTTGCAATTTTTGCCAAAATGTTGAGCCGGAAAAGACGCGCTAGTTCGATTTCCAGTAAGCAAGATGAAGATCCTTTGCAAATGGATGATTCTACGCCGGAGCAGTCACCAGTTTTGCAAACCTCAGTGCGCAAAAAACGCCGGCTGGACCCTTCAGAACTGTGCCAGCAGTTGTACGATTCAATACGAAGTCTCAAAAAAGAAGATGGCGCTACTTTATGCGACTCTTTCATACGTGCTCCAAAACGACGCCAAGAGCCTTCGTACTATGATGTTGTGGCAAATCCTATAGATTTATTGAAAATTCAGCAAAAATTAAAAACTGATTCATATGACGATGTAGACGAATTGATGCAAGATTTTGAACTGTTGGTAAAAAATGCTAAAGCTTTCTATAAGTCAGATACAGATGAATATCATGACGCTGAAGCACTTTGGCAGCATGTACTTGTTAATAAACATAGATTACTGGAGTCGAATGGTATTGTTGAAGAAGAGCCAAAGTCAAAACGTCTTTCACGTAATCCAAGGCGTTTGACTGGATCCGCTGGTAATAATGGCGGAGCCGAAGCAGAAAATGAACCTTCACGACTCGATGACGACCTAAATCCTTACGAAGAACTTTTTGCCACTGTAATGACTGCGGTGGACTCCACTATGAATGATCGACCCCTTCATCGCATGTTTCTTCTACTACCTTCTAAGAAAATGTATCCTGACTATTATGACGTTATAGAGCATCCCATAGATTTAAGACTAATCGCGACAAAAATTCAGATGAATGCTTATTCTAGTCTAGTGGAAATGGAAAGGGACTTGTTACAAATGATGAAGAATGCTTGCCAGTTCAATGAACCTGGATCCCAAATTTACAAAGATGCTAAAACACTTAAACGCCTTTTCACGCAACGACGCGTAGAGATCGAGAGTGGAAAAATTAAGCCCACGCGACGTATAAAAACGCTTTCAAGTGCAGCAATTTCTGGTGAGTACAGATTTATTTACTTTTAAAATTTTCTATACGAATTCTTCTTTGTTCAGCGATGAAAGCGATGAAAGAAGACGTTGATAGTTCAGATGATGAAGAAACCAGCAAAAAGGGGGAAGGCCCTATGTGGGCGTTGTTTGATCATTTGTATAATGCGCCTGGATCGACCGAGCATCCTGGTGCAACGGGTCCTCCATTAGGCAATTCATTGTGGAAGCTGCCGGTTCGCCGTTTTCATCAAGAATACTACGAACTTATTAAACGTCCCATCTCCATGTCTCAGATACATACAAAACTCAAAAAAGGGGAATACGCAAATATAAGCGATCTTACAGCTGACCTTTGTCTTATGTTAGATAATGCTAAAAAAGCATTTCCGCCAACACATCGCATGCATAAAGATGCTGTAAAAATGTTAAAAATTATGAATACAAAGTTAGTAGAAGATACTTTGGAACCGGAGACGAGCGACATGGAAGACGATGGTGATATCGAAGCTGATTGCGAGGATACTTCGGCTAGCAATAGTGTACCGAGGAAAAAGGGTCGCCCACGTATAAATTCTAACAACACAAACACCCCAAATACACCGAATAGTAATTCACCCAAGTCAAGTCGGATTCCAATAAACGCTACTATAAAAAGGAAAATTTTAAGTATACAAAAATATTTGGTTGACTTCACAATCAGCAATCGAAGGCCCATTGAGTTGTTTATGGAGAAGCCTCCACGAAAAATTTATCCAGATTACTATGATATTATACAAAATCCGATGGATATGAATACCATTGACCACAACATACGTTGCGATAAATATGCGACCGTAGAAGATGTAGTGGCAGATTATCGTCTTATGTTTTCTAATTGTAGACAATATAATGAAGAAGGATCAACCATTTACGAGGACGCCAATAATTTAGAGAGAGCTTTGAATGAAAAATTGAAAGAATTCCCCGGTTTGGCGGACATTAAGAAACCATTGCAAAAGTTATCTAAACCTAGTGGTCGAAGAAAGACCGCTGTGGTTGAAAAATTGTGGCAATTTTATGAGACAATAAGAGAGTTCCAAGAACCAAAAGGTAAACGACAATTGTCATTGATATTCACCAAGCTTCCATCGAAAAACGAGTATCCAGATTATTACGACATCATAAAGGAACCAATTGATATGGAGCGTATTGCGCAAAAATTAAAACAAAGCAGCTATGAGAGCGTCGATGAGTTAGGGGCTGATTTTCTACTGATGCTTGAGAACGCTTGCAAATACAATGAGCCAGATTCGCAAATTTACAAAGACGCTCTGGTACTGCAGCAATTGACACTCCAATTGAAACAAAGCCTACGCAGTGAGCATTCATCGATACCAGATGTGTCGCTGGCGGTGCAGGAACTGTTCCTCAGCTTATTTACGCAACTCTACAATCACCAGGACGAAGCCGGAAGATTCTATTCTGACTCTTTGGCCGAGGTACCGGAATATGACGAAGTTGCTGATGCAAGCGGTAAATTTACTAAAGTTCGTGGAATCTCATTAGATTTAATCAAACGTCGTTTGGATAAGCTTGCCTACAAACGCTTAGATATTTTTCAAGAGGATGTATTCTCGTGTCTCGAACGTGCACGACGTTTATCGCGTACTGATTCTGACGTATTTCAGGATTCAATTGAACTACAGATTATTTTTATTAAAAATAGGGATGAACTATGTAAAGATTCATTTAGCTCGCCAGCACTAATGTACACAGTCGGTAACTTACTTGCTGAGGTAGAAATTATGCGCCAACAGAAACTTGCACAAGAAGACCAGGATCAGGAGGATAAGGACGAATTGGATACTGCAGCAATGCAAGGTGAAAGTATGACTATCAACCAAAATGTGTTTTCTCCTGGAGACTTTGTATATTTTCAATTACCGGAAAATAAAATACCTGGTATTGCTTATATTGAGCGCCTTTGGACCACAACAGATAACGTGAAGTGGATGTATGGTGCAGTTTTTCTACGTCCACATGAAACTTACCATGTGACAACTCGAAAATTTCTTGAAATGGAGGTATTCAAGAGCAGTGCTTCCCAGACGATTCCTATGGACAAAGTGCTCGGCAAATGCTATATTATGCACATAAAAGACTACATAAAAATGCGACCAGAAGGTTTCGCTGATAAAGATGTATTCGTGTGTGAATCGAGATACAATATCCGAGGGCGCTGCTTCAAAAAATTTAAAGTTTGGCCTTTCGTTCGCGAAAACGATCCAGTTCGTTTTATTACGCGCGATGAACCATTAGAATTGCGTCGTGTAATGTCCGTTTTTAAAGAACGCATAGAAAAGCACAAAGGCGAGTTGGAGGAACTAAAACTTCAGGAGACACTGGTGGAGAAAGAAAAACCCAATGTCGTATGTGATGCACCGCCTATCAATCCTGAACCGAATAGTGTTTACTATCAGCAATTTAATACGATTTGCAGTGGTGCTGTTAAGATCGGCGACTTTGTATATGTAGCTACACAAAGTGGAAAACAATCAATAGCGCAAATCCATCAAATATGGGAACACTCAAATAAGTCTTATTTCAAAGGACCTTGGCTTTTGGCACCAAATGAGATAGTTTCGCCATTAAATAAGCAGTTCTATCGCCAGGAAATCTTATTGTCGACAGTTGAGGATATTAGCCCCTTAATAGCTATTGTTGGACGTTGTGCAGTGCTTGAGTATGCAGAATACATAAACTGTCGTCCGACAGAGATTTCAGAGAGTGATGTTTATATTTGTGAGTCCGTTTACGATGAGTTGAAAAAATCCTTACGCAAACTCAACACGCCTGGAGGTCTACGTAAATTTCAACACAGTGTTGAAGTAACTCAAGACGAGATCTTTCATTTCAAAACTCCTATCAAGCCTTGCAAGGAACTTAAAGGCTCAGATGTCAATGAAAATTTGGGTATGCTTGAAGATTCACTGGATGGCAATCCGCCATCAGTTAATTCGGACATAGCCGCAATATCATCGCCAGCACCTTCGGTATCATCTACACCGATATCCTCCAAGGCAAAGAATAAAAACACTAAAAAGAGTCTTACTGGTTACATACTTTATTCGAGTGAAGTACGCAAAGGTGAGTCATAAAAAAATTCAATTAATTCAATTCAAAGGTCGCAAATAACAGTCAAAAGGAAAACAAATCTTCAGTAAATTGGCTTTTTGAAATTTTTCAAGAGCTTCTTCTTTTTTTTCGGAAGGTTTTTGGAACTCGACGTTTTATTTTTCGGGACTTATCTAAACTGACCATGGAGATTTTGTGTTATTTGACGGGACCTTTGGAATTTTTCAAAATTGTTCGTGTTTATCTGTCGGGGGAATTTTTGGGAGCTTTCGGTTTTTTCAGGACTTCTCGTTTTATTTTTCAGACGTTTAGGATTTAATAATTTTAAAATTAAAATATTAAAATATTGAGACCGTTAGAGATCTTTGAGATGAGCATAACGGTATACTTTTTTTTTTGACGAAAACAACTTCAAGAGTTACCAAAGGTCAATGTTTAAATTAAGCATTTTTTAATAAAAAATTCTCAAAAACATATGCATGGATTTTAAAACTCTGGTATTATTTTAATTCCCTTTAATTTGTTACATTCAGCTCAATGATCTCTATCGATTCCCTTTTTTTTTAATTAGAGCTATTCTGCGTTTGTTCCTTCTCTGAGGGCTTTCGCGATTTTTTTCCTCGTGTTTATTAGTCGAAAATTTTTGGCTCATTTAGGGTTTTTTAGAACTCTTCGTTTTATTTTTGGAACTCTCAGGATTTTTTGGGACTTCAAAATTGTTCGTTTTTATTTTTCGGCATCTTATCAGATTTTCCGAGATTTTTCGGACCCGCCGGGTTTTTTGGGAACTGTCATTCCCAAATATATCACATTTAAATTTTAACTTACCTTTTATGAATGCAAAAAAAATTTCAAAAATGATAAGTGGGTTTATTTATTTTTACCTTAAAAACAGATAAAAAACGGAGTTTCTGCCTTAAAATTATAATAGTTTTATAGTTTATTTCCACCAAGTTTTAACTGGAGTTTATGCCTATTGGAACAAGAAGATTACAGCTCGAAGGGGGAGGGGGAGGAATTACCTCCTACTAAGTACAAGCAAACGAAAGGAGAAAAGCAAACACTAAAAAAAATAAACCTTGGCGCTCACCCCATGTTGAAGTTCTTGGAACTTATCTGAGCTCTTAACTGCAGTTAAGCCTCTGGTAGAAATAGGCTATTGGATTGATCATTATAAAATGTATATTTGGTCTGGGCTTCATCTAAAATTCATTTTATTATAAATTAAAATCCAACTATGTAATTGAATTAAAAAAGCGACATAAAAAATTGGCGGTTACTGTTAATAACAGAGCACTGCTATTAACCTTCTTGAATACTTGAAATTAGTTTATTTTCGATCTTATACATTCATATATACATAAGAAATAGCGATGAACATAATTACGATTTTAAAAATATGTACGTATGTATGTTTCCATAATAGGAATTAGCCAGAGCAATCCTGATGCTTCGTTTGGCGATATTTCACGTATGGTGGGCACTGAATGGAAGAACTTGCCGGCTAGTGTCAAGCAAAATTGGGAAGATCGCGCTTCACGATTAAATGAGGAATCAGCCGCCCGTCGCGAAATCGATGAGAGTTTGAATTGTGGCGTAAGCGGTAGTCCGGGTCCCAATGATCAACAGAATGGGCACGTATTTGAATGTCTATGGGACAAATGCGATTATCAATTCGAGGATGCTGTTGATTGTATGGAACATTGTATCCAAGATGGCACAGGGCATATTCAACGGACTGTCATGCAAGGCAACGATACTGAACTCACATGTCTATGGCGGGGCTGTATTCGCATGAAGAAGAATATGCAAGCTTTTCCATCATTGTTGCGATTGATCAAGCATGTCAGGGAGGTGCACCTAAGCAAGGGCGGTAAAATTATTCCTGCAAGTGAACGCAGTAAGAATTATGTGCATCGA
The DNA here is from genome assembly GCF_013731165.1 of Rhagoletis pomonella. NCBI lineage: Eukaryota > Metazoa > Arthropoda > Insecta > Diptera > Tephritidae > Rhagoletis > Rhagoletis pomonella. Next base: position 48,647,068 of record NW_023458558.1, read on the forward strand.
AAGAATCAGAAGACACACGGTGCGCAGATGAATTCACACGGTCAACTGTCAAATATGTCTCCCAGGGGTGAAAATGGTGCTGGCTCTCAGTACGCAATGCAAGTTTTGGGACCACCACCAGAGCCAATGTTTGTTACGGTGCCACCAAGACCACAGCGCGTACTCCATTCCGAGGCATATATTAAGTATATTGAGGGATTGCAAAATCATTCAACTTCTTCACAGAAGCCTGCTTGGAAGAATTCATTGAAAAAAGCAACTCCGGCAAATGCTACTGCTAAAACGGGTTTACCTACCCATTGGCTAGGGAAATATGCGGAGGGCAACGCTGACGATATGGTATCAGCACTATGTCATTTGCGCAATTTTATGATGGATGATGCACTTAAAATTCATCGTAGCTGCTACTAATTAAAATTGAAAACATAAGAGCGTGTCAGAAGTGGCTATATTTCCAACTTTTCCACGCAATTCGCTGTCAAATTGAGAAAGAGAAATTATATTTCGTCGTTGTGAACATCCAGAAAGACCTTTCTATCACTTTTCGGAAATCACTTTGAGAAATTCAAGTTGCAAGGTGTGACTGCAACTGAAAGAGCGATAACGATTACGGAAATATATTTTAAGTTGCTCGTGCTGCATTAGCCAATTTTATTTCTGCTGCAGCTGCTGTCCAACTTAATCGGGTGTTACCGAATGACATTGATCGCGAGTCTGTGAGAAATAATAACGAATAACATTAATAAAATATTAGAAATGCTTTGATTTAATTATTGTGCGGGGATTAATTGTTTAGTTCATAATAAATTATTCTTCAAATTAAAAAAAAAAAGTTAATTATAAACCAGAGAAAAAAAAAAACAATCGGAAGAGCAGCTCACGGTTGCATTTAAGTATCGAGAAAGATTGACAGACATTTATTCGCACTGTGAACAGCCAAAAAGCGCTTTCAGAAATTTTCCATGCAATTTGTTACATGCATGTGTGACTGCTCATGCAACTACTTTCTCAATTTTCTCAATTTGACAATTTTCGAAATATATTGCATTACCACTTCTGGCACATTCTCTACTCAAACATATTTGGCATGCATCGTCTTTGTATGTGTTTCAATTTATTTTTAATGGAGTTTCTATACCATTTTTACCATTAATAACACGGTGCTGCAAAAAAAAAGAGTAACGAAATACACCCGAAACAAAAGCCAGTTTAGGTTGTAGGTATGGTCGATATTTGTGCCAGTGAAATACGGTATATAACAGTTTTGAGTAAATATTTATGAACTTCTTAGCCACAATGCTCAAAAAATCTGCACGTACATACACACATATAAGTTCAACGTCGTATTTTTGCTTATATTGCTTAACTTTGACAATTTTGATGCAATTGCATTGGATGAGGTATCAATTTATTCGAAAATAAATGTTATTTTGGATAAATACCACATATTTGGCAACTTGCATAGAAATTTTTGAAATATACGGGTATCTTCATGTTGTACTCGACCATATCTACAACCTACACTAGGTTTTGTTTCGGGTGTATTTCATGATTTTTTTTTTGTAGCACCGTGTAGTTAATGGATGTATGTAGACATATTACATATACATATATCGCAAACAATTTTATATACATACATACTTACGTAGTCGACGCGATTTTATTCCAAACTTTGTGCGTTTTTGTTTTAAGTTTGAAAATATTCATTTCAAAACGCTTGTATCCTAACACACTACTGGGCTTATTCATAATACATAATGGGACCTTATTCATAGAAAATAAAATAGATTTAAAGAGCTGTATAAAGTTACATTTTCATAAAAATTTTCGATTTATAAAACAGTTAGTCTTTTTTTTTATTTTTTATGAATTTGGGTGCATATCTATATGAGGAGTGTATATATATATGAGGGATTCACAACGGTTCCGTAAGTGGCGTATTGTTGTATGGCGTAAACTTTAAAAGCTTAAATAGATGTTTAGAGAACTTAAACCACAACCAACTATTTTTTAACACTGCTAAAATTCGTTATACTACTTTGATGGTACTTTGCAAACCCCATTAATAAGTTTTTTTTTTGACGTTTAACGTCTATAAAAAAAAATACGACACTTACGTCAACTTTGTGAATACCCCAATAGTTGTTGACGTCAATCTTTAATACCACTTTTGAAAGGCTACCTATTAAACTGCAAAACATGTTTAATATGTTTTTAAAACTACTCGCACAGCGTTTCGCGACAGATTATGATATTTCCAGTACATTTTGAAACTATGTAATTCCGTTTTAACACTTCCTGTGAAATAACGTAATATGGAAGTATAATTTTTTGATGAGACAATCCCCAAACCAGGATTACTAAGAATGTAGAGCTCAGCTAATTAATTAATGTGTGTATGAATATATTTCACTTTGGTGTTAATGAACAGCAATAAAATATTCTAAAGGTATATGCAATCGTATTTTATTTATTTAATGTTCGAACCACTTAGGCTACTATACGTAAAATAGGATAGAAGCCCTGCAACCATCTTAAACAAGCAAACACACATCCAAACAACAGAAACTAAGAGATTATTACCTAACTGCGGATCCAGTGATCGAATCGTGACGGTCGTGAACATTGTATACATGTATTCACAGCGTAAATTTAGAGATCAGTATGGCAATAACAATTAACAGAACAAACAGAACATATATAGCTCTCGCCAACGCCAAACGAACGGATAGCCGTAGTTGCCTCGAAAAGGTCCAAACCAAACTAAAAAGGCCCATATTTGGCACAATTGTACCAAAGTGACAACCGTGCTTGTGGTTAGCTGATTAAGTTACATTTTGACCATTTTGGCTATTTTGGCTATTTTTCTATTGTTTATTTAATGTTTATAAATTTTTTGTTATACAAGTCTAGCATATTGCATAACACCACACAAATCCACATTTCAAACTTCGTATAACAATTATCAAAATTCTACAAACTAACAATTACACCCAAAAATTTTTAACTTTTTATTCAGAATTTGTAGTAAAGTTTTAGGTATGCAGTTCTGTAGCCCACTTTAAGTTTATTTTGCAGTTTTATAGCTCATTAAATTTAGTAGATTTTTGGGTACAATTGTTGAAGTTCGTGGAATTTTTGTGCGACGTTGGAAATGTGAATCTATGTGGTGCGGGTTATGTTATGAGCTAAACTTTTATAAAAAAATATAAACATTTAACAAACAAACGAAAAATAGCCAAAACTGGTCAGAATATTACTTAACACAATCAGCTGACCAAAATGGTATGTATGTATTTATATAGGACAGAACTCAATGCCGATAGAGTGACGTTACCGCATGATACTCTGCCCCCGACCACTTTGGATATCTGGATATCCGTTCGGATATTTGTGACTACGGATAAGATCCAGATTTTCGATTAATATTCAAATATTCCGTTTAAAAAAAATAAATAATAATTTAGCCAGTTGTTTTGGATTTCCGATTTGAGCCCTTGCAAAACTGGTTATTACTTGAAAAAGTAAATTTTTTTGCCTTCTACTAAATCAATAAAATATGAAACTTACATTGTGTTTCTAAATAGAAATGAATTTGGAGATATTTCGTTCAAAGCTTTTACCGCAAGCAGAAATAACCGTCACTATTTGTTTGAGGCTTAATGTCTAAGGTTTGCACGGATCTCGTGACCAACTTGATGGTAGTCTCATACAAATCCGCCTGTTTACATGCTATATGCATAAATGTCGACTCATCCGTCAACTATGGAGAACAAATATATATGTATGTACCCAACCGAAATAACCGATTTTGGTGTCGCACCTTAATGTGCATAAATATGTACATACATATGTAGTAAATATGTGCATATGTAAGTAGTTGCGTGTATGAACATAGGTTCAAAGATATCCATAAGTTTGTATATACCCAAAATTATTATTATAGTTTTCTGTTTTGATTCCTCATTTTCTTTGCAAAGGTTGGTATGTATGTATGTATGTATATCGCATCTCAATGAGATCATGGCTTATATTGTCGTGCTTATCTAATATTTTGAATACCTACCTTCTGTCCACCCGAAAAGTCGCGCACATAACAACATTATATGTACATAAATATATACGGATATACTTGCGCTTGTCGTCCAAAAACAATTTAACAAAAGAACCGGCTTCTGCGGCTAATAACTTTTGGCTCTCTTGTTTTTGTTCTACAAAAATATACATATGTTTGTATGTATATTATACATTCATTTGTATTCATATACATACATACATATGTATGTACATAGTAATTATACATATGTATAGCATATACGCATAGTAAGATACACACAAACATGTGGGCTAATTTGTCGACCGTACTGGACGAGGTGCGCAATATGGTTCCGAAGAGTTACCTCACCAACCCCCTTTACCGCCACACACCTCTCACCTACATATGTAGACTCGCTACTCACATCTCCTCAATACAAAAGCTCACCGAAGCAAAAATTCGACAATTTCAAATACATATTTTCAGGTTCTACTAATGCGTTAGACATTAACTTGATGTTAGTTGAGTTTTGCGTATCGTGTGGAATGGTCTGAAAATAGAGGACTAGATACTATTTTATTATATATTAAATTCTTAACATACACATGTATATGCAATAAATATACAACTTATTTGTCATTCCTTGGTGAACTACTAAAAGAAAATCATCATTTGAAGTGCTTTTACTATTGCATATCTGCATACATATCTGTTGGAATATTTATAATAAACTCATATAGGTAAATAAGATATTGCACAAATATGTCGGACGCAGCGAATGGTGAGTCGAAATTTGGGTTCAAGGATAAGGAGAAGGCGGTCGAGACGTTACAATTGCTCGAAAGTCATGATATGCAATACAGGAAATTGACAGTACGAGGATTGTTAGGACGCGCTAAACGTGTCCTTACCAGTGAGTACTCGCGTACATTCATAAATTTTTGGATGTGTTTGTTTTATTCTATGTACATATGTACACATCTATGTACTTTCATTTTCTTCACAGTGACAAAAGCTGAGGAGAAACTCAAGAACATCAACGAAGCAATCGGAGTTTTCGAGAAATGGCTTGAGGAGAATGGCGGCGGGGCTGCCAATAAAAATTCTAAAACCGACAAAGAAGACAAAGTGGAAACAGTACCTGGTTTAGGCTTTAAGGATAAGGAAGCGGCGGAAGCGACATTGAGGTAATTGAAAGCTGCTAGATTACTCGTTTCTTTTTCTAACCCTTTGTCTACACTTGTGTGCATGGAAAATTTTGAATTTAAACGGAATATAGTGACTGAGAAACCGGCGATAAGAGAGAGTTAGAGAGATTCAACGTAACATTGAGTAGAAAAAAATATATTCATATATATGTATACTATGTACATATGTACATACATATCGTCGCTTTTGTACAAGATTGTCGTATGTTACTTTCGGCAGATTTTGGGAAATCGATGTTAAAGATTCAGTCACAATTTCTAAAAACTTGTCCAATCGTTTTTTACCAAAATTTGTTGCTTGATTATTCAAAGTATAAAACCACATTTTTTTGAATTTTCAGTAACTCATATAGCTTTTACAGCCACTTTTTTATAAAATCATTTTGTCGAATGCTACATTTTTACGTTAAACGCTAGCCAGCTGTATGACATACTACAAATCACACACACAGCAAATAGGCAAGAGGCTGAAATTGTTGAAATTATTTTTGCTCGCATGCAAAAAATTGATTCTAATACACCTGCGAGATACGTAAATTAATGAATAAAAGTCAACAAAATATTGAACGATTTGTCAATAAGAGTTGTCGTAGCACATACGACTACCCATCGCATAGAATTGGTGTGATTTTGTCGTATATACCATACAATTTGTCACATAAGACAATATTTTAAAAAGTAATCACTTTCATCAAACTACATATATGCAAATTTTGTCGTATGTGAAATTTTTCGTCACATACAACAAAATATGGACCGAGTCGGTTGCGAACATGCAAATACGACAAAATTTTACTCAATATCTCGGAAACTAAAGGAGATATCCAAAAACTGATAACACCAATCGAAAGTACTTATTAAAAATAAATAAAACTGCATGTTTAACTAAAAATCTTCAAAATGACTTTACGGCAATCTTTTACCCAGGCGACGATATGTAGATCACGCCAAACAAAAAAACATCCTGCAATACGACCAGAATAAGACTCAAATTTTAGCATTTGATATTGTTATGATCCGTCTTTTGACGCTGTCTAATATACACACTTACACATTTATGCCTTTCTCTATATACCATTATAACATTAGGGTGCTACCACTTAGTTCCGTAAAAATGAAAGTTTGTTGTATGAAATTTGGACTCAATCACATGCTAAAATTAAACTAAAGCAAAAATTATATCATATGATTATAAGGGTATGAAGTGTTTTTTGAAATGTTTGTCCTTCCATTGCCAATGGACTAGGATTAAAACTGCCTTCTATAGGCAAGTTTCTTCAGAATAATTTTAATGGCATTTTTTCATGTACAAGCTCGTGGATTCGAGATTTTCTGATTCTTTTTCCCCTTTTTATAAAGGCACAGGTGTAGGAAAACGATTTTGAACTTCAAATATTTTTTTGGCGAAAAACGCCTGTATTTCCGCACAGTCTTCACTGCCTTAAATACGCAATTAAATTTGTTCTAATTTTTATAATGGAATTTTCACTTTGGATCCCGAAGGGTATGTCTTTCTCTTGATCCTATTGGCGCTAAATTCAGAGTTCACTTTTCCATGGTTTGGAATTGAAGGGTCGCTTTGAAAATACCTCCGAAAATCTCATTATTTTAATTAATAAAATGTTAAGACATTTTTATGCAGATCATTTAAGCTTAAACTCTATCTATCTTTTTCTCTATGCTATCTTTTTTAAATATATTTTTAAAAACTAATTTTATTTATAAAAACTCGATTCTTGGAGGTATTTTCTAATCGATCCAGCTCCAGCAAATGTTAATTTTCTTCTGAATATAACAAGTTTTATAATTCCGATGGAAGAACAGTACCGATTTGTTTTATGGAGAGTGATGTACCCTAATGTACATACTTACATATACATACATATTCTTGAATAAAGGCTTCATATCCGTTCAGCATATTTACTATACTACTAATCTAAGTACATATGTATGCATATATGTACATAGATTCATAAGTATGTATGTATTTTTATACATATTGTCATTAACTCAAATCACTAATTTGCAATGTATATAAATTTGCATATACACACATGTGTACACATAATATAAAAAAAATGCGCATGGCATATGTATTAATGTAGTATATACATACATACAAACACTTCCCTTCACTTGAATAGGTACATTAATTTTTTTCAAGAAAAGGCTTTTGCCTTTAATTGTAGGCATCGAAGAATGATATTAGTATTACTATGGAGGAGTGATGCACGGATTCTTTAGAGAGCCGACCGCTATTCTTGCAATTTGGAATCGAGTTTCAGTTCTTGTATGTACCGGATTCTTTAGAGAACCGACCGAAAAATGGTCCCGGAAGAACTGAAAAACCCGATGAAACTCGATTCCAAAAGAACCGAAACTCAATGTCATAAGAATCGAAATTCGATTCCAAAAGACCCGAAAATCGGCCTTTTTGGCATAAAGTCTGTTTAGCTATGTTTTGTAGAGTTGACCTACCAGCCGTCAGCTTGCGTCATAAGAGCAGCGACAACATCGAAATTAAATTCTATTTCATGTATTTTATTTTATAACATTTTTGTCACACAAATATCAACTAAGTAAAGATATGTATAACATATTTATGTATTTATTTTAGTGACTTTACTTTATAACAAAAATTTAAATGGAATTCGAGTTTTTGTAGCAACTTTTTAAAATCTTTCTAATTTCTGGTAAGATTTTTTCGAGAACCGGAACCGGTCCAAATTCCGCTTTTCCTTAGAACCGAACTCTACAGCAGCGGTTCTTTAAATACTCGGAACCGCACATCACTAGTATGGAGTACGATCTCTTTATTCCAAATGTATAGAAAGAACCTGTTTTGAAGACAATTTTAAAAGACGTTTTCAATCATTTTATCACGTTGTATGTCTATATACATATTGCACACCGTCTTAAAAAGAGTCACAACTCAAAATTTGGCATTTTTCAGATTATGCACAAAAAATGTACGCAGAGCTTTTATTTACCTTTCAGCAAAAGCTGGAGCAATTTTATTTTATAATTTGTTTAAAAAAACCTAAGTCGCCCTTGCCCATATGATTATCATGTGCTAAGAAATGGTTTTTCGCATTTTCTGACAAACGTATTATTTTGAGTTGCGACTCTTTTGAAGACGGTATGCGATATGTTTCTTTAACCAAAGAATATGCGTAGGATAAGTCCATTCCAATTGTGGATAGGTTCTAGAGTAAAAATATTGCTTCACTATCCTTGTTTTTACACTCTTGTTTTACAAATAGGAGCTCCATTTTCGTGGTATAAACAAAAGGCTGATACATTTTATTAATTTTGCCTACGCACAAGTACATATGTACCTATTCTAGGCTTACAGTATCTATTGAATTGACTCAAATTAAGAAAAAGGCTGCATAGAAAATAATACATAACGATTAAGCTTTTTCTTCGTCAATATTCAAAATGAGAATAAAACGAAGCTTCTGTGATGTCTACGAGTTTAGCTCATGAAGAAAACAAATCGAACTCATTCAAATGAAGTTATGTGTATGTATGTATGTATGGATGCGAGAATGTACATATTTATGTATGCAGATATACTTAAGTACATACATACTTATGTACGCGTCAAAATTTGTTTCTGTATACTAACAATTAAATATACCCATACAAATTAACAAATACTCGATGTTGACATTGCCATGATGGCTCTCCTACTGAGATCATCACAATAAATACAAGTATGAACATTCCCTGTAGGAAAATATGTCTTAGGCATTGAAAACTCATTAGAATTTATACCGAAATTCATCAAAATTAAAGTCGACTTTACTGCTTTATAAATAGAAAACTTGTATGAAAATGTCAGCTTAAAAAGCTCTTTAAATCTATTTTACTTTTAAACCCGAGCGCACTTGTGCACAAGGGTATTATAATTTTGTTCATATAACAGTTGTTTGTAAATGTATACATACAGTATCGGTCATATCTATAGCACGTCATTTCAAAGTGAAATTGTTTGCCATTATTAATTATCTGTTTGTTTTTAAGAATTTCCAATTAAAATATAGTTCTTTCTCTAACAAACCCTATATATACCCAAGTTTAACAATTTGTAGAAAACTTCAAAAAAGTGCAACAAATTTTCACCTAAGTTTCAAACTTTTTTCTCGGAAGTGTTAGAATTTTTTCGAGTACACAGTTTTTAGCCCCTTCAATTTACCGTTGATTTTTTAGAATTTTTTTTGTCGCATTGGCTTCCATATAACGAATAAATTCAATTTATTTGTATATGGAAGAAATCCCCAACACCTTTGGTGAAAAAACTTGCACATTATCAGGCTAGAATTGATTGGGCTATAAAACTGTGTATTCAAAAAATTTCTAACACTTCGGAGAAAAAAGTTTGAAATTTGAGTGATAATTTGTTGCACTTTTTTGTAGTTTTCTACAAATTGTTAAACTTGGGTTTATATGGGTTTTATTAGAGAAAGAATTGTATTTTAATTGAAAATTCTTAAAAATAAATAAATAAACATAAGTGGCACACAATATCACTTTGAAATGGCGTGCTATAGATATGACCGATACTGTAAATGATCAGAATGAAAAGAGAAGTCTATTAAGCCATGCCTGTCTGTCCGTCCGTCCGTCCTTGTACACGATAACTCGAGCAAACCTTTATATATCTCAAGGACATTTGGTATGTAGGCTGTTCTTTACCTAAGGTAGGTTGGTATTGAAAATGGGCGAAATCGGAATTTAACCACGCCCACTTCCCTCATAACGGTATTTTCGAAAATTGCAAAATCTACGATATTTTAGCAAGTATTCCATTTAAATTGTTGAAAATTAGTATGTGATGTAGAATTATGGTAAAAAATAATATATCATGAAATGTTGGAAAATGGGCTTGACCCTGCCAACTTATGATGAAATGCTGTATTTCGGTAACCGCTTCACCAATCCTTACCAAACTCGGTCCGAGCCTTGCTTTGGGTCCAACTAGAAATCTGTTGAAAATCTTTGAAATCGGTCAAGAGCCCAGCCCACCTACCATAGAACGGTAGTTTACAGAAACACAAAACTGCGATAAATCAGTAATTATTGCAGCTAATTCACTCAAAATCGATGACTGCAATTATCACTTTGCAGAAAATTTTATTATTATAAATTTTTGGATAATAGGCGTGGCGCTGCCCGCTTATGAATAAAAGTAAAAGAATCAACATTGAACTGCGTCAAAATAAAAATAAGGGAGCTCGAATTTCGATGTGAAGCAAAACTCCCTGGGAAGACAATGCCTGTTATTATTGTACCATGGTGAAAACGTACCTTTTTGTTTTAGAAGATTGAGCAACAGTACTAACTGCTTTCGTAATTGTTACGTTTTGGTGCGATTGGGTGATTTGGTACCTGAAATGGTTGCAGAAACAACATTGTACATACATAACAGATCAAAGTTACTCATAGGGCACGGTGCAGCCTCACAGGTGTTTGCTACTAATGTCATCATTTACGGGATTCCCTCCAGGGTCAACATGCCAAAACCTAAATACAAATCTATGCAAATATTCCTCCATACCTACATATGTGAACTTGCATGTATGTATGTAGGATGGCTCTTCAGAATTATAGTCATTTTTAATGTTTAAGTATAATAATAAACTTTATTCACATTAACCGTTTACATTTTAACTACAACTTAATAGGGTTGAAGCCCGTCTAAGTGGTCCGACGCGTTCGATCGTAAGTACGCGAATGCTTGTTTTGTCTTGTCCGTCTTCTAACGCGATGTCCCTTTCGTCAAATCATTAGACCAGTTCTATTCCCTTATTCGTTATGTAGGGCTGCATTTCTATGTTACTAACTCTTAATGGCCAATTAGTCCTAGGATCGTAAGTACTGTCCGTAAACTAATCCCACATGTATATACATACTTACATATGTCCAGACTTATATACATACATATGTTTTTATACTCCCAAGTAGGAGAGAATATCAAAAGCTTCATAGTAAATGCATTCACTTATCGACAGAACTTAATTGAGCTTGCAGAGCATAGATTTTTAGTACAACTACTTTTCTATTGTATAACGTAAATGGGCTTTAAATAAGGGCGGATTGTGTAAATAATCGATAAAAGATTGTATACCTATACACATTCATATCGAGCCCTAACCGTCAAAAAGACGTAAACGACATTTTTCCAAATTTTATGTCTGATGCAGAAATGCATCTAAATGCTCTAGGAACATTTCTGCATCAAATGGAAAAAAAAAAAATGTCGCTTACGTCTATTAGGCGGTTAGGGCAAGATATTTTTTTTTTTTTTTTTTTTTTGGGGAAACGCCTGGTATTTATTTTTAGAAGACACTAGCAAAACTATGATATGATAAATCTTCGGCCTTATCATGGTTTTCGTCGTCGATGTCGATTTAATTTTTTCGTCAACAAAAAAACCTTCATGAGGGGGTCTATTCCCGTTTTGCATTATCTTGAAGTGAGAACCGAAATAAGTGCGGAGTGAAAGTGTTATTTTTATCACTTCAGAATAATGCAGAATGAAATTGACTCTCAATAAGATAATAAGAAGAATTTAATTGCAGTAAAATAATGCACTTACCAAAAGAAAATCAATTGGATTTATAAATCATTACTAACACCACTGATTTGAAGTCGCTAAAACTAAATGTCCCTTTTTTGTGCGCTACTGTATGTACCCACAACCATCAACAGTCCATTTTTTATTTCCTTGTTATTAATTTGGTCGTTCTTATTTAATGTTTGTTTTAAAGATATTATTCTTTAAGCCGTGTGGTGTCATGCCACATACATAAATACATATGTACAGTATGTATGTACGCATTTGTGTGTTTATCTGTCGTTACGAAATGTCATGAGGGCTTCCAACCACCATCTCATTCTCAAGCGCTGGTGAAAGAAAATGGTTTGAAATGAGAAACAAAGCAAAGCTTTCGATAAAACATGCACAGTAGGAAATTTATGGAAAAACCCAAGCGAGGACTTATACAACAATAGGTTCGTTCGCGTAGCTGTTAATTGTTTATGTTTAACCAAAACTTACAAGTTTTTGCGTTCTCGTACGCAAAAAACTTGCAAAGTAGGGGAAATTGAGAGAGCAAAGTGACATTTCATTTTGAGGGGAAGCTGCTGGTTTCTGCTGGAAAAATTTTTGGCAAAAGCAATTTGCCAACAGGAAAACAGCTGATCAAAAACAGCTGGTTGGCATTTACGCAAATCACAAAATTGAATTTGATGGTTTGGGAGTTAAAAATTACAAAATGCGACTAATTAAACTTGTAAGAAATAAGTAGTTATTTGTTTAATCAATAAACTGTGTCAGTATAACGCTTTGTGATGGCTTTTCGTACGTTTAATTTTACACTTTTGAATGTTTTGTTTGGTTTTTACTGGAGATTTTAAACGAACGCACCTAATATTTGCAAATTATATGCTTGCTGCCATGGCAACCGTGTGCATTTTATTGTTGTGAGTTTACAAATGCAACGAATATGCAAATGCAAGAGCATATCGATGGATGAGTGGAAGATCGACCTATCTCGGCAGCCAGTTCAAAAACGCCCTATCTCAGAAGACTTTTCAAGAACGCCCTACTTCAGAATTTGATTGAAAAACGCCATATATCAGAATTTGATTGAAAAACACCCTATCACAGAATTTGGTTGAATAACTCTGCCCCTATCTCAGAATTCGGTTCAAAAACGCCCTATCTCAAACGAAAATACATTGAAAATAAGCTGAGATAGGGCGATTTTGAATCGGCAGCTGAGATAGGGCGTTCTTCAACTAAATTCCGAGATAGGTTGTTTTTCAATCAAATTCTGAAGTAGGGCGTTCCTGAAAAGTTTTCTGAGTTTCAAAAATTTTCTGAGATAGGGCGTTTTCGAACTGGCTGCCGAGATAGGACGATCTTCCACTCAGCCGTCGATATGCACAAGATTCTGAACAGCCCCATTGAAATGTGCTGGCAAAATCAAAAATTTGGACTTGAATAATAAAAAAGTATGTATGCATATCTTTTTTCTTCCTTCTAAACATGTTTTCGTTGCTATAACTGGTTTTCGACCTAAAACTTGTGTTTTCGTCCATGTAAAATCTGTCAAACGAAAACCAGTTTTCGCTGAAAACTACTAGAAAACTCACGTTCCACTCATTCCAATCGGTGTCTTCACTAGTATTCTAGATATATTTATCCAAGGGGAAGGTCATATTTTATTATCTCTAATACGCTAGTTGGGAAACGGTTGCTAAAGTAAGAAAATGAAAGACAAAGATTTTGATTTTGTTTTTCCGTAGCAGAAATGTCAACGAAAATACTAACAGTCGGTGTGAACAGCTTTCAGCCCACAATCCCAAAACTCGTTTTCAAAGTGTTTTCATTGTGTGTCCGAACATGGTATAAGGTTGCTACTTATTCGAGAAGTCATATCTATGAACTATGCATGTACAATGTACATATATGTATAGGTACATACATAATATGTATGTATATATATTATATTATAATACGCGAATGTTTTTTTTTTGTAAAGATCATCAGATCTGTACCGTTCGTTCGAATTTCAAAAATTAGGTTAAAGGTATGGCCTTAAGATGTTCAACAAGGTGTTATTTTCTGAAGGTAGAACTTTTTTTGGCTGATTTGAAATTTGCTGAAATAAAAACAAGATACCGAGACCTCTCTTCACTCCGAAACGGCTGAACAGTTTTAGATCAAATATGGCAAAAGGATCGCCTATGACCCTGACTAAAATTTTTGGAATATTGGTTTGGGTTTTGAAGAGAGTTTCCGTTAATTGAAATAGAGTTATCAGTTAACTGAAATATATATCGGATAATGAATGTCAAGCGAAAGAGGTTTAAGAGGTTTTAGTTTAATTATAGTACAGAAGTTTTAAGAGGGTTGCCATCTCTAAAAAAGTTAAATTCGAATTATATAGTAAGTCTAATGTATTACTAAAAGACAGGTACCAATCGAAATCGAGTTTAAAAGGCTTTATTTCCAAAAAAATGTATGTAGGACGATTGTCATTTGTTTAAAGTATCTAATTCATCAGTGAATTGAAATAGATACATTTGTATCAAACGAAAAAAGTTGAAAAGGTTTTGGTTTGAATATATTTTTAATGAGGTTAACCCCTGTTTGAAAGTCAGGTTCAAATAAATTAAAGAAAGAGTTTTACGAAAGCTTTTGATAAAATGTATTATTTTGTTGGGGTTGCCAACCCCGAGGCTAATCAAGTCCTACGTATATGTCTGTATATTTTGCGCCGCTGCCAATTCAAAGGTTGACTCGTTTTGTTTTTCTAACCTCAAAAAAAAAAAAAACCTATTAGGGCTAGAAAGTATTACGATGAAGTTAAATTAAAAATGGCATACCACTTTCATAAACAAATGATTATTATTTTTCATTTCCAGAATACTTAAAGATCGTGATCCAGATTATCAAAGACTGGCTGTCAAAGGGTTGATTGGTAGTTCAAAGCGTGTACTCTCCGGCACAAAGAATGAAGATAAAATCAAGTCTATTAATGAAGGTGTTAAGATACTAGAAGATTTCTTAGAGAAGTTCGAAACAGAAAATTTAATAAAAAATAATCGAGCCTACCTCGCATATTCCATTATCGAGCAATTACCTGAAGCCAAAGATGAGTTGGCCGCTGAATTTGTGAAAGCTTATGGAGGAGCCAAAGCTAAAGGCAACTACAAACATTTACGTACTATGTATCCGGAAGCCGATGACTCGACATCATGGGATATTATACGCAATCGAAATATAGCAAAAATTTTGGAAAAAATTAAGGCTGAGGATGCAAAATTGTTCAATGCTGAAACTGGTGAGCCAACAGAGATTCATCTGGAACTTATACATTGGGCATACAGTCCACAACCAGACAAGGTGAAATCATATTTGGAGAAGAACGCAAAGAAAAAGGCTGAGAAACGTAAAATTGAACAAAAGGAAAACTCCAGCTCTGACGAAGTTAACAGCGCTAGTAGCGAGGATGATGATGATGATGATGATGGCGAAACACCACAAAAGAAAAAGAAGACTGCATAGATATTGTGTAGTGGAGACATATTGCAGTATCAAATTTTTGTACTTATAAAATAATGCTGAATTTTCACTAAACATTAAATGACACAATTTTCTTTGACAATGTTTGGTACAAAAAAAAACAAACTCTGCCGAATAATGGCGAATCTCGAAAAGGCAGTTACGCAGATTCAATAAAGAATAATGCTGGATTTCCACTAGGCATTCAGCGACAAAAAATTGCAATGACAAAGTTGGGCATTAAAAAATAATCGTGTCCAAAATATAGTCTTTAAGTCTATTTACACATGCCTAGTGGAAATTCGGCATACATTTGTACATATGAAACAATTTTGATTTTGTCGCAAGTAATTCAAATTAATTTTTCTACTACATAGTGTGTACATACATATAAGTATATGTATGTATATATGGTCAAACATTTCGAGACCTAACCGCCAAAAAGACGTAGGCGAATATTTTTTTCAATATTTTATTTTTAATGCAGAAATGCATCTGGATGCTCAAGCAACATTTTTGCATAAAAAAAAGAAAATTTTGAAAAAATGCCGCTTAAGTCTTTGTTAGGGCTCGATTTATTAAAATTTTTTATATACATACTAGCTCTGATCCAGTACTCCATGAACTTACAGGTTTTTACGCAAACTTGCAGGAAGTTACTGGAAAAATGATCCCGTACTCCAAATTCCTCCAAAATCCTGCAAATGAGAGCGATTTTTGGAGAGTTGTGTAGATAATGAAGTTGCAAGATTTTACCCGAACTGGTTGACGTTTTTACTGGAAAAATGCTTTTCTTCTTGCCGTACTTTTTGTTGTTACTCACTTTTTACTCTCACTTCAGAGAGTAGTTTTGCTGTTTGACATTTTTACGGGATTTTACACGAAAAGTATTGGATCAGAGCTACTATCTACTGAAAATCATAAGGCAGTTTCACTTGAAACTCTACCATATGTATGTACATAAATTTTTGAGTAAGTATACAATTTGCTTACTTTAAAAAAAAGGATATTTAAAAAGGTCGTAGAAAGCGCTATGAATTATTCTTAGGGCAAGTGCAGTATTTGACACACCTGTAAAATTTATTGTAAAATTTATTGAATTTTCATTGTTCAGCTGAAGGACAGCATAAAATGAATAATATGCAATATAAAATGGAAATGGAAGAAGGTGTAGATATTATGACTATTAATCAGATTCAGCATTCAGCCAAAAGTTAAGGCTTCTGTGGACGAGATCCATTTTCGATGGCAAAAGTGCTGTTGGCCTTAGCTCAGCTTTTGTTGTATAAAATGTGGGTAGAATTAAGGGCTTATGTGCAAAGCCATACAATGCACATAATTTTGTATGCAGTTATTGTAAATGTTTTCGTTTTGTCTTTTTAAAAAAGAAAAAAAAAAACTGTTTTGGAAATATAATAAACGTGTTTGTTAATTTTCTCCGAAGTTCCTAAAATTTAGTACTTGGAACCAAAAAGGTTATGCGTGAGTTGGGCGTCATAGTGAGAAACCCTTTAATATCTTCCAAGTTGGTGGACTTGGTGGACGATAGTATTAACCGAGTTTGTTGTTCTTTCGGATTTATGCTTTTCTAGTTAAAGCCATCATATACTCTGCGTTTCATAAAACACGAATAACATTTAACATTTCCGCCTACAAGAGCCTGTGGGCGTGGTAGTGAGTCCTTTTTTACCATTTTCTTTCATTCCTAAGTGCAGAATGGAGCATATATTTTCTAAATTTCGGCGAACTTATAGTACGGATCTA
Source organism: Rhagoletis pomonella (assembly GCF_013731165.1). Taxonomy (NCBI): domain Eukaryota; kingdom Metazoa; phylum Arthropoda; class Insecta; order Diptera; family Tephritidae; genus Rhagoletis; species Rhagoletis pomonella. Next base: position 48,664,157 of record NW_023458558.1, read on the forward strand.
GTATGCAGCTTATATGGACACGTCCGTGGGCCATACATAGCGTTCATAAAAACAGCCATTATACATTTTTTTCACGTGGCATTTTTAAATGACATAAATTTGTTGTCATTTCAATGACTAGTTGAAATTCGGCATTATAGTTGCTATGGGGTATACTTATTTATATATGTAATGTTTGCATAGAAATACATATTTATGTACATACATATGAACAATACGTATGTATGTAATTAGGAGTACATACATACATATGTACATGTATTAATAGTAAATTTAAAATTTCTGAATGTTGAACAGATGTATTGTAAACTATTCGAATATGTATTTGTGTAAATTTAGCAAAAACTGCAATAAAGTTTATGTAACGTTCCCATTTTGGGACTTTAAATCAAATGTTTTATTTTAAACATTCTATTTACTTTATTCACTGCTTGACATAGTCGTATCATACAATTATCTAAAATACAGCCATTACATCATACATACATATATAATACATACATACATATTTAGTACTTAATATTTTTAAATACTTATATTACGTGTTTGCATTCAATTTTTTTAGTATTTTTGGAGTGGACTGCTATAGAATAGACTATCGTTATTAGCTCTCCTCTCTCTTTCACTTTCGCTGTGTTCCATCGCCTGATCTACATTCATAGCCAACTCATTCCTGCTCAATAAGTCAACGCTGTTATTCGGCTGTGATAGATTCTTCGACGCTGTAAGAGTTACTGCTGCTGCCGCTGCCGCCGCCGCTGCTGCAGTGGACAAAATATGCGTGTGAGTATCATTTTTCAATGTGGTTGGCGCGTTGTTTGTTGCACTGGTCAAATGGCCATAGGCCATGTTGAATAGCGCCTCAGGATCACATACAAAGCGGTATACATAACGTTCGCCATTGACCTTCTGCATAATGCCTTTTTCATAGTAGTAACGTAGGCTCCGCGACAGCTTATCATAATTCATTGCAGGTCGGTTTTTTTGCAAGCCCCAACGACGTGCTACTTCCTCTGGTTCAATGAGTTTGAACTCCATGCCGCGACCCGTCCAAGCGATACAACTTGAGCTGTTCAAAAATATGTATGTATGTTGAGTATGCATAGGTTATATATGAGTTGTGGCAGGTTTATGTACATAAAAATGATAGATTCACTTTAATTTGTTGATAGGCGCTGCTTCCGGTTTCAATTACATAAATATTGATATGTGATATTCTATATACAGGTTTCAGACCGCTCTAGGACCCTAGTGTAGCCAGACATCTGAGATGGTCTATTGGACTTGACCCTATATGTATGTGAAAGCTTTGCGCTTTTAATTCCAAATTTCAAATAGATTACTAAGTTGTTATTCACCTAGTTGAGCAGGTCTGCATCTAACAAGGACAAAAATTAAAGAAAAAAACGTTTCCAGTTCACCGTTAGGGCAGACGTTTGTGCCCGAAATATTTATTTTAATGAGTTGATAACGGAAGGTAAAAAATTCTTTTGGCGAAATTACGCAAAAAGAAGCTAGAATTCGAAAAATTCAGAAAATCGAACACTACATATATTTCCAAAGTCGCGCTGAAAGATCGAATTATATTTTCGGAAAAAAAGTGAGGGAGGAGTCTAACTAATATTTTTTTGCAGTCATTTTCAGTTTCAACGGCCCTAAAGAATATACATACACACAAAAATGAAATTTAAAACCCCCGAGGTGGTGGCGCGAAATGGTCAGTTGAAGGTATTTTTTATGGTCATATTCGTTTTCAGCGACCCCAAAAACCTAGAAATAAATTACAGCTCTTTAAACCTATTTTATTTTTTTTAAGAATAAACCCACATTCATTAAAAATAATTAGTTAAGTGAAAAAAAAACCACAACTCAAACAGGTATCAAAAGTGGAGTCATCATTTACCATATTTTAATTGATTGACAGTAGTGTTGCGCTTACCTTGTTGTGGGTTCATCCAGCAGTGCCACAAGAAATTGCCACAATTGAAGTGAACCACGTCGCTGCGAAACTGTTTGGCTAGTCGAAATCGCGTTATTGTAAAGGCCATCGTATTTGATCTCGCCATCGGTTGAAGATACAGTGGTCGAGTCAACAGTGACAGGACGCAGTGCGTACGTTGAGGATATAGTTGAGTTGTAGGGACTTTCATATTTAATATCGATATCCGACGAACTTGTTGATGTCAACGATAGCGAGGCGGCGGTTGTGGGTGACAGTGAGCCGCTTGAACGTAGACTGTACGAGTTGCCGTTTGTTGTACTATATGGATGTTGATGATACATGCTTGCAGTGCCGCTGGTGATAATGGCTCCATGACCAAATTTGAAAGCAGATGTGTGCGCGGATAAATGGCTGCTGGGATGCGTTTGATGCAACATGCTTGAGTGCACATGTGGGTGGCTGGGTGTGTGCGGATGGGTATGCGTTGTTAGTGGTTGTTGAGTGGCCGGATGAGTATGTGTGTGCGGTTGTAAGTGCATATGAGTTGGATGATGGGCCAAATGCTGATGGGAGTGACCACTCAAATGCGTTGTAGTTGAATCGGGATGCTCGACTTTGGTGCTGTGATAGTGGTGCCCAATCGGAATCATATTTGTTGTTGCACCAGATGTTGGATCACTGCAAAACGATAGAGTTGGATCTGCATAAAAATAGAGATTTTTGTTATTCACATATGCACGAACGTAATTGCAAGTAGACATAGTAGATTGCAAATATATAAAATTTCCATATTGTCTTTAGAAGGGGTATGCTGAAATATGTCTTCCAAGCACATCTATTTAAACAAGATAATAAGGTACCAGTAGTAAGACTTAATTAAAACAAAACAAGTAAAAAAGTCAAAGTGCGGCGCAACTATTTAATATAGTTTTTTCACCGTTACGAAAACTACCGCTACATGGTAAGCAGGGGTGGTCTTACCCCTATTTCAAATATCTTATATATCCATATATGTATAACGTTCAGTTAGACATAACGAGATAAACTTATTTACAGTATGACCTAGCTCAATGCAACTAATAGAAATTCTGGCAACTGCATTTAAATTGATTGTCTGGTTTTAAACAAAAATACATTGCATTTCTTAAAATAAAAATAAAAAAAATAATAATTCATTTTAATTGAAAGTAGATAAAACAAACAAATTTTAACCAATCCATTTTTGGATATTCACAATCTCATACGCCACACGGCATTCTGTTTCAGATTTTACAAATAATTTTCTCAACACTGCTTTTTGTTTTTGAATTCTAGATATTGGAAATTTATGCACTTTGTATTCTTGACATGTCAATTTAAAAGATTTTCCTTTCTAAATTTTTTCTGAATCTCACTGTTTTGTTTAATAGGAAGCTTCGTGATACAATAATTTTTAGAAGGTAGTTTTACTTTAAAATTATTGACATAAACCGTGTCTATGGCAAATACGTAATGTGGCCACTGCTGCGATATTGCACTTGGGGACTTTCCCTTATTGTTTTTGATATTTTTTAACCGATTTCAAAAAAGGAGGAAATTAACAATTCGTCGGAATATTTTTTTTTATGTATGTATGTTAGAGTGGCCTTTTTGTTGTATGAAAAATTTGATATGCATGAAACCAAAAGCTTTCGCACAGAATAATGTGAGGTTGGGGATATAAATAAATACGTAATTAGTTTAAAAGCCTTCAGGTGATTCCTAGAGGTTCCGGGTTGAGCTTTTTCGACCAAAAATGTCGAAATCACACCAATTTCTTTTATTTAGCTTTTTGTTTAAGTATATATTAGAAAAATTCTACATTATGCTTTATTTAAAATGATATTAAATATTATTTTTATTAGATATTAAATGATATATTGATATAAATGATTATTTCATATTTTTCTCAGCTTTAATATTATCGTGTACCATGGTTTTTCAATCTATGTCAGACTTTTTGAGCACTTTAAAAAGGTAAATGTATTCAGTTTTCATTAAAAAACCGTTCAGGAATAAAAAATTAGGTTTCATGATCGTAAAAGCTGAAAATTTAAAATAATAATTTTAATTTCAACACATTTCCTATTAAAAAATCAAAATGATCAACCCGGAACCACTCGGAATTTTCGGATCCGGAAAAAAACAAATTTCATATTTATTTTCCTTGCCAACCTCATGTTTTTTCGTGCGAAAACTTTCGGTTTTTGAAAATCGACCAAAAAAGGCCATTCTAATGTGTTACCGCATAACTTCGGATCACGTTAAACGATTTCTATAATTCGTTTTTAAAGGAAAGGTTGTACCTCAGAGGTGGTTCCGCATTTATTTGGTTTATGGAGAGATTAACGGTGCTCTTAAATTTTTATATAAGAATTGAAATCGTTTCCGCATTAATTTGGTTTATATCCGATCATGGGATCATGGAGAAATTAACGGTACTCTTAAATATTTATAAAAGAATTGATATCGTTTCTGTTTTTTGCTTAAAAATTACTTGTTAACAGAACATGTAAATATTTATATACATATTTCATAATTGATCACTTCATTTTTAATATACATCTACGTATTTAACACATGTATATGAATAAAAATCATATAAACGAAAATGCGATAGCAATATTTCTTGTTTAAATGTTTTAGATCCACCGCGCACCATACTTTGTCGCCTGCCGATTAAGTTGGGCTCGCTATTCTTTCCATTGCACCTCAACTACATACTTAGTTGGCACTATTACGTTGGTGTAGTGTTCATATTTCAAGCGAGCCCCAACTAAATCGGCGGCCGATAAGATCTTATAGTTGTGACCTTACAGTTATTAAACGTGATGCACTTAATTTTTTCATCATTTATGAAGAAAATTATAAAAAAATTTTTGCAAATTTCTCTACTTATATATGCTTGTCTTGGCTTTATTTTTCCTACATCAAAAGCTAGATTTTTGTTTTTTTTTTATACCCACGCGCACTTGTGCACAAGGGTATATTAACTTTGTTCGCATATTGGCTGTTTGTAAGAGCCAAAACGAATCGAGATAGATATGGAAAAATGTATACATAAATGCTCAGAATGAAAAGAGTAATCGATTAAGCCATGTCTGTGTCCCCGTCCGTCCGTCCGTCTGTCGGTGAACACGATAACTCGAGTAAAAATTGGGATATCAACGAAATTTAATATATAGGTTGCCCTTTATCCAAGGTAGGTTGGTATTGAAAATGGGCGAAATCGGACTGTAACCACGCCCACTTCCCATATAACGGTATTTTTGAAGAATGAAAAAAAAATACGATATTTCAGTGAATATTAGATGCAATTTGTTGAAAATTAGTGCGTAAAGTAGAACTGTGGTAAAAATATAATATTATGAAATTTTTAGAAAGTGGGCGTGACCCCGCCCACTTGTGATGAAATCCTGCATCTCAGTAGTCCGCTTCACCAATCCTTACCAAACTCGGTACGAGCCTTGGGTAGGGCCTAGCTAATCAATTTGTCGAAAATCTTTGACATCGGGCAATAACCACGCCCACCCGTCATATAAAGGTAATTTACAGAAACACGAAAACTGCGATAAATCGGTAAATACTGAAGCTAACTTACTTAAAATCGGTTAATGCAATTACCACCTAGCGTAAAATGAGATTATTATAAATTTTTGGATAATGGGCGTGGCGCCGCCCACTTATGACCACAAATGTGTATCACGGTAAGCGATTTATCAATTTCTACCAAACTCGGTGCACTTAATAACTTAGGTACGGAAAAGCATTTCGTTGAACATTATTCAAATCGGGCTAAAATAACTTCCGCCTCCCGTGTAACGGTAAATTTCAGAAATACGAAAACTCCGATATTTCAATTACTGAGGACGCTAATTTACTCCAAGTTAATACTTACAGACGAATGGACGGACAGACAGACAGTCACCGCTAAATCGATTTCTGTTTTCATGCCCGGTCAAAAACATACATTTACATTTCCTTCGATTCGAAATACGTACTTCTTTAACCAAAGTTTAATGATTTTTGGCAAGCTGTAATTTACCAACATTAGGATCGTACGTAAGAATGGTAGGTAGTATCTACTAGAACAAAAATATGTCTCCTAAGAACATCGATCGTATGATATATGCTGGCTCTCAAAGCAAGGTTTAATCAAACAAAATTTTTTTTTTTCTCGAAACTGCCTTGCAAAAATACTTTAGACGCAGGGGTGTACGGCGTAATTTTTTTCGGATGGCCTAATATCCAATGCAGCATTTGAAGTCGATAACAAAGGATAATTAATTTTATTAATTTTTCCCTCAATTATCGGAATTTTATTAACTTCCTGCATTATGCAATACTATTTTAAAAGTTATACATGTGTAGGGCTTATGAATGGTAATCACACACATCACTTGTCATAAGTTCCCAAACTTGTTTTTACCTTAAATAGCTCTCACCCTTTAACCATTATTACGAGTATCTTCATTTATCATTAAATGTACCATTAGATGTTCAATATGTTACAAATTTACACCAAATAAGTATGATGAGAGTTGGCCATAAAGGCAACAACGAATAACAACAACAGTTTATTCGTCTGAAAAAGCGTAGGGATGTCTATTAAAAATTCAAAGGATACCTTGGCTCGCCGTGCATAATCTATCAGCTACGTAATTTTGTATACCATAAGAAAAATCTGCTTCACAACAACAACAGCAGACACAAAGTAACAACAATACCAAAAAGCCAATATAAAGCATTAAAACTGTTGGAATGAAAGTGAGCAGCATCGGCAAGTCCCTTGAGGGTGGGAAAGTACCTCACTCTCTGTGCTTGTTTTTAAAAGGGAGTTACTTGTTGAGGGCTGGCATGGTATTGCGGAAAAAACACCAGGCGCTAATGTTGATGTTAAAGGTCATGAGGTTTGTTAAGATGAAGTGGATGGGGTAAAGAAATAATAGTGGTATTCACCAGATTGAGCAAGTGGCCTGGCACTCTGGCAAAAGAGCAGATGAGCTCAAGCAACAACAGTTGACAACAGTCATTGCTTCAGTTGATCTGCTCTTTTGCCAGACTGCCAGGCCACTTGCTCACTTTGGTGAATACCATTAATATTCAATTTTATGCTCATTTAGGTACACATGCACGCGCATATGCACTAATATACATGTGAATGTATGTACTTGCATACTAGGGTGATTGACTCGGTTTTTAAAAACCGGTTTCCACCCTTTTTTGGTTATCTATAGGCGGTTTTTTGAAATCTCGATTTTTTCAATATCGATTAGACTGGATTTTTTTTTAGATCGAACAAACTGGTTTTTTTAAATTCCATACAAATCTTGACCTCTTAATGCAAGTTTTGAATTTTTGAAAGTTTTTAAGGCATTTTCCAGTTTAAGTTAGTGATGAACAGGGTATCATATCTGATTCCAATAAATGTGCCGTTTATTTTGAAGGTGGCATAAGTCACTTCACTTCTCTTCTACTTAGATGACCAGTTACTTGTATCTGAACGCGTCGATTATTCGTTCAACTTTACCAACCAAAGGCAAAATGTTTTGTCGTTTGTTTATGACGATAGAGCGATTTACATAAGCATTCGGTTACAAGTAGCCGGTTCTTTAAGCACACGAGGTACGAAGTGACTTATGTCACTTCCAATAAACGCCTCAAATGAATATTTGGTGCTTAAATGTTTTCCACGTATTTAGCCGCGCTTCTCCTCCAAGCCGTGTTTTCCTTCTTGGATGTTGTGACACAAATGGAGAGATCTACACTTTCACTCCACCTCCAAAGAATTGCACGCACTCGGAGGTTCGCCACTGTCTGCAGAGGGGAAAAACACTTTTTTATGTTGCTGTAAGAGCACTACTCAATACCGGAAGATCAGAAAAAATGCAGTTATGTATTTAAAAAAAGATGAAATAAGGCCAAGCGTAAATTTTCGCTGATTTTTCTTTTACTTTTGATCTAAAAAAAAACTTGGAAGTTATTTTCCTTTGCTTTTTTCGAAATAAAAGCTCTCTTTACTGTTAATAGTTTTATTGTAATCTTTGGTCATGACTTCATGCCACATAAGCATTTTCTCTGTACGAGAACTATGTAAAATAAAATCGATTTATCCGGTTATTTCTTAATTTCACCGATTTTTTTTTCAAAATGCAAATTTTCGAATATCTCGAAAACCAACAGCGAATAATCGAACACCCTATAGCATACAATTATACATACATATGTAAATACGTATATGTTAAGTCAATTCTAAATAATTGAAAGATAGATACGAAACCTTTATTCGAGAGGGACGTTGTGTACATAGGTAGTTTTCCTCATAGAAAATAAGCCATATTTTTATTGACCAAGGATATCAATCTGGCCAATAAGATCTCACATAGGCCGATTGCTGGTCCCTAGTGTTGTCTGTTAGCTCATACATACTTATCCACATATTCATTGGGTAATAGGTATTAAACTTTTTGAGTAAGATATCAACAAGCCTCTGTAGGCATCAGTATCCTAATCTTACTAACCTTCGTTATTGGAAATTTACGAAATGGGGAAATTCACCTAGAGATCAGATACAAACTCAAAGAAAACAAGTAAGAAAGTTTAAGTTCGGGCGGAGCCGAACATTAAATACCCGGCGCAAATATTAAATATATGTTTTCCACCTTCCCGAAAGCTACCGCTACATCGTAATCCGGGGTTTATCAATTTTGAGTAAACCAGCGTCCTTAAATTTCGAAATATTGAAGTTTCAAGCATTTTTAAAATTTACCGTTATATGAAAAGCGGTAATTTTAGTCCGATTTCAATAATTTTCAGCGTTTTGCTTATATTTGGCAAGCACAATAATCATACCGAGTTTGGTACAAATTGGTTGAACGGTTACCGAGATACATATATGTGATCATAAGTGGGCGGTGCCACGCCCATTTTAAAAAAATTTTGTCATAAACGTATTTCTTGGTAAAGAATTGCTGCAAGCGTCAATTTAGAATAAATTAGCTTTAATATTCACTGCTTTATCGAAGATTTCGTATTTCTCTAAATTACCGTTATATGGAATGTGGGCGTGGTTATTGTCCGATTTCGGCCAGTTGGTATGATGTACCAAAGCCAACAACTGTGCCAAGTTTGGAAGAAATCGGTGCTGCGGTTGCCAAGATATACACATGTAACCATAAGTGGGCGTGGCTAGGCCCATTTTTCAAAAATTTATAATATTCTTATTTTTCGTCTAAAACTTATTGTAATAATCAATTTTGAGTGAATTATCTTCAGTATTTACTAAAATATCGCAGTTTTCGTATTTCTGAAAATTACCGTTATATGGGAGGTAGGCGTGGTTATTGTCCGATTTTGCCCATTTTCAATACCATCCGTCCTACGCCCGAAAGAAGTATACGTACCAAGTTTCGTTACGATATCTTAATTTTTACTCGAGTTATCGTGTGCACAGACGGACAGACGGACGGACGGACGGACGGACGGACAGACAGTCACCGCTTAATCGATTTCTCTTTTTATCCTGATCATTTATGTATACATTTGTCTATATCTATCTCGATTCGTTTTGCCTGTTACAAACAACCGTTATGTGAACAAAGTTATAATACCCTTGTGCACAAGTGCGCTCGGGTATAAAAATTAGCAAGAACGTATAAATTGCCACCTACATGTGTATGTAAAAGGAGCAATGGTGCAGAAGTTCATGCAGGAGGGGAAAATTGTGGATCGACATTTACCAGGGAGTAGCTAAGAAATGATGAAATCGTGATATTTTGAATTTCGAAAAAAACGGGGTTTTATTATCTAATAAACCGGTTATTCATATAATTTATATATACATACATTAATGCAACTGCATCTTAAATTTCGCTCTAAACTTTTTATATTTTTTATTTTGTTGAAAGCGAAGATTCAATTTTAATACATATGAGGCATTCGTTTTCATATCGTACACCAAATATGGTGCCACACGTTCGATTGGCATCACACTTTTTTACGGGTTCTATACCTGATTTAGGCTAACACATATTCCAGGAATTATTTTTTTTTTGCCCTCTGAGATATGATCTGCCAAATGTGTGATTTCTTCGTAATTTTGATCAATTGTCAGCTTTGAAATCCAACGGAGAATCACTCTTGCCAACAACTGACTGAGTAGACATCTGAGAAGCAAAGTTTTCTCTCACGGCACAAATATCACACTTTATAAGTCCCTCGTAATGTCCGTGCTGGTGTATGGCGCAGAAGCATGGAAATGAAAACCTTTGACGAGGTGGCTCTTGCAGTTTTCGAGAGAAACATTCAGCGCCGAAGTTTTACGGGCCTTTGCGCCTTGGCGACGGTTAATACCGCAGACGATGCACCGATGAGCTGTAAGAGCTTTAAAACGATATGGATATAGTGTGGCGGATTAAAATACCACGCCTTCGTTGGCTCGGTTATTTCGTACGAATGGACAGAAGAGGGCTTCCATTGGGATGGAAAGACCAGGCGAAGAACGACTAAAGTTCACTTGGCATCAGTTAGCACAGAACCAAAGCAACTGGCGTGCTTTAATGGACTCGGCTAAAATCGCGCAGGCCAAGGAGAGTCTTAATTTCTTCGTGAACCGAAGGCGCTATGAGAACGGAGCTTTTTAATGTGGCCGATGAATTTCTCTACCATCAATCTGAATTAATGCCATCGCAATGGATGGTCGTTTATACTAATCAAAGTGCGCTGTTGCAAGAGAGAGAAAATCTAACCTAACCTAATTTAATAAAGCTAAATTTAAAATTATTGTATATGTATTTACTACATGCTTTTTTGATTACAATGTTCTCGTTCGCCCAGACTCCAGTATTGGAGTCTCATACTTAGCATTATGCATAACAATCTAGTTGAATTAGGTTCCATAACGCTGCGTACATTTTGACGTCTTAATTCACTGATAAGCCAACAATATCGATAGTCAATTGGATTAGCGATTATGCGGCTGTTGTTGCCACATAAATTGATAAAAATATATGTACATTCAATCAAACTTAGATATACTCTTCAAATAAGTGCAGATAAGGTGTTTGGTGCCGTTGCAAATCGTGCCGCGTATTTTTTATTAGAGGCAAATTAAATAAAAACAAATTGAATTATAAACGCACGCGCCATCGCAATGGCCGTATAAGCTTCAAGCAAACATGAGAAATCAGTTGACAGGTGCCTGCTTGATGATAGTCGCGCTGCATTCTTATGCTTGATTTTTCCACAACGTATAATTTAAATAAATGAAACTCTTCGCTAGATACCACCTGTGTAGCGGCTGATGCCTTACATACTTGTTTTTTTTTTACTTTTATAAACGTTTTCCCCATCCCCATTTTATATTTATGTTCGTGGTATAGATATGGGGAGATGTTTATGCAAATTCGATTTACTCGCTGGTCTCTTACCTTGGTCGTTCTTTTTAAGAATCCCTGCGGGCGGCGTTGATGGGAATCTTCAAGGGTGGCAGCATTTTCAATAAAATACGATACAATAGCATATTCATAAGTACATATTATTAACAAATACGGCGAAGAATTGAACAACAAGGAAAATCAAGGCTCAAGGAGGATGTTATAATGTCAGAAAAATTGTGTGTGTTGCAGTTTTAAGCAAAAGCTTTAAATAATCCTAAAAAAAACTCGATTGCTCCACTACTGGCTTTGTGTAGTCACTTTGATCTAGCATAATTGCAGTGTGTATTTAACTACCGTTTGATTTGTAGTAGCATTAGCTGATTTCGTCAAACCACGCTAATCGGCTGTTGCCAATATGTATGTGCAGACATCTATTAAATACATTCATACATGTACATACATATGTACTAAAACTATAAGGGGTGGTCCAAAAGTAATGATAACTAGTATGTTCTCTTGAAACAACATTGACGGTTGCAAACTGAGTTGATTTAAATATACAATATGATTTCTTAAGAAGCTTATGCATATATGTATATACATTTGTCATTTATCTAATGTCATGGGAACAAATTTTTGCTTTATTGCCCTGAACAAGGCAAGGTGAGCGGTAAATGGATCAAGCCTAGCAAGGAAACGCTGGAAACTCTCATATAAATCCACTTTCTGTCGGCTTTGAATCGGGAAAAAGTCACGACGATGATGAACACCTTAATGTACATACATACATAGCTGATAAGCTAGAGTGGGCTTTGAGATCGTCCAACCCATTTGGGTCTCCCGGTCCAGACGGCATATTCCCTGCCTTTCTGTAGAAGGGAGATGCCGTGTTAGTCTCTAGACTTATTTACATATGAGTAAAAATTCCTGAAGTGGCCCCTAAATTTTCACAAAGTTACAAATATTGCAATAAGTATTTGCATTTCCTAGCTTGAGTATCCACAAATACATCAGCAAAATATTTCGCCAGTCTTCGATTTTTTTATATACTTTTTTTTAATTTAATATTTATGCACATTATTTTTGTAATAATTATTGCGACCAAAGTTTTCATGCGATTTTCATGAAACTGTGTAAGTACGTAAAAAAACTAGTTTTATGAAAATTGGTAGGATGTTTTTTTTAATTTTTATTTTTTTTTTAATTTTTTCAAACTTTTTATTTTTTTTAAATAATTTTTTTTTAATTTCTCGTTGTGATTTTAATCATGATAAAAATATAGTAAGGTAGAACCGCTGAGAGTCACTTTTAAAATTCTTGACGTTTCCAAATAATTTAATTTTTAAATTTACTCACGAACTCACACACACATTTTCATTTTCAATCTCAAGCAACAACAATTTCGAACAATTTAAATTTTTTATTTTCACTTTTGTTGGCAAACTTCAAAAAAAATCATGGCCGACAAATTGAGAGAACGGTTCTACCTTGCTATGTTTTTATCATGATTTTAATCACGTTCAGGTGTCAAAATGTTCCTTACAATATCTTTTCCTAATGTGCTCAAAAAAATTTTTGTGCAACCATACGGCTCTTTAGATATAAATTTTTTTAACATATGTAAACCACTATTTGTGTACTAATATCACAGGTTTACAAAAAAAAAAGTTTAGGGAAAATTATTGAATAAACCTGAAAATTCATATATATGGGGCTTTAGACTCGCACAGAGCTTAAAGCTTGGATTTATGCGGGGTTTCTATATATTAAACATGCAAACACGACCGATTGTTCAAAAACTGATTGATTTGACACTCACTCATTTGACTTTTAATTACTATAATTTTTTTTAAATATAGTGTTTCTTTAGAAAACCCCACATAAATCCAAACTTTAAGCTTTAAACTTTGTGCGAGTCTAAAGCCCCACATATATGAATTTTCAGGTTTATTCAATCATTTTCCCTACTCGACCTTTAACTGACCACGCACCTGACGCGATGGAGGCTAACGTACATACATCGGATTTACATTCAGCGTATCGAATAACATAGGGATATATAGATTTCGTTTAATATGCATGCACTTTTTTTTGTAAACCTGTGATATTAGTATACAAATAGTGGTTGGCATATGTTAAAAAAAATTTATATCTAAAGAGCCGTATGGTTGCACACAAATTTTTTTGAGCACATTAGCAAAAGATATTGGAAGGAACATTTTGACACCTAAACGTGTTTCTGGTCCGTTATAAATTCTAAGAGAAAGACCAATGCTTTCCCTGCAAGCATGGAGTATGATGGTAAAGTGTCCAATAATACGCAGGATACCTGTAATTTGTTCGCTAAACTATTTCAGTAGGTCTACTCAAAGTTTATCACTTCATCGATTTCTGCATTTCATAACTCGTCTTTACCACCAATCTCTTCCTTCGAAATTACCGTCGATGATGTTCTTCTGTCAATTTCAAAGTTGACAAACAAAATTTGTTCCGATACCGTTGCAGATCCTTTGGCACTTCTCTTCCGACAATGTCTGAACTGCGGAACTTTCCTAGATTCGTGGAAATTATGTTCAATAAATCCTATATTTAATTCTGGCGACCGCAATGAAAAAGTTAAAAATATGGGTAATTTCATTCATAAATTGATCTTTTAACTCAATAGAAACAGAGCATAGCTAGATATTTCACTCTTCTGTATACCATACATACGTTTTGAGGTATACGTTGAAATTGCGCAACCTGGGTATTTTTATTTGATCGCTTATAACTTACGTAGTTTTGCATCGATTTTCTTCGATGATACCTTATTTTTTTTGTAATATAACAGAGCTTAGGGAGAAAAAAAAAATCTGCAAAAAAATAAAAGGTTTTCGAGATCCTTCCCCGCAAAGTACAATTTTTTTTATATTTTTACAAAAAAAATTGAAAAAATCGGTAATGATTGTTCGTTATCTTTGAATCTGCAGGGCCTAGCATAAAGTGAAAATTTTATTACCTTTTAAAAGCTTCAAACCGTTTTGGAATTGCTTAATTCGTTCTTGAGATATATATGATTAAGTGGACCCAATTTTTTTTTTTTGCAAAAACGGTAAATTGCAAATATCTCAAAAACGGTACCATAAAATTAAAAATAACCTTGATTTTCGGAATCAGGGGGTGATTTTACATACGAATTTCATAACGGCGTCTCTGGTAAATTTTGGCCGTCGACCAGTGTATTTGATCACATTCTTCAACGTAAGCTCATTGATCACATTAGCAAAGCTATTGTTGAGTGTCAGCATGGATTTTTTTCCGGGAGGTCTACTTCCACCAATTTAGCCTTAGTCACTAATCGAATTGTCGATGCTTTTGAGACTCATGCGCAACTCGACGTCATTTACACCGATTTCTCAAAAGCATTTGACAAAGTTGATCATTCAATTCTGTTACGTAAATTGAAATTGTATGGAATCAATGGAAAACTGTTGAAATTTTTCTCCAGTTTTCTATTGAATAGGAAACTTTTTGGGTCAATTGGAGGAGTTAAATCATCTGTGCTTATTGATGCTTGGTCAGGAATTCCACAAGGGACTCACTGTGGTCCTTTATTGTTCCTTATTTTTATTAATAACCTGCCTCAAGAATTTAAATTCGCTAAATGCTTCTTTTGCCGGATGGTGTAGTAACAATAACTTATTTTTAAATACGAATAAATGTTGCGTTGTTTCCTATTCAAAAAAGGTTGGCACCACTATTTTCAATTATAAAATAAATGCTCACTCGTTGAACCGCTCTTATGAGATTAAAGATCTGGGTGTATTATTTGACTCCAAACTCTCTCTCTCTAGTCACATTGACTTTATTATTTCAAAATCTTTTACAATGATTGGTTTTATTAGAGGTAATTCCGTAGACTTTAAAGATCCAATGACGTTGAGATCACTTTACATTTCTTTGGTAAGAAGTCGTCTCGAATACTGCTCATTTATATGGAATCCATTCTATGGAGTACACTCACGTAAAATTGAGAGAGTTCAGAAAATATTTACTAAAATCGCTTGGCGTATGCTTCGTTGGCCTGATGGCCTCCCATCATATATCAGCAGACGTAAATTACTTGGCCTCCACGATTTGTATGAGAGAAGAACTTGTTCCTCGCTCTTGTTTGCCTATAACATAATTAACTCTAACATTAAATGCTCTGATTTGTCTAATTTATTCATCCCCTATATTCCACCGCGTAATATTCGGCATACTAGATTATTTATCGAAGTAACTCGTAAAACAAATTATGCAATGAATGAACCAATCGTTAAAACTATACATCTAGCAAATCTATATAGCAGCTTTTTTAATTTTAATAAAAGTTTTTATAAATTTAAACTTGAATTGTTTTCTATTTTTATCTAGTCTGTAAATAAGTGTGTAACTTTTTAGACTCAATAAATAAATAAATAAAATAGAGCACATAGGTAGTCACCTTATTACATATGAGAAAAATTAGTACATGAGCGAGTTAAATGGACGGATTTGTAAGTAGAAAATTTTAGACTTTTCCTAAGTAAAAATATTTTGCGAATATTACTTTCTTTATGAATTACTAGCCGGCCTCGTATGCGCGAGGCTTCGCGATTGACAACTAAATAGGTTACAACCCTACTAAAAATTATATATAATTGCGCATCTGGAGGCCAAGCCCTTTCATTTGACACCTCATTTCTTGTAATCTAACGGTTGCAACCCTCTTCCAAAAATTAAACCTTACTGCAAATCGGAAGATCAAGCCTATTCCTTTGGCACCTCATTTTTTTAATTGAATGAACTGTGCAAATCTAATGTCATTAACGAAAAATGCCCTCGCGTATTATACATACATAATTTTTAAGTAGGTGGCAAACCAACTCAAACAAAAAATAAAAACTTATTGCACATGCAAAGACCATATGCTTTCACTCAGTAACTCAGTTTTTAGTCCAACAAGTCCAAGAAAATCTTATAATTTTTAAAAAGTGGCAACCCTACTCAAAAAGTAATGCATTATTGAACATCTAAAAGCCGAGTCCTTTTATTTGACACCTCATTTCTTGTAGTGCAACGATCTAATAAGTTTTTAGACAGGTGGCAATCCTATAGGAATTTAAAGTAATAAAAATAATATTCCCATCGATTCAGGTTATACTTAAAAAATCTCGTACAAATCCGTTCAGTAGTTTTTGAGATTAGCGTGGTAAAAAATATCTCGACTTTCCTTTATACTACGTATAAAAGATAGTAATTTTTAAATAGGTGGCAACCCTATTCAAAATAAGCTTTTGTATATGCGAAGGCCAGGCCCTTTCAATTGGTATCTCATTTTGTAATCCAACGAGCGGCGCAAATCTTTTAACTTTTTAATAGATGGCAACCCTACTCAGAAATATAATACATTATTGCACATGTAGAGGCTGTCTTTTCTTTTGACAGTGACGATGCAAAATGCAATTATGATTGAATATAGAGGCTAATCCCTTTCATTTGACATCTCATCTTTTGTAATCCAACGAACTGTGCGGATCTTATAGTTTTTTAGACAGGTGGCAACCGTAATAAAATTCTAAATAAAAAGGTCACTCTCCTGTCCATACAGAGTATATCAGATAAAATCTCGTCAAAATCCGTTCAGTAGTAGATTACCGCGTACAGAGAATCTCGACTTTCCTTTGTACTATGTATGTACACATTTTTTATTTAATTATATGTATTTATGGAATAAACAATGTTCTTTTTCCATCTGTCTGGACTTGTCCGTGACCCGGAAGGTGCAGGAGGAGTGGGCGAAAACACAAGGCTGCAAGGTAGCCAGGATTATGTGCAGGGCATGCGACATAAAGCTCACGAAGTTTCTCCTATCCCTCAAGAGAGAATCGCTGGGCTACTGGTTGGGTGTTCTAACGGACCATTTTCTGCAGGACTCGAACTCCTTTAACCTGGCGCTGACAAATGATAAGATACATATGTAGCAGATGCAGGATGAAAGAGAACCACATCCTCTGCGACTGTCTTGCCCTTAGAAGACTGCGAATTAGCCTTCTCGGAAGAGGCTTTCTTCCTAATCTGGAAAACGCAGTTAATATGGGGTACAGCAAGGTGTTTCAGTTTGCCAAAAGGACTGCGATGTTCTGAAACATTGTCTAATGCAGTCTTAGTTTTGTCTCGTAACGATACCTGACCTAACATTTGGCTTATTGTATTATTTATTAGTAGGGAAGTCCAGTACAAATACATATTCTTTCCTACAATTGCTTTTGCCCAGCAGGTGCCTACCTGTCATTACTTTTGGATCACCCTTCGAACTTGGTCATACATATTGTTGGTGTTTTCATCAATTCACTCATACCACATTTGTCTTTGCTTACCTGTAGCAATAAGGATGTGTCACAGCGGGAATGTCGAAAAAAGCTGTTGAGGAAGTTCTTTCATGACGCACTCCTTTGGCGGTTGCTGAAATAGACATTGTAGATTAACAAATCAAAGAATGAGTACATATGTATGTAATAAGTATGAATGTTTGTGTTTCTTGCGTACTTTTGTATCTAAATATGTACATTTTATGACATCAATGTATACATTTAGCAGAAAATTAAAAAAAGTTATAGAAGAAGCAATACTTAAAATAGCAAATAGTCAATACAAAAATGCGTTCATCCTAAATGTATAAACATGCTAAGTAATAAAAAGGGCTTTGTGCTCATATATTGAGAAAAATTAATACTCCACGGGAGACATTGCAATGCATTTGTTAAAAGTAATTCACACAGAGCTACAAATTGCGTTAAGGTCACCATATGTTGTGTACGCTTGAGCCGAAAGCGAGCGAGCGGGCAACGTCAAAAGCGTCATAGCATTTTGGTCTTTCTCTATAACGGTTGCTTCTAAGTAGGTACTATAAACTTATGTATTTAACGTTGAAGAGGACTAAGACGGATCAGAAAAAGTTGTTGCCTTATCGCATAGTGTTGCGACTCAATATAAGCTATTAACAACATAATAAATGTGAACCGATTTCGATTAAATCAAATGAACACAATGGACAAGGTAAGAATGAAACGTAACTATGCAATTATTTACCAAGGTGCGTTCATAAAAGAATGCGGATGAACTGATAATTTAAGCAATTTATCCCTTTATCACTTTAGATGAAGGCCCCTAGCATATGCCCTAATTTAAAATTAGGTTAAAATTCTTTTCCCCCATAATCAATCATTATCAATGTATTATGTACATACTAGAGTGCCAGTTACTGTCGAAATTCGACAGTTTTTCTGGTTTAAGAACCTTGGAGAGGTTTTCTAACTTAACACGTAGCAAAACTTAAACGGTACAAATTAACTAACCGGAAAATCTTCTGCTAAAACGTAACTAATTTTTTTTTTTATCTGAGAAGGTCTTTGGAGGACTTCGGCAGGACTTGGAATTGACCCGATACATTCAAGTTTATTGATAAATTTCAATGATTTGATACATATCGATAGTTCGATGAATTTCAAGAACACTAAAATTCGATAACTCAACAAAATTCGTTAACTCGACCAATTTCGATAACTGTTAAATTCGATGGCTCGATAAATTGCGATAACTCAAAAATGCAAAAACTTTGGGTAACTTTATAAATTTTTACTTTTGACATCTCCACATTTTTGGAAAACTATCTAAACATTTTGATAACTTGATACACTCTGTTAAGACGATTAAATTCGATAAGCAGTTATAAATCGATAAGCTTATATTACCTTGAAAT
Organism: Rhagoletis pomonella; assembly: GCF_013731165.1. Taxonomy (NCBI): domain Eukaryota; kingdom Metazoa; phylum Arthropoda; class Insecta; order Diptera; family Tephritidae; genus Rhagoletis; species Rhagoletis pomonella. The sequence continues at coordinate 48,683,256 of NW_023458558.1, forward strand.
TTCGATAAATCGATATATTTTGAAAATTCCATAACCTTCGCTTCGTTGAACCAACCAATTTCAGTATATCAATAATTATCGATAACTCTGTAAGTTGAAAGAACTCCATGCATTACGATACCTCGATAAATTTCGTTAAGTCTATAAATAAAAATAATTCAATAAATATCGATAACTTGATACATTTCTTTAACTTGACAAATTTCGTGAATCCCACACGTTTTATATAGCTCGATAACTATATGTAAATTTGGACAACTAAGTTTCTGTGTCTATAAATTTCGACAACTCAATAAACATTGATCAGTTTGAATAATTCGATACGTTGCGATAACTTAATAAGCATAGATAAATTTCGATAATTATAAACTTCGATGATTCGATAAATTTCAGTAACCTTTATGGCTGATTTTATTTCGATTCCTATCGGAAAATTTCAACTCTTTTAACCTACTTCTTATGTATTTCTCATTGTCTCCACTTTCGCCTTTATCTCAATTTTCGTCTTTATCTTTACTTTTGCCTTTTTTTTTGTCTTCATCGTTATCACTTGTTTCTTCATTTTCATGTTTATCTTTATTTCAAAGTTTAATTTCAAATACGCAGTAAAACAAAATTCGAAACAGCTTAAATTGTACAGTTTGCAAAAATAACCATACACAAATATGGAAATTTTTAAACGACGATTGTCAACCAATTTGGAAACTATAAAAACTCTCCTCAACTACAGAAAATTACCTTTCCAACGGTGTTTTTGGTTTTGAAATCGGTAACTTTACCTTGGTCTTCATCTTTGTTTTTATCTTTCACATCTTTGCTTATATCCTTTTCTTTTTCTATTCACGTAGATGAGATGAGGTGCGACGACGTGATAAGATGTGACGTGATTTTATGTGATGTGATAGGATGTCATGTCATGTGTTGTCATATCCTCTGATGTCATGTCATGTGTTGTCATATCCTCTGATGTCATGTCATATGATGTCATACCATATGATGTCATATCATGTGATGCCACGTCTTGTAATGCCATGTCGTGTCATACGATGTAATATCATGTGGTGTCAAGTCATGTGATATCATGCCATATAATGTGATGTCATATCACATAATATCATGTCACGTGATATCGTGTGATGTGATATCATATTATGTGATGTAATATCATGTGATGTCTCTTCATATCATGTGATAAAATGTGATGTGATGTCATATAATGTGATCACATTCCATGTTCCGATTAGTGTATCGATAACCCTGTTGATAACTGTGTCGATAAAAATACCGATAACAATATCCATAAACATATAGAAAAATATAACGATTGTAAAATCGATTAATTCATCGATAAATATAACAATCATCAGTATCGATTATTGTACATATCGTTAACAATATAAATGACTAAATCGATAACAAAATGAATTATTTAATCGATTATTGTACCGATAACAATATCCATTATTGTATCGATAACAATATCGATTATTATATTGATTATTATATCGATTACGATAGCGGTTATTTAATCAATGGGCACGTTCAGAAGGCGCAACAGCTCAGTAACTGTTGCCATTGCACCTTCTGAACGCGTTGTTGTGTACTTCTGATCAACTGAACAGTTGCGTGTTAGATAATCGTAATATTTTTCTGGTAATTTGAGACAACATGTTGTTGAGAGTTGAATTTGACAGCTAATGCATCAAGCCGTTCAGAAGACGCATAACGATCACTGATATTTTTAGCAACGGTTGCGCTCAGCTGCTGCGCCTTCTGAACCTACCCAATAACAGTATCGATAACAATAACGATTATTTTATCGATAGCAATATCGATTATTATATCGATAAAAATATCGAGTTTTGTATCGATAACAATATCGATCTTCATCCTCATCCTTTTCTTCATATTTATCTTTATTTTTGCATATTCCTCTCCACCTTTACCTTAAAGTGTGTAAATTTTGATCTTCGTTTTTGCCTGTACCTCTAGGTATCTTTGTTTTTGTTTTTATTCTCAAATCGCTAAACCGCTGAAAACCATTTCCATGTGCATTATTCCCCTTGAAGAAAGAAAAGAAGTTTCACTTCATAAATTCAAGAAATGTTCTTACCCTTACAGTTACCCTAATTCTTATGTATCTGTCATTGTCTCCATTTTCGTCTTTATCTTCACTTTTGCCTTCTTTTTTTTGACTTCATCGTTATCATTTATTTCTTCATCTTCATATTTATCTTTATTTCAAAGCTTAATTTCAAATGTGTAGCGATACTACAGGCGAAACATGTCAAATAGAACATGTTGCAGCAACATCTATACACAATTCGAAAATGTTTAATCGACCGTTTTGGGCGTAATTTTCAACCAATTGTGAAACCATAAAAACTCTGCTCATTTACGGAAAAATAAATGCCTTTCCAATGGTGTTCTTGGTTTGGAAATCGGTTTGGTAGAATCTCCAAACGAACGGAGACAAAATTCATGTTAGCGTATTAATATATAGATATGTATTTTAATATTTTTTAAATAAATTCGAGTGCTTACATAGAGTTGTCTCAAAATAAAAAGAGTGAAATATTTTGACTATTTGTCTTTTGTTTATTTAATGGTTTTATTTTTTTATAAAAGTTTAACTGGCCTTACAGCAAGCACCATATACATTTACATTTCAATCTTGGTCCAAAAAAAAAAAAGTTCTGCAAATTTTCACCAAAATTTAAACTTTTTTAACCTTTAGGTATGCAGTTTTGTAGCCCATTTAATTCTAGTATAACGAAGGACAAGTTTCAAGTTTATAAAAAATCCTATCGATTTCTGAGAATTTTTTTGGTTGAAAGCCAAAACTGGTCAAAATATCGCAATTCTATTATTTTTTGGACCACTGTATATATGAAAACAATAGAAACAACATTTCTCTACTGCTGCGTCTTTAAAAGAAAAAATTGTATTCAATATTTCCTTGTTCGTAACTTCCGTATCTCCGTGGATGTTAAGTAAAGCTGAACCATTTAATCTTTGTTCCCCAGTTTTACTTCGTAATTAGAAGCAAGTGTCACAGAAAGTTTTGCGCCTATCTGCACGAATCCATCTAGGGATATTGTTGGACTATGCTCCTTTGGTGCATTGAAATAATGACTGCTAACGATTTCACTCAATAATCTTGATAAAGTAAAGCCAATACAACTCTGTCCGAAGTGTAAACGAAAAGAGAGTATGGGGCGTTAATGTAACAGAGCTCTTAAAATTTTAAGAATATCTACTCGATAAAGTTATCGGCGATGGGCACTGCCTTGCCCGCGGGCAAAGCTCTTTTAGTCTTTCTATATATTTTGTATAGGCGCGCTCAAAGTAAAAGCTCTCTCTGCCCATCGCTGGTTTAGATGAATAACTAGTATCAATTTAAATATTAGCATGATATCGTTTTTCGGGGTACAACCCCACTGAGCGACGATTGTAGCTATTCGATAAACAAAGGACTTCAAATTCGCTACTTTCATAGGAAAGCTGTGAGGTGGCCGCCCCAAATAGTAGATCTCAATGCTACTGTGAAAACCTTTGGAAAGTGCTTCTCCCTTTCAAAGTAGTTACTGATAATAATGGATTTGCAAATAAACATTATAATGAAATTTTATCATTTTGATATCTATTGAACGTGTTTTGGTATTGAATGCCTACCGAGTAATGCCTACGGTGACCATATTAACCAACGTAAAATAAAGGACATTTTTTTCAAAATGATACATAGGTATAATACAAGTACCTCAAGCATATCGTAATTTAGATCAAATTTACCAGTTAATTATATTATTTAATTGTGCAAGTTCCCCTTCTCAAAAAGCGTTGTAACCGGATTTTAACCGATTCCGAAAAAGGAAACCAAATCCTTTAAAAAGCACTTCGTCATCCTTTGCTGCCAAAATGCCTTTATCATAATTCATACTACACGACGAAGCCAGCGGCGGTATATTGTTATTTTTCAATGGAACTGGAAACTCAGCGTGTAACACGATCCTGGGCACAACTTCCTCTGTGCTTTTGTGAACAATGAATTTTACTCTAAGTATTTAATTTTTCTAAGAAAATGTGTAAACATTAGTTAATTTTTGTTACAATTATATAAATTTCGCCCATCAGTATTAGATATGATTCGTGATTTATAGATTGTACAAAGATTACCGATTAAATAAAAACCCTTAAGTGGGGTGCGAAACAAACTGGCGAAGGTTGACATTATATTTTATAAGGGGTATTTTATTTTTTCATATTCTCTGTTTAAAAATTGACCTCTGCAAAATCGAAAGCACATTTAAAGGACAGTTTAAGAAATAAAGGACAAATGGCGTTCTTTATTTTGAAAAAAAAATTATAAAGGACAGGGGGTTAAAATAAAGGACTGTCCTTTAAAATAAAGGACGGATGGTAACCGTAGTAATGCCAAGTCTTTTCGAGGAAATAACATTCTTGATATTAATATCTAATCATTTTACCACTATAACATACTATGCCGTGACTTAACCGAATGAAACAGAAGTTTTACAAAAAAGACTAATTTTGATAGCCTTTCGAAAATATTTATTCCAGTTGAATACGAATATCTTTTGACTACTGTATGTGCGTATGTACAGGCTCATTCCATCCCCATCATATTCTAACTTTATTTCAAAATTTATTTAATTTTAAAGGCATCGCTTTCAAATAGCTTGGAGCGCTGTAAATAAAGTGCCGAGAAAATTATTAAGGGCGGAAAACGTTTACATACGTGTAGCAAACAAAACAAGAACAAACACACCAGGACTTAAAAATAAACAAAAGTTATGCAAACATTTACATACATAGAACCAAAACAACTATAGTTAAAAAAGCAAAGGATATACCTATTAAGAAAAGATGTTAATAATAACATTGTAATTTTACTATAAGGCATTATTTATAAAACCAATGAATGTAAGTATATGTTGGTCTAGATTTCAGGGAAATTGATTACTATGTATATGAATAAAGCACTGTGTATGTGGACATTTGTAAGTGATCAGCTTTCAAAGCAGGCTAAAAAAATAGCAATCATACGATGTAGTACATGTGTATGTACACATAATTTATGTAAATATGTAAATATATATGTATATATATATATATATATATACATATATATGTATGTACATATGTATAAACACTTGCCTGCCGATGAGGTTGTTGTTGCATGTACTCGGGCATTAAGGTATCCATCGGTGGAGCTATCGATTCCAAATTTTCCAATCGGTGACGGACTTGTCGACGCTGACGCCGTCGCCGAAACGGATGTGGTGGCCGAAACAACTGGCGGTGTATACACTACCAAATCTTCGTTCAGTTGCTGGTGATGATGATGATGATGATGATGATGATGAGGGTGGTGGTGATGGTGATGTGAATGCGGATGCGGATGCGGGTGGGCGTGTACATGGGCGTGTGCATACCAGTGTTCTGCTCTGCTTAAATCTGTAAAAGGGCATAGATACTTTCATAATCGTTTGAGTGATATTATGTAAGTTTAGTAAATGAAAACTTGTGAAACGCGAGAAGAAAACATCTCTATACGTAAGCGGATTTACATGCCACGGTGGACCGGCATTATGTTTAGTTTTTATTTGAACTTATTTAGGGACGTGAACTGGATGAAAAACTTGGTCGACTCGGCTCAGCGGTTCGAACCGATTCTGCGCATTTGGACTGTTCGGGATTTGTGTTATTTTTATTCATTAACAATCCAAAAAATATATACATATAAAAACATTCACACACGGTAAAAGCTTCTTATTTGATAAAGAAATTTTATTCACAATAATAACTTATAACAAGTAAACATTTTATAACTTTATCAAATGAAAAAAAGTGTGTGAAATTTGTATATTTAATATTGGTGGCAAAAGTGGGTCGCTTTTCGGCTAGGAAAAAACACTTGCGGAAAATTTCGTTTCTGTTAACGTTTCAGCCGGCCGATGTGGTGAAGTGGTTAGAAGTGCACACTACTATACGGCAGGACCTGGTTCGAACTCAGTTTCCAACCAACATTAAAATAAGAAAAGATAATCGTTTTGCTATAAACGGTCGCCCCTTGGCAGGCAATGCCAAACCTCTGCCAAGCAAATCGACCTCTCATAAAAATACAAGCGCCATTCTTAGTCGGCGTAAATTTTACACACAAAGAAATCAATACATTCGCGAAATCATGGGCCAAAAATTCTAAAACTCTAGTTTTTCTCTCTGGCGTCGGAATATTTCTTAAAAGGGCTTTGAAATTTTAAAGATATGCTTACTTAAAACAAAAATTATTAACAAAAAAACTCAGTGGAATGTAGAATAACAATAAGGGTTTCATAGAAAAGTGAAAATTCCGTAGTATAAAAAAGTAAAAAGGGTTTGGCGCAAAAGGACGAATAGGTACAAAAAAGACCTATCAAAATTTTATGCTTGAATATCTTTGAAAATTTGCAATATGTATTTTTGAAAAAATTTTAAATTAACGACTAATATACATACGACAACATCCTCGAATTTCGCTCAATTTCAGTATATTTCGTCCTGGTAAACCAAATGACTTACTTTTTTTTTTTTAATTCTCTTTCTTTTGGTACCCAAATTATTAATTTAGATTGCACAGAATTTTTTTAAATAATTTTTTTGGACTAATCGTATTTTTGAAATTTAAAAGTCCTGAGAGAAAAACCAGTGGCCCATGGTTTCGTGAGTATATTGATTGTTTTGTGTGTTTTGAATATTTTAAATTTATAACTAATCACTTTTTATACATATGAGAACATAATATGGTGGCGATTCATTGTACTGTTTAAGAAATCTATTTGCATTGTTTTTCAATCAAAAATATTTATTTAAATCAATGCCCTTAATAAATGTTTTTGAGACTTGAGTTTCACTGTAGATACAACTAAATACTTTACATATGAAATTTTACCATTGGTAGCGGATACAGCTGCTGCCGCTGTTGGAAGGGGCGTTGTGATTGATAGGGTAGGTGCCAACGATTGCATTTGCACCGTCGGCAAGGGTAACGTGAGGCAGCAAGGTGATTTGTACGTGGTGCTAGGCATCTCTGTATTTTGATCGGCTTCCATTCGTGATTGGGTCGAGTCAATGCACTCCTTATGCTCTGCTCTCGTCGCGTTATCCGTATTTATATTGTTGTTGTTATTGTTCGAGTGACTGTATGTAGTTTTAGCCATCGCCTGAATATTGGTAGTAGTAAGCGTGGATGCATCAGTGATGGAAGTAGCTGCAATACTGCTTACAATTGTACTATCATTCGCTCGTGAAAATCGTCCACCATCAACAACATCCTCTAATTGCAAATTCTCCAGGATACCAACATTCGGCGAATATTCCGGCTGAAATGTAAAAATAAAATGCATAAAAATAAATATTTATGTATAATATGTAAGGACATTAGTATGTATGTATGGGAAAAATGTTGGGGATTTCAATACCGACAGTGCTAAAAGGAAACCATAAAATTACTTGCGAATTGCTTAGCATCAATCTTGTGTACATGAAAATAATTGAGGAAGTTAGTCAATCCGCAGCAGGAAATTGTGCTAAGTTACCTTAAACCATGATGAGGAAGTCGCTGTACTAAGTGTTACTAAGGTTGCGGTGAATAGAAGTACATACATATGTACATATATATGTATGTATGTATATGCACCACCTTAGTGCAGCTTAAAAGTTTTGCATTGGGTTTGGATAAAAAATTTGCATTGAAAAGAAATATTGGATGTATGGATACAAGGAAAAAAGGGGTAAAAACTTCGATTGGAATTTCGAAACGATCGCTAAAAAGAAGTATTTAAAACTATCAAAAGAATTATAAAACAGATGTGGAGGGCGCTTACAAAAGCTTAAAGTGATCTCTGATATATTAAATTAATAGGTTTGTTCCACAAGCTACTCGAAGTCAATTCGAGTTACATATACGCGTTCCACTAGTAAGTTTTAGAGTTTATTTGATATACGCTGACAGTTTGAACTTTGCTCGAGTTTTTCTAGCTTGTAGCTTGTGGAACAAACCTAATACATAAGTATGTTTATATGTACATTGAGGCTGTCCAAAATTGTACGGAAAAAGGACCTTATTACAGAAAGCTACATTAAAAGTTTCAGCTTGAAATATGTACATATGTATGTACTTAGGTTTATTGGTCGTTCCAACGTTTCCCCATAGTACTTGCAAAACCAAGTAGCTGCACACTTTCTCCGCTCACGATTGCAGCCCAGTATGCAGCTCTCAAGAAAATGGTCAAGAAAAAATTGCGTTTATTGCATGTGTATCTCCAAAGAATTTTGACAACTGATACTTAACCAGCCTGTTGCCTTGCTCTTTCCTCAAGAAATAATGGGCACATATTTCTGTTGCAAGCATGGGCTGCCTTGTGCTCTTTTTTCACAAAAAAACTTTAGAAACCCGTAGTAGAAAGCGTAGCAAATTTCTTAAGAACTGCGTACTGCCTCAAGAAAATTTTACACAAGAAAATTTCTTAGCCACTGCTTGTACGTCATTTTTTATGGAGTTTTTGCTTTTCTTGAGAGCTGCATACAGGGCTTATTCAAATAAAAATCTACTATTTATCTTTTTACTGGGTTTTTTGGTGTACCTTACGCTTTCTTACAACATTGTGTGCAAAAAAGCTGGCTCAGCTGTCAAATTATAAATTACAATCTGTTACCGCAAGTTAAAAAGTAAGCGTCTAAGTAATATCAGTTGCGAAAACGTTTGAATTGCAAAATAAAATAAGCTCTACAAGAATTTTCTATTGAGGAGCATTGCATTGAGATGATACTCTTTTGTCCAAAATTGATGGATAAAAAAAAAAGTAGACCAAATAGCGGTTCTTTTAACAGGAACGGGCTACTCGGGATACCGAAAATATATACATAAATGAACTTAAGAAAATCGAGCTCAAGCCTGCGGCGATGTATTGAAAGGATGGAACTTAATTCACCAAATTAAGGGACTTGTTTTCGATACGACAGCGTGTAATACGGGCGCTTTTAGGCGGCTTTTCTATGATTGAAAAGAAATTGGAAATAGATCTTGTGTTGATTGCAAGCCGCCACAGGGATAGAAATTTTACTCTCTGCAGTTTATAGTCAATAGTTCAAAAACAACGGCCATCACTTGATAAATCTTCGTATGTTGCCGCTGGTTATGCGTCCCCTTGGTATTAGGCTTTCATACAGTGACGTCTAACTTCTACACCTTTTAAGAATTCATCCAAATATTGATATTTGTTAAACAGATTTTACAGCGTTTTTTTTTTAGTTTTCTTTCCGAATTCTTGGTCGGCTTCGCTTCTTTGATGATCGGGTACCTTTAAAAACGAAGCAGCAGATGATCAAAAATCTAAGCCATACGAAATTATATATTTTTCCCTAACGTATACAGTTAGCTAAGGACCAAGTTTTGCATTTGGAGGCATTTGTTATTGATGCAATTGTGTACAACGGAATTATGAACGCACAAGCCTTTTTAATTATTATAATTGAACGTTGGTCTACGAATCCTGTTTTCAAGGAACTTTATGAAAATGCTGAACGGGCCATTTCGTTGATTCAAAAATAAAACCAAACGCTTACCAAGGATGGAGAGCAAAAACAATATATTCGTCGTTTAGCTGCAAACCACAGACTACAGTTTCCAGGAGCATCAAAGGCAGCGCCCATTAATTAGAAATTAATTTTTATACGTTCATATGAACAAACTTCTATCTGATATTGTTTTAGGAATAATAGCATAAAAATAGCCTTGTCCGCAATGATTTGAATTTTTTTTGGGCTCACCTTAATGTGCGTATAAGCACTTATACATACCTTTAGAAAACTCACACAGAAGTTGTTAGCGCGAAATGTTATAGTAATTAACTTAACAGCTACTGATTTCCACATACTCGTACTACTATGTATGTACATAGAAATTTGTAAGTGTGTAACAATTTCGTTAAAGTATGATGTCGTGCATTGAATTGGTAGTAGACTTTGTGACAATGGCCAATTAAGTAATGAGATGTGCTCATATAGACAATGCGTCGTCCATTGGTGTGGCACAGTGTCAATTGCAGACATAGTCATTGCGGTGAAAGTATCACTTCCATATCTAAGGTGTCGAACTGGTGGCAAATGCAATTGTAGCAAATTGACAGACCATTTGCGGACAATCCCTGCAGGCAAACAATCACCAACTGCCACCCGTTGCTCTCTAAGAAAGTTAAGGCCAACTTGAGTAGCCATACATACATACATATGTGCATATTTATATACATATGTGATCGGATGTATGTAAGTAATTATATGTGTGTGCAATTTTAATAAGAAGTGTTGTTAGCGACCTTTCAAGTTTAGAAATTTAATAGAGCTCGTTATTTGAAACCCACATATCGTGGTTTAAAGTACAAAACCGCGTATGTGAGGTTCCATAAATTATTTTCTAGAGAGTAGAAATACTCATATTTCAAAATGGTTGTGTATTTTTATAAAGCAAGTGTGTTTCTGGCTAGAATATTTCAGGGCGAATGGGTAAGGCTTGAGCCAAGATTTTGCGTGAGCAAATCCAATATGTATCCGATATGTACATATGTATGTGTAAGAAAGGCCGCCCTGCAGGGAAAGCTACTACATAGTTGTTAACTAAGTAGAATGCTATTAGTTTGCGTTTCAGCCCAACTACATAGTTCACGTTCTATTCTTTTTGAATGTTAGCAACTGGTATTTTTACCTCTCCTCGCATTGGCCGACATGCAAAGCACTAACGTGTCTTTCCCAAGATCCGACAGAAAAATTTAAATTTTTTATTTAAAGTATTTCTTTAATTTTTAGTTTTTTATTGTAATTTTTACATTGTTTTAAGAAATCTGTATGTATATATTTTAATTTAACTTAGTTTTTATGGTTCAAGTATGTTTTTACATACATATATGTTATTCCTCAAATGAAATTAAATTTTAAAATTTTTAAATTCGTAATTTATATTTAAATTGATCTGATTATATTAACTTACATTAGGGGTCTTCACACTGGTGTTCGGTAATTTTTTCCCATGTATTTTGTTTGTTTTACCGACTACCGAATTATCGTGGTGGTAAACTCAATAATTTTTCTTGTAGTTGTTAAACTGAAATAGGCTATTCGATATACATATATTCAAGTAAAAAATGTTAAATTCATTCAATTTTCTGTTCCAATTGGTCTATTTTATAGAATAAAAGGTATGAATCAGCTGTTGGTAAACACAGTTAACCAGACTAACAAAAGTAAACTGAAAAGGCCTTTCACAGTTGATAAAGTTATCGAGTACCAACGAAGAATTCATAATTTTCACGGGACGCCACAGCCGAAATTTTTAAGAAAAGCTATTAACTGCGTTTCTTTTTTGATTGTGACAACAGGGCGGCAACTTTGAAAACTCTGACGATTCGGTGCTGCCTTGACCGACGGCAGTAATGCGGATTAACGAGCCGCAAGTTCGTGGCTTCGAGTCCCACGGCCCGTAGAATTTTCATTTATTTATTTTCTATTAATTTTTTATAAGTTCCATATTTTTTTAACGTTGCTTTCAGTTAGTTGTTTTTGACTTTTTTAATAAAATTAAACTCTAAAAATTTAAATTAACTAATAGTAAAATAAACAATTTGATAATAAAGTAAAAAATGTGTGAATAAAGTACATACATAAAATAAAATAAAAAAATAAAATAAATAATAAAAACAAACAAATTTTTGGCAATCTCTCGAGCCTGACAGCTACAGACTTGTAGCACGCATTTCTTACCACTCGGCTTCCGCGGACGACGACGAACTCGATTTCTTTGTTTGCTTGCTTGTACAAAAGACAACTGGCCGTTTTTACGAGTGTTGTCTCGAAAATTCTCTTGATCCGAGTAAATTCCCAAAAATATCGTGCAATTTAAGGTAGGTCCCTCCATTTGTGTGGCAACATCAATAGGAACACTGAGATTTAGAATAGAAGCTTATCTCAACAATTAGCAAAAATAAGAGTGCCAAATATTTTTTATTTTTATTTTTGCTAATAATTGCCTCGCCAAAGTAATTTTCCACACTAAAACTGGTTAGTTTTGTGATGTATCATATGCTTGCATATAGATAAATATAAGTACTTCATAAATATGTTTTTATTTGTTTATACATATGTATTTCGGTTACCGGCTCTCTTCTGAAATTCACATTAAGCAGTAAATGTTGGGCGCTCAAGTAGGCAAAGAAAAGTTGCGCAGCCGTTAAATCGTAACAAGTAAATTTCTTTTGAGGGGCAATGAACGAGCGCCGCATTAGCTTGAAAACAACCGTAGTGCACATGCGCGGCTCGACATCAGACACGTCATGCCCTTAATTAGAGTTTTTCACGCTAAAAATACCCTATTCCGCAAATTAATAAAAACGTTGAAAGTAATAAGTTTCCAAACTACCGCACTGAGTTTGGCTGGGATGTATTATTTTAAGGCCAAATTCTACTTCAGGTTTAACTTTAAACAAAATTTATTTAGTATTTGCGGAAATATCGTGGGAGGTGGCCGTGGTTATTGTCCGATTTCGTTCATTTTCAATCCCAACCCAAACACCTTGGATAAAGGGTAGCTCGTCTACCACATTTCGTAGTGATATCTCGTACACTGAGAAAAAGGATTAGTTTCGAAAACTAAAGATATTTAGTTCCCGAATTTTGACAATATTTGGGAACTGTTACCAAGGATTTGGAACTATTGGCGGAGTTAACAATGATTAAGCTTGAAAATACTTTTGAATAGGGCTGCCACCCGTTTGAAAGGTCTAAATAATCAACTAATTCAAAAAGTATATGTAATATAAAAATACCGTTATCCAACGAAAGAATGTTAAGAAATCTTTAGTTTGAACATTTCGAATGTTTGAAGAGAGTTGCCACGTGTTTAAAAAGTTACATTAAAATTATTCAGTACGTAGGATAAATTTTTTAAAGATGATGAGGTATAAATCGAAATTGGTTGGAGGGAGATTTATTCCTGACCTCTACTTAGGAGGGTTGCCGTTTGTACGAACAATCGAATTCGAATTAGTTCATCAGTTTATTGAAATACATGTGTATCACAATGTAAGACGAAAGAGATTTAAGAAGTTCTTAGTTTGAGAATACTTTTGAAAAGGAATTTCAAAAATGACATGTCAAATTAGAGACCATAGCCTGTGTATGTATGTATGAAAAAGTTTTATTTTTTTAATTAAGAACTTTTTTCCATCAGTATAGGGTGATTTGAAATTCGATGAAAATAAAATGGCTGCACGGTTTTTATGAAATATGGTACACGGAGCTCGTATAACTCTGAAGTTTTTTAAATTAAATTTTGGGCATTTTAACTCCATGCGGGTTCACTAGTTAATAAATAAAATGTGGAACATTGAGCGCTTTGAGCGACCTCTAAATATTTTTTGATTTCAAAATAAAAGAGTGAGGGTATATTTTTTGGTCTCATACATTTTTGGACCACCCTACGGTACACTCAGGAAAAAGTCATCTAAATATATTTAGTTGACATAACCAAACTCTTTTCTCGGTGTTTGTACATACATACATACATATGTACATATGCCAGTTTAAGCTCAGTCGGATTCTTCCTGAGGTGATGAACCTCGGCTAATGGAACAAAATACAATTTATCCAGTTAAACATAAAATATCTGTAAATACATACATATTAACATACATACATACATATTTATATGGATATGCACGCAAAACGTTTTACATCATACTTATACGAATTATCCAGTCGGTTGAATGATTTTTTAAATAAATGTTATTAGAAATTTGTTGCGAAACGGTACAAATTGGTGATCATTTAATGCCGCTTTAAGCTTTTCAAGAATTCACAACAAGCGTATATATATATATATATATATATATATATTAGACGTCTGCATAAATCCATTCAAAACTACAAATGAATCATTCATATTCTAATTGAATTAATGTGATTGCCCGTGGAATAGCTTAAGTTGAAGGCTTTGCGAGACTCTTTCCTAAGTTCCGAGATCTCCTCTCCCCACCATGGAGGATATTTGTTCCGCCCGAAGCTTACGGGACAGGAGACTTTAAAGGCCGATTTGAGACAGCCGCGCCTCAATCTCCCCCCACTTGTCAAGCACCGGCTTCGCCTTGTTGGAAATCGCATCTACAAGTGCCACCTGCAGGCTATCTCTTACCACCTCGCTGAAGCCACGCCGTGGCCCTGCTGCAGCAGCCGCACTTGCCTGGTCAGCAGAAAACCTACCCTTTTTTGAGGCTATTTCGACCTCATCTTGGGACCTATTCCGCTTTCCCGCATCCTTGTGTTCGGTGGCCTGGTACAGCCGGTACTCATCCACCACCGCCTGAAAACGGATTTTGTCTACGGCGTCCTTCGGGTGCACGATCCCTTTGGTCTCATTCCGCTCTATACTACCGAGGATAGATAGAGCCCGCCGGTATCCCTTTTCCCGAATTGCCTTCGACGTCGAGGGTTTGATATTTGGCTGCCCCTTGGCAGCCGTAGAAAGCTGTTGATTAGATGACGGAGTACTGTGGCCCACAGTACTTGCTCCACCACCTGGCGTCAAAGTCTCCTGACTGGATAGGAGGAGCTCCTCCTCCGCGAGTATGTACTCGCTTTAACGGTTTACAATATAGCCAAATAAAAGTTATAATATTTTGTGTACTTTATTGTATTAAACTGTCGAAGTCAAATAAAATAGGGCATGAAGAAATCGTTTTGTACTTGGTACAAGTCTGGTCATTTTCGAACTAGATCGGTTTCTGTCATGAAATTCTAGTTGTAAACTAGTATTTTTCCTGACTAGTTTGGGATTTCACTGCAGGGTATATACATAGATAAATGTACATTTGTTGGTATTCACATTAGGGCGGCTCAATTTATTTTGACTATGTGAGTATAGTATAAGAGGATTCTACGTGTAATTCTAAGTACATTTACCGCTGAAACCATGAATCTAAAATTAATTTGGAGTCTGCCAAATTGCGAAAATATGTTTAGTTTACTTACATTTTGCTCTAGTGTCGTAAAGAAGTAATTACATTTTAAATTAAATTAAATACAATTTGACCCGCCCTAATGTTCATGCACGAAAGCATGCCGGAGCTTAACCGTCCCAAAGTCAACCAGGTGCGACGTTATGGCACGCGCTTCTCTCCTTAATATATGTATACCAAAGGTATTTAACAAAACATGTCCATTAGTTGCAATTCCATCACTACAGTTTGAATATGCATGAAAGACGTGTACTGAGGACATAAATATGTATGTACATTGTACACACTTGTATAAATATATAAGGGGCGTTCCATACTAAAACGGACGGGGGTCACACTTCATGTGTTTGATTTGTTTCAAATTTTTAAAGTTGATGCATAAACATAAATAATAAATAACTATGAAATTTGAGCTTGATTAAAAAATTTTTAAAAACTTTACAGCACAAAAACAAAAACAAATCGATTTAATAGTTTTCCAAATTTGAAAAAATCACACATACACGCATCAAAATTCTCTATGAAAAGAAATATTTTTAAAATATTTTTTCTTGAAAAATTTTTTGATAAAAAAATAGTTTTTGAAAATATGCCATCTCAAAAAAAATTAAAAAAATCACAGTGGTAGATCTGAGTATTGCGCAATATTTAAGTATAGTATTGTGGGGTGCACTCTACAACAATTTGAGTTATGAATTTATCTTACACCAAAGTTGAGCAAAATGAGTACATTACAAATTTACAAATGCAGTTTTGTAGCCCATTAAATTCTAGTACTATAATAAAGGGCAAGTTTTTAGCGATTGCAAAACTGGCGTTATTTTTTTTAAATTTTCTTTGAAAACGGTTTTGCGTATTTTTTGCCATAAGAAAAAAGTGCAAAAGGCCGTCAACATAAAAAAATATTAAAAATCAACACAATTCTGCAGCAGCTTAAAACTTGCACTTTATTATAGTGATTCTAAAAAAATTTAAAAAATTTGAAAATTTGTAATGTACTAATTTTAACCAACTTTTGTGTAAAGAAAAGTTCATAGCTCAAATTGTTGTAGAGTGCACCCCACAATACTATACTTAAATATTGCGCAATACTCAGAGCTACCATTGTGATTTTTTCCTTTTTTTTGGGATGGGATATTTTCAAAAACTGGGTTTTTTTTATAAAAAAATTTGTACGTGAAAACTTTTTCAAGAAAAAAACCTTTTTAAATATTTTTTTTTTTTCATAGACAATTTTGATGTATGATTTATTTTTACTTTTTTTTATTGCTTTCCTCGCACCGCTCTCGAGATAATTGGAAAACTATTAAATATGTAAATTTGTTTTTATTTTTGTGCTGTTAAGTTTTTAAAAATGTATTAATCAAGCTCAAATGTGATACATATTTATTTATTATTAATGTTTATGCATCAGTCCTAAAAATTTGAAACAAATCAAACACATGAAGTGTGAACCCCGTTCGTTTTGGTATGGAACGCCTCATAAATAAGTGGTGGTGTCATTGCAAGCCTCCGAAATAATGAAAAGACAGAATTTTTCGACATTTGTTTATCAAAATTTACTCACAAACTCACGCACCCATTTTCATTTCCAATCTCAAACAACAAAAATTTTGAAAAATTTAATTTTTTCACTTTCAGTTTTATATGATTTTAAAATGCTGGTAAACGAATTGAGAGAACGGTTCTACCTTACTATGTTTTTATCATGATTTAAAGTACAACCGCTCAGCGTTACTAAATGTCAATACAAGAAAACTAAACAAAAATTTTACAAGTTCATACTAGAAAAGTATTTTCATTCAATGAATTTTTCAATTCTTACCCTAGAAACCAATATTTGTACTAAGATTGGTATATTTTTATGTTAAAAGTCACTGTTACCTCATTTAAGAGATAATTAGTATTTTCATTAAATATTCATGGATTCATCCAGTTGATATAAAGTCTGTACATGTAACTAGTAAAAAATGTTATTTTAAAAATGGCTTGAAAAAAGGGTAGGAGTTAGACCCAAATGTTCAATGCCTTGAAATAAAAAAGGCTAGATGTAGCCTCAAAAAGGCTAAACTGTAAACACTGGTATTGCAACAGTTAACAAAAATTAATGATTTTGTGCCACTTTTATGAGGACGCATAAATGTCGAAAATACTTCGCCCACTGCACTCTACCTCCATATATATTTATGGATACATACATAGTATAAAAATGGCAGGTACGTATGTGGGTATATACATATAATATACTAAATATACACTAGGGCTGTTAATTTTCAGCTTTTTCCGATCCCGGGATTTTCGGGATGTCGTCGGGATTAGTACCGGGTTCTAGATATTCATTACTTTTCAACAACTCAAATCGAAAGAATTGCTTCTATATTGTTTGAGAAGCTTTCCTACCATAAAATAAAAAATAAATAAATTGGTTTGAAACCTACTTTTTTATTTAAAATGGCGTTTTTATTTTTTCTCTCTAACGTCAGGATTTATTTCAAAGATATGATTAATTCCAAAAATTATTTTAAAAATTCAATGCAATGTAGAATAAAAATATGGGTACCAAATGCAAGAGGAAATTAGAATCTTTAGAATTAAAAAAAAATTAAAAATTTTTTGGAATCACAAGGACTAATAGGTATGTTTTTAAGCTGATAAAGTTAGAAGGACGAAATTCGAGGATGTTATCGAGTTTGTATAAGTCCTTAACTTATTTTTTTTTTCAAAAACAAATATTACGAAATTTCAAGTATAAAATTTAAAAAGGACATTTTCAATACTTTACAGTTCTTCTGCGCCAAAAACTCGAATCTGTTTAAATTCTACAGGATTTCCTCTTTAATTAGATACCCATACTTCTTCTCTAAGCACATTTTTCTGAATTGTTTTTAATCATTTTCGAATAACGGAGGTCGAAGTGAAAAACTAAAAACGCAATTTTACTACATTTGGCCCATGGTTTCGCCAATATATTGATATTTGTGTTTAAAATTTACTATCGCGCCGTGTTATATGTATAATCAGCTAGACAGTTATAAAGAAGTATTATTTATTAAATAAATAAAAATATAGCCAATACTGGTCAAGAAAAGGTGTTTCTATTATTGCCATCAGTGCAAATTACAAATCCCGGAATTTTTGGGACCTAAAAAGGCCGGGATCCCGACATTAACATTCCTAATATATACATATCCATATGTACACATAAGTGTATGTAACTATATTACATAATTTAATAAAATGCAATCAAATATTTAAAAATTCGCCAGACATGGAGCGTGGGTTTTAAATTTTAATAATTCTTCTTCCTATGACTTTTATATATCCTATAATCTGAGCACTTGCAGCACGATCACTCTCATACATACATCAAATATGGACTTTCTCATAAATATGTATGTATATGTATCTGGGTACATACATTAGGGTGGGTAAATTTATTTTGACTATGCGGGTATGGAATAGGAGTATTCATTCTACGTTAAATTCCAAAAAAAAGTTTTTGAAAAAAACCAAAGATCTCTAATCAATTTCGAGCTGGCCAAATTGCGAAAATTGTTTTTTCTTTAGCAATGTTTTATTTTGCTGTAGTGTCGTAAATATAAATGTATTTTTAAATTACTTTATAGAAACAATCTAGAAGGGCTTAAAAAGTTGTCAAGGAAAAGACGCATTTTCGCAATTTGGTAAGCTCGAAATTGATTTTAGACCCATGGTTTCTTCGAAAAAATCTCTTATAATATTGCGAAGGAACACTCCTAAACCCTGCCCGTATTCTCGACCAAATCTAACATACACATTGACCCTCCCTAATGTACTTACGGTATGTATGTAGTTATTAAGGCACGTGGGAACTTGTGTTGCATACCTATGTATAAGACAGGGGCTCAATGGAAGAAGCTATTTTCCCGCGTCACATTTGTGCTATGCACACATGTTACATCTGTGTAAATATCTATACCCATACATGTGTACATATGTAGTATCTGCACGAGAATTAGGGTGCCTCTCGAGAAAAGTTGTTGCGAATCATAAAATTGTTTCAATCTAAATAGTGCCTCTGCATCAAATTTAAATAAAAAAATTTACCAACATTTTCTGGAATTACAACTTTCGTCCGAGTACTAGAAAACGGAGTGATAAATCCATAAAAGAGTGTATACCAATATGAATTATTTGTCGGAACCGAAAAAAATCGGTCCAATACAATTTGGTAAGCTATTTAATAATCAATAATACAAGGTCTTCTGGGGAAATCAGCAAGATCGGTGCTACTTAGGGTATTTATTGTCTGGGTTATAATGGAAGTAACGGGGCGGAGTCAACTAAGGGCCTGAAATTTCCTATTCTATTTGCTGATCATGAATTAAAAATTTAAAAATTAGCAAGACCAATTTAGTATAATGGATATCTCTAATTTATCTGCATAAATTTATCTCGTTTTTTGCACTCACTGAGCAGAAGGACTGCTGACTGGTCACTTCACGTGCGACCTATGTATACCTGACTGTGATAGGCGTACCATTTGCCCATCCTGCCTTGAAGATGCTTCTGTCTGCCTTTGCAAGAATCAGGTATGATACATTGGGCCAAGATGTCTTGAGAGACGAGCACCTGAGCTCCTTGACACCCAACTATCTGCTTAGGTTTATTTCAGTACAATGGATGTGAGTTTTGAGTTGTCCACATCTATATATTAATACCTACGCTACCATAAATTTTGTCTCCGTTCGTTTCGCGACTCTACCGAACCGATTTTAAAACCAAGAACACCATCGAAAAGGTATTTTTCTGTAGATGAGTTTTTATGATTTCAGTTGCAAATTGTGGCCAAACAATCGACAATCGTTTGAAAATTTCCGTATTGGTGTATAGTTTTGGGTGAAACGTGTTCAGTTTGAGTTTTTTCGCATTTTGTTTCACTTAGTATTGGAAATTAAACTTTTTGATAAAGATAATTGTGGTGATAAAGAAATAAAAACGAAAATGTAGACAAGGAGAAATACATAGGAATTATGGTCAGGAAAGGGTAAGAAAATGTATTGAAATTTTTCGAAGTTTATAGTTATCGAAATTTATCAAGTTATCGAATCGAAGTTTTTGGAATGTTCAAAATATATCGGGCTATCGAAATTTCAAGGTTAAGGTATAAGTTTTACGAGTTATCACTGCTTACCGAATTTTTTCGTATCACCAGAGTGTACAGAGTTATCAAAGTTTGTCGATAGCTTTCGAAAAATATGGAGTTATTAAAATAACCGAGTTTTCGAAATTTGTAGAGTTATTCACAGTTTATCGATTTTTCATTTATCGAAATTTATCGAGCTGTCGAAACGAACAGTTATCGAAACTTATCGAAAACCATCGAAATTAGTCGAGCTATCGAATTTCGTTGAGGTATCGGATTTTAAAGTTTTTAAAATTCAGCGAATTATCGATATGTATAAAATAATCCCAATTTATAGACAAACTGAAATGTATGGGGTCATCGCCAAGTCCTGCCAAAGGCCTTCAAAAATGTTAAAAATTGTAGTAGTCATGTCTTAGTTCCAAAGGTAAGTATCCAATATTAAATGACGTGCTAAGTTTGAAACCCCCTCCAAGGGCCTTAAAAAAACTAGAAACACGGTCGAATTTCGACAGTAACTGGCGCTTCTTCTTGTTTTCATGATTCGTATAGGAAGAATGGAATTTTGTGTATGCGAGAGTGAACCTAACTAATGTATGTACATATCTATGTATGTACTATGTATAGTAGATATGTATGTCCCATTTGAGCATATATACAAGCACGCATTAATGTTAACTTGACATACATACATACATATTTACATACATGCACGTAAACATTGCATTTCGCATGATCGTCAGTTGTGGGTGGTGGAAACAGCTAAAAAGTGATGATCGCATGTGAAAAAAAAAAATTGGACAATCACCGAAAAACCGCTGGCTTCACAAAGAGCCCGTAGTTTTCCTTCGCATTACATTGTATGTACATATGTACACATTTGTAAGTTTGCGGTTCGTTAATGAGGGGGAGGGAGGACGATTTGGAGCCACTTTCCACTGAACGAATAGCCCAGCTTGGAAGAGTTACAGAGCGCCACGCAGCTACATATGTATCTGCTTACATATTTACCATTTTGTGTATGTACGTTCACACCAATTACAATGAATATTTGTTGTGGAAAACACTTTCTCTTAAGACATTGGTGATGGTGCAGCAGCAGCAATAATGGAAGTGACGACATTGAGGCAGTGACATGGGCTTAAGCCAGACAAAATTTTAGTTTGCGCTTGCGCATATGTATGTATGTATATACTAGTAGTACGTTTTTGGTTCCAATGGCGCTGACATTTGTTTTATATATGTATGTATGTACATATGCACATACATGCATATTTATGTATGTGCAAGAAGCATAACGAGACGGTTTCAAACCTCTTTGGTACTTTGTTGAGGCGCTACAAGCCAACGTGCCACTTATGTTTCCATTTTTGGCAGTGCAACAGAGGAGAACGGTACGCGCTTAAATAGATTAACGCTTTGTGGATTCGAGAAAGATTAAAACTAAAATAGAAAACCAAGTGCAACATAAAAAATAATAAGTGTTAGTTTTTGGAAGTGCTTTGTTTTAAAGAAATTAAATAACTTAAAAATGAAAGCTGGAGAACAGCGTCCTGTGCCATTTCTAAAAGGAATATTTATATTTATCTATGTGATTCTACTAAGCAAATCTGAAGGTACTTAAAAACAGCTATTGGTTTTATTTAATTGGATTTGGGATTAATCTGATGATTTTTTTGGGCAAGGAAGTTATTGCTTTATTGTTAACATTTATCGTTCTGTTTTTGTTTTTGTATGTTTTATTGAAT
>NW_023458558.1:48710190-48773294 GCF_013731165.1 Rhagoletis pomonella
TTGCTCAGGCATTATAATTAAGCCTTTTATATCTATGTTTTTATGATGGAAAAAAAATTATAACTATATTTATAAAAATAAGTTAAAAAGGAAAAAAGGTAGAACAAAAAAACAAAAATGAATAAAAATTTAAGAGAATATTTTAATTAAAAAAATCATAATAATTTCAAATTAAAAACATAATACTGGAGATGATTTTGAGATTGAATGTTTGCATGTTTTTTATTAATAATTTTTGTTTGCGTTGTTAATTATCTTGTTTCTTGATACTTGCATGCCCCTTTTTGTGTAAAGGATGCTATTATCTTTAACTGTCTTTTTTTGTTTTGGTGCTTGTTTGTTATTTTTATAATAATTTGTTACACTCGGGCTACCACTTCATCAATCAATTGGATGAAAGAATTTCTGGTTTTGTTTCTACAATCAATATTTTATATAACCTGGCGTCGTAAGAATCAGTTTGTGGTTCCAGCCATCTTTTGGGCTATTATATAGCTGTTTAAACCAAAAATAAAAAATAAAAAATAATAATTTTTATAAAAATATTCGACAATTTATATTGAGCTCGAGGCCGTTTTAAATGAAAATTTTTATTGTGGAAAGCAACAATAATTAAATAAAAATATTTCAGAAAAATTCTATATTATTTGAATTTTATTCAAAATCAGCCTTATTTACTAAATAATTCATCTTTGCTCCATGTATTAATAAACCAAACGCATGCCTTCTACTCTTCCTCAGATGTAATCGCTCAACCTTACAAACAACAACGCTGTTCCAGTCGCTTAGAAAATGCTTTAGAGCATATGCGTCGACGTAGTATACCAGCGAAGAGTTCACGGTCCTTTTCTGCTGAAACTCCATATACACTTTATCAGTCATTTTACGGTCAAAATAGTGATCCAGAAGATGATTTTTATTCCGGTGGAGATCGTGGCTACTATGCAAAGCACATACAGCGACACCCTCACAGCGATCCACCGCCTTTTACTGGAGGGCTTGAAGACCTATTTTCCTCAGACTATGGTCAACGCCAACCTCATAAATTAGCTGCTGTTTCCGGTGTCGATGTTGAAGATTTACGAGTGCGATTGCCCGCTAAAACCACCAGCCCACGTTGGGTCGAAGTCGACAAGTGTAGATTCAGTACACAAAACTCAACACTCGATACTCGTCTAATTTTTCCCGATTTAACAATTAGCGGCAAAGTGGTGCTTCAGCCGACTGGCGGTAAATGTCACATGATTTTACGTTTGCGTCGAGCAGGAATTGAATTTCGTACAGTACCAATTGGTTTTGAGAATGCAGTGATGAATGAGGAATCGCGACGTGCTGGAGCCGCTTCTGTGCGAACGGATTCTCATTTTGCCGAGCCTGGATTTATTTCAGTTTTTGCACATGGCTGTCAAGGGCCTTCCGGTGTTAGACTACGTCAAAATTCCAAGCGCCGATTTGGGTTTGACAACGATCCAGGCGTGCAGGGTGGTACAACGAAGAATCCAGTGGTGGCTCTCTCGGAGCCTCATCTAATCTTAGGCACTGGTGCAACGCATAACACACAAACATCTGGAAATCGTTGGCGGAAATACCTAAATCCATACACTTATGATATACGTAGTGAATCCTTTCAGAGAACGAATCGTGCAGATCATGATCGTCATTGGCGTATGAATGAACATTCGAAGGAGCAGCCATTTTATGATCCTCCTTATGATGAAAAATCTTACCGTAAACAGTTTCGTGCAAAACGAGATGTGAGCAACTATCACCAGCGATTCGCTCAGACGACGTGGAATGATGAATTCAGCTTCAATGATGACATACTCAATGTGTCAGACGACTTGCAAGATCTAATAGCGCCAGATGCAAGAGCTTTTGCAGATCTCTACGCGGATGTGAGCCAAGAGCATGAGACCTTGGATAGGCAAAACGTACGCGATCGAGATGAGGCGGGCGATGCTTTCTCTAACGAGTTGGAGAAGATATTTTCAATGGGTGTACGCGGTTTACTCACTACATATATGCAGCGTGCGCTTCAACCGGCTATTAAAGAAACGCTAATGGAAAATATGGGCTACACGCTGAGCTATGGCTAATCGAAGAGGGAGGGTTTTCGCGTTGGTTGAATATTTATGTATTTATTAATTAGAACTTGGTTTATTTAATATATTTAGTAAGTAACATGTTTTATTTTTAAAGAAATTGCCTAAATGTTTAAACTGAATAAATTGAATAAGTTTATTGATGTACGAAGGTCTTTCAGTTAGGTATTCACATCTATATAACTATATAGGTATGGCTATGAGAGCCAGAGGATCCTATCTACAAAATTTAGTACTTTTTGAGTAATATGAGAATGAGATGGATCTGTAAATAATAAATATGGTCTTTTACTGAAAAGTGCATTGCACCTACATGCATACGTGTTGCTACCCTACTATAGTAAAAGAAAACAAAAAGTGCGTGCCTCGGGCTACAACTATTTCGATTCTAGTAATGCATTTTAAGCTGTACCACATTTTTTAATTTCTTTTAATTTCAGCAGGACTGCCAATTTAGCTTTTTTCCAGTCAAATCTGGCTTTTTCGAAGTCCATTTAGCGGCAGGAAATGAGAAATTGCGGGAAGCGGGAAATTCAGTTTTTTGACGGATTTTTAGCTTTTCCCTTATATACATGGTTACGGTGACCAGATTTTTGTGGGTTTGAAAAAAAAAAACAAGCAATCTTAACAAGTTATTACAAAAACCTTTGAAAAATGAAGCAAGAATGATAAACTGTTATGCACGCCATTACCCAGAAATTAGCAGAACTTGTAAAAACTTAGCCATCTATTGAGTTTAGATTTTGCTTCACATTTTCTTAAGTGATATTTCAATTGCAATAACTAGTATCAGTGGTTGTGCGAAGTTATGCTTAGTATGCATAATCGAACCTTAATATAGCGAGAGTAGCAGTTTGACAACGTTCCCATAACAGTCGGGTCTACGTAACTGGAACGACCTAAATTTATATATGTACAGTTGAGCGCAGTAATTTAATTTCGAAAACTTTTATGCTTCCTTCGTATTTAAGAAACTAAATACTTCACAAAACCGAGAAAACATAAATTCTAAATTCTATTAATTTGTTTGATGGCTTTAAAAGAAAAACATTAAGAGAGTCCTACCAGTTTGAAAATTTCAGTTTATGTGAATTGTCAAGATAAAGTAAATATCGCAATATGGCTGTTAATTTAAAGAAACTTAAGAAAGCTTTCAACCGAAAATATTTTGAAGAAAGAGGTGAGATAAAAGATGTATGTAAATCGATGTGTGTTTGCAGGAAATATTAGGTAACCGGCCCTATCTCTAAAAGCTACCGACTCCCTGTATGTATGGAGTCGAAGACGTCGATAACGATGTTTAACCGCAGATTAGTGTTAACCAGACATTGATAAAGCGGCCCTTAGTGGTGTTAATTTAAACAGATAAATTTGCCTTTCGTATATGCGCATATTTTTATCCACTGCTTTATATAAATGAACAAGAATCTTTGTTGCCCTTATCGAGAAACTTGGGTCCGGTTTAGTTATTCGTATAATGGTTTTCGGTTGTTGTGTCCAAACGCATAACCCGAAAAACTTTAAATACACGAGTAACCAATGGATTAAACTTTAATTCAAAATAAATGTTTCAAATTTCCAAGCAATAGTTTATCAATAAAGTCTGTTAGCACTATGCACTTTTTTGTAAATTTCGATGTGGGTTCTGCGCAAAAATTATGTGGATGGCGTAGCCGGAGTTACATGCATAAGAAATGTTGTATGCCTTTGACATTCGGAAGCCCCTCTACTCCGGCAAGGCATAGATGCGTCCATGGTTACTATGCCCAACAGCTCCGCATGTCTTTGTGAATTCACTTCCATAGCACGCTTTTACTCTGCTGCTTTAACTGCTAATGGAATAGAATCCTTCGTTTCATTCAAAATATGTAAAATCAAAAAAAAAGTTACCTTAAATAAGCACTTGATGAATGTTTTGTTTTAACTCCTTTCCACTTTGTTTTCCTTCATACAGTTGCTTTCGAAAAACAACTGATAGCTGGAAATGCTGCACAGTCCCAAAATGGTCGGTTCTACGTTATCGGATTGACTCAGAGCACCCACTCCGACCAAGGACCCCAGCAGTAAACGCCCCCCGAACGTCTGCACCTACGTCACACCCACACCGGCGCCAACACCGGTGACAACACCAGCGGTCGGACCACTACACCTACAGCCAGCATAGCAAGCAGTTCAGGTAGCGCGACAGTACTCCCTCACCCTGCGAAACACCATCTCTAGGCCCAACTCTATAAAATTATCGCAGTTCAATTGCATCGGACTCCAAAGCAAGATCGCTGAGATAGTGACAAGGCGTAACAAAATCTCAGTCGCGGCGGTCCAAGAAAATAAACTCCACTCCGGCTCAAGCCTTCAGAGTCAGGATGAGCGCAACGTCATCCGAATAGACCGTCCTCGCGGCGCCGGAGGCAGCATTGCACAATGCGGTCCAAAACCAGCTCATGTTACCCCCCAAATTGTTGCCAACGACACACTCATTGAGTGCCGAGGTTTCGCAATCAAGTCGGGAGATACTGATCTGGAAGTCGTCAACATTAGTGCGCTACTTAAAGGCGGAAACCGGGTAGTGCTAGGAGATTTTAACGTGCACCACGAATTCTGGCACTCTAAGCTGGGCAACGACCAGCGGGGTACACTACTCGCAGAACAACTTGACGACTCAACGTTTTGCACTGTAAACGACGATGCCCCCACCAGGGTCGCTGGTGACTGCAACAGCTCGCCAGATATCACTATAGCGGGGGTCTGTTAAATTGCATTGGATGTAAATCAGTGCTCCCGCTCACATCAGACCACCTGCCCATAGTAATCGCGATAGACCACCCAAGAGATTTTGTTACATCCGAAGACCGTACGTATATGAACACCAAGAAGGCCAACTGGGACGGTTTTACGGAACACACAGACCGCAAATTCAATGCTATTCCACAACCAACATGCGCGGGCGGAGCTGAGCGCAACATCCGCCGGATCATCAACGCAGCAGCCGCCCGCTTCATACCAGCCGGTAGAATTGCCAAAATCTGCCCGGGCTTTCCAACTGAAGCGGCGGGACTCGGAGATGAGCGTGATCGAGTCCGTTAGCTTAATTCCGGTCATCCCCGTATCAGGGATCTCAACAAGGATATTAGCAAACTGGTAAACGAACTCAAGCAGAAAACGTGGAACGAGCACCTAAAGACTTGCAATCTCTCCAGCGAATCGTAAGGACAACATTGCCCTTACATTGGGCGATACCACCACGTCGGACCTACGGACGTGCGCACCCTTTTCCAGCTGGCAGTTTATTGCAAACCCGGAGAGAGACAAAGCCCGCCGCAGTGTACACACAAACTCCGCCCCCGAGACACACTAACGTGTTCTACACTAAAAGAAACGCAGGCAACTGCATAGAACGCCAAAGAGTCCAAGGCGTTAGGCCCTGACGGAATATCGATGCAGATTCTGAAAAAGCCAGGAACAGCGGGAGTCGAGTATATCACAGCAGCATTCAACTTCGCACTGTTCACCCTGATCACCGATCACTGATCTCACCGACCAATCTCCCTCCTATCCCCAGTGGCAAACACAATGGAAGCAGTACTCCTCTCCAGTCTAACGAAGCATCTTCAACTAGCCCAACACCAATACGGATGCCGCAAAATGCACAGCACGACCACTGCATTAAACGCCATCACCATACAAATAAGCGAGGGTCTGTACCAACGTCGACCCCGTGATAGGACGGTCCTAGTCGCGGTGGACCTGTCGAAGGCCTGCGACACGGTAAATCACGCAACCCTTGGCCAAGACTTCCTGGACTCGTCGCTTCTGGATCGGACGATGCGGTGGATAACCAGCTATCTGTGTGGACGTCAATAATCGGTCGAATTCCGAAACGCTAAGTCCAAGCCGCGTAGGATTAAACAGGGGGTCCCCTAAGGTGGCGTACTCTCCCCGCCACTGTGCAACCTCTACATGGTGAAACTCCCTTCGCTGCTAGTAGAAGTTAACTTGGTGAGCTACGCCGATGATTGCACGATTATGGCGACGGGCCCCAATTTTGACAGTCTGTGCGGGAAAATCAGCGCCTATCTCACCGATCTTGCAAATTTCTCCCTTGCTAGGAGCCTCACCATCTCCGCCGCGAAATCCAGCGCCACACTGTTCACCACCTGGACAAAGGAAGTTAGACCAGAGCTGGACGTCTACGTCGATGGCAACAAAATACCGAAGGTCAACCACCCCAAAATCTTGGGATTCACGTTCGACAGCCTATTCTCCTTTTCTGCGCACGCCTCAGCCACTTGCGAAAAGATGCTAGCTAGGACAAAGAAACCCTACTCACCACGTACAAGGCAATCGGCCGGTCGGTGGAGAACTACGCAGCGCCAGTGTGGACGGCAGGTACCAGCGATACACAGTGGAGAAACCTACAAACATGCCAGAATGCAGCTCTACGCACGGCTGCAGGCTGCCATCTCATGTCGTCCGAGCAACACCTACACCAAGAAAGCGAGATGATGGCGGTGAAAGAGCACAACACGTTGCAATCAAAGCAGTTTCTCGTGGGGTGGGGCCACAGACTAAACAGCTATCTCTCCCGGCTGAACCCATAAGTGGCAGACACATGCCCTGCATGCGTGCATGCATGGGTGCACAGCACCCAACACCTCTTCGCATGTGCCTCTAACCTCACGACCCCGACACCAGAAGCGCTATGGACCGCGCCTATCGACGCCGCCCGCTTTCTCGGCCTCAGACTTGTCGAGTGAGAGGACGAAGACGACCCATGACGAAACCCCGGGGGGTTGAGTACTGCTGCTCCAACAACAACAATGCTGCGCAGGTTTCCGCAAGGGTTGCAGCATGTCGATTTTTCGTAAGGTAGGGGTGTAAGTATGTATCCAGTTTTGTTCTACAACCGTGCTTTTAGTTATATTAGTTTTGTTCTAGAATTGTAACCAAATCGGTAATTTGCACTGTTAATAATAATAATAGATTGGCGCTTACACATATGTTAGTGTTTGGCCGAGCTTCTCCTCCAACTTGTGGCGTGCGCCTTGATATTGTCACACAAAGCGGAGGGACCTACAGTTTTACGCCGACTCCGAACGGCGATTGTATTTTTATGAGAAGCTGTTTTTCATGGCAGAAATACACTCGGAGGTTTGCCATTGCCTGCCGAGGGACGACCGCTGTTAAGAAAAACCTTTTTCTAAATTTTTTGCGATGTTGCTTTGACCAGGGCTTGAACCCAGTTGCTGGTGAGTGAAAGCGCGCACTGCTTACCACTACACCACAGCGGCCGACATTTGCACTGTTGGCACTGATTTAAAAGAGACAGAAAAATTGCAGAGGGAATTTGTTCACTCAAGATTATCTATCAGTTAATAAATGCTAATGTTGCACTATAAAACTGGATGAAAATCTTTAAAAACTTCAAACCAGTGGAGTTGTGTTTTAAAGTGTAATTTCAAATTGTTGTTAACAATTACAAATCCACTTATATTAACCCATATGCAATGTGGGTTACCTTTGGTTTTGAAATGTGTGGTCATATTTATTGTATGTAATATATTTTTTTTTGCCGAAATTACGATTTTTTTCAGGGTAAAATGACGATTTTTCAGCAACAGCTTTCGGCAACGCTCTGCATGGTTTCGATTGTGGTAAAGGTACTCATCCTGAGCCAAACCGAATCAAAACTCATTACACAAAACAAAAGGAATCATACCTTTAGTGCTGAGCAAATTAATGTTGCCTATGTAGTTAGAAGACTGGTTCAAATGCTTCAGTATCCCTGCAAAAAGTGGGACTAGGTTAAATACTAGTACAGGACCACGTTACCTTGTAACCAACACTAGTAACGAAAATGGTCCAAATATATGGAAAAAATATGGTTACACTAACATTGCGATGTCATTGGACCACCTAGACCACTACTCCTTTTGGACCATGGCACATTCCGCAACCGAATCATATTGCCGATAGGTCACGAAGAGGTGGTGTTCAACGCATATGTATATCAGTTTATTACGTTTGGAGTGGTCCAGGTCAGCATAACAAGTTACTAGTATGCAACCTGGCCCTTTTGCACATACATACTTTAAAAAAACTACAACCCAGGGACCACCTGGACCTCAAATTTTTGCAGCGAGATTTCTGAGCATTGTGTGTGTGTGTGTGTATTTAAGTCTTTGCAAAATGCCCCAGTAAGAACCCTATCTGTTAACTAATGCGTTATATACGCCTAGTACTACAAAAAGTTTGTGTGAGAAATTCAAAAACTTTCCATCATTTTACATAGGGCTCCTGGAGAAATCTAACGCATAATCGTATCACGTGTGAGCAGTGTTCTCTTTCTTTTATATGGAATTCGCTATTACATTATCCTATATATAGTGGTCTCTTTTCAATCAAATATTATTATGCGATTAATAACGTATTATATAACGCAAGGAATCGCATATGGATATCGGTAATATGCGAATGTGTTGGTTTTTATTGACAATTTTGTAAGTGTATTGGAGAATACGTTAGGTCGTTCTTGCTGGGGCCACGTCCTCTGATATGCACAATATGCACATACAAACATATGTACACTTGTATGAATACTAGGGGATCACTAAACGTATCGTTTCGTTTTGTCTTGTGAGCACTAACTTTATGTTTCGTTTGTTTCCCTATTTCTCTGCATTCAATTGTTTTGTTTGCGTTAGCTATCGCGAACGCTAGCAGAGTAAAGTTACCGCTGTTTCCGAGTGATTCCATTGGGGTGTGTTTTGTTACCTTCCGTTACCAAAACGTTTGCTATTGTTTGTTTTCGTTCTCAGATTCTGAGTATACAAATTCGTAACTTTTGTTTGAAACTTTTTTCTTGCAAGTTCAAATCGTCCTGGATTTCCGAAATGAGCGGAAATGTTGTTATTGGAAAACGGAAAAATATGAATTATTAAGTCGAGGATACTTTATCTTTTGGTCGTGTTGCCGACTTCCGGTTTAGACCGGAAGTCTATTCCAAAAAAAAAGTTACCGATACAAGCTATGTGTTTTTATCCGCAGAATGTGATAGAAAAAATGTATTATCCATTCAAAAAATGTATTTCCGGTTAGTTTAACCCACTTCCGGTCTAAACCGAAATTCGTTGAGATTCACTAATTTCAAAGTCCGGGACTACTAGTTGAAGGTCGAAGGTTCGAGGAAAAACTTTTGAAACAAGAGTTATGTATTTTTATCCTCATAATTCAAAGCGGAAGTAAAAACATGTATGTCTAATTAAAAAAAAAAAATTGACTTCCATAATACCACCAAATGATAGAGCACTACCGATTCGGTAGGTCATATTTTTGCGGTTTTCAATACAAAAAAAAAACTCCTTTTTACAGGGGGTGGAGCGGTGGTCCAGGACAATGGAAAAGAAAAAAATGGTAATCACATTGTAAACTAAATGATGTATTTCGGAACGAATCTTCGTCATAACTTGTCAAGTTTTTATTGGAGACAGACCGGTTTTGGGGTGTGCTATCGTGGGTGTAAATGTCTCATCCTGTCATTTTTTGGGAGTGTTTAAGAAATATGCGGCCGCTTTGATGCAGTGGTTAGCAGTGCGCGCCACCATTCCGCAGGTTCAAGCCCGGTTCAACTCAACATCAACAAATAAAAAAACAAAAAAATTGTTTTTCTAATAGCGGTCGTCCCTCGGCAGGCAATCGCAAACCTCCGAGTGTATTTCTGCCATGAAAAATAGCTTCTTATAAAAATACAATCGCCATTCGGAGTCGGCGTAAACCTGTAGGTCCCTCCCGTTTGTGTGACAAGATCAAGGTGCACGCTACAAATCAGAGGAGAAGCTCGGCCAGACACTAAAGCTGATGCCAGATAAAACTTTGTAGCTTTGCGTGACATTTATAACTTTGCCAGCAAAGCGCCAGACGCAAAAGGTATGCCACAATGAACGCCAAGAAAACAATGTTGTACCGCTTTTTTACTCATCAAAGTTGCTGTGGATTTTAATTATTTTGATTTAAAATTATCAGCAATGTAATTAAGTTTTATGTTTCTGCATGAAAACCCGAATTTGGACGAAACAAAATAAATATTAAACCGGCTGATTGTCAAAGCGCGCAAAAAGATGGGAGTTGACCATCTTTTCGCTTCGCGCTGCCGCTGCAACGATTTATGTGGCATGCTTTGTGCATTTTCATACAATTCATCTTATCTGTCAAAGCGAATCTGTCACGTAAAGCGAAGCAAAAGTTTTATGTGACATCAGCTTAACGTATGTGTGACCGCCATTCTATTATTATATTGTTACGAAATATGTAACATTTACCAAAAAGCAAAAAAAGCAAATTTTAAGTACAGCTTGCAATTCTATTGCGCAAAAAAAAAACACGTTGGATACTAAAGTATCATTTTCAACTTTTTTTTGTGGGTTCAGACACTTATCAGTCTGATACCAGTTATCGAATATGTTTAGTTATGTGCATTTTAATTTTACTGAAATATATCAATTTTTTCATTTCGCAAGCAATTCATTTGAACTGAAATAAAACCAAATTAGTATGGGACCACCATTGAGGCACCACCTTTCCGATAGAAAAATAATTATCGAAATGGGTTGACGCAAGTGTTGGCAAAATGTTAATCAGATTAACGATTAAAAATTAACGATTAATATGTTAATCGCGATTAACGATTAAAATTAATTGATCGTAATCATCTGTATGATTAATGACTAATTTGTTTTAATCGTTAATCGTCGGTTGTGATTACGATTAATTTTAATCATCAATCGGTAGTCCGATTGAAAAAAAATCTGATTAAGTGGTCTTGTTTGTCTGCATTTTAAATCAAACACCATATACGCTTATGAAATACACATAATTCTTATATAAACAAATAATAATTATAATTTGTATAACATAAAATGCGAAGTTTGACAACCCATGGCACATGTGCAGAAAGATATAAAACCTAGTTTTCATAACGTCTGCTGGTAATAGATCACAATCAAAATGCATACCAAATTGCTTAGATTGATGAGGGAAACCGACTTAGCTATACCCGATTAACTGACCTTGTATGCAAAAGACAATTCCAGCATAAATTAATTAATCACCAAATCTACTTAATCAAATTAAGGGTTAATGATTAAAAATTAATTTTTTTAATCACGGTTACGATTAACTATTTAATCAGATTAAATTAAATCACGATTAACTGTAATTCGATTGAATTTAATCAAATTAACTAATTGATTAAAAAATCAATCGATTAGTGCCAACACTGGTTGACGCAGTCCAGTGTTATGCGGCAACATACTTATATAAAAAAATATTCCGACGAATTGATAACCTTCTCCTTTTTTGAAGTCGTTTAAAAAAATAAAGAAAACCAGATTTCTATACATCAGCATTCGCACAATGAAAAACCAAAACAAACCATGATTGTACTTAAGCTGGTTTTTAAGGTTTGTGAGCTTCAGCCAAATTATCTTACCAATTTATGAGTATCCATTCGATTTTTTTTGTTCATTTAAACTTTATATAGATACATAAGTATGTGTGTATATTTTATGTTAACATTTTGTTTAAATTATTTCGGTTTAAATCATTTTACACATGTATTTATATTTTTTCTAACATCCACCACGCACAATTTTTAATTGTTTTTTATTTCCACAGTTTATGTCGGACTTAAGAAAACAAGATTTAACATAGAATTGTTTTAATGTTGATAAATTATAATCTTTTCAAAAATACTTCTTAGTTTATTAAATACTCCGAGATGTATGCTACGCTTTCCCAATACTTGCCGCTACTATGTTAAGGGACATTCAAATGCAGTTATTTTAGTATCACATCATCTGCAGGAAGGCGGAGCATAAGTTGTATGTAGAGATTTGCCATACTGCGCATGCTTATACCTGCCCATTTGCTTTCCTATTGGTCAAGAATTGAGGACCTGTCAGACTGTTTATACATAAATTTATTTAATACGATTTAAACAAGAATGCATGTAGTATGTATGTATGTATGTAATTGAACATATGTACATACATATGTATATATCTTATGCTTATATATAGATATGTTTATACGGAGGTACATACATACATACATATATATCGTTACCTTAATATAGAAAGGCCCTATCTCACATCGGCGCTGAAATACAAAAGGCCGTAACTAAGTAAAAATCCAAAATTCCCTTTTTAATATGATTCATCGAATTATAAGTCCGCATATCAACTTAAGCTATACAACAATTTTAGTTAGTTACGGTTATTTGCATTTCAACGACTATATGAGTTAGGCCCTATCTATATTAAGGTAACGATATTAAGGTATATCAATCTACAAATAATAATGTATGGAAATGCTTACATATACTTACATATATACATATGTATCTACCCAGGCAGCAAAAAATCCGAAAACGTAAAAAAAGTCGATGAAAACCGGATTTTTGTCCGTTTACCGATTCCATTTCCGGATACTTTAATGATCCGTTTTCCCACTAAAGTGTGCGGCAGAAACGTATGTACAGAAAAGTACCGAAAATGGTGGTGAAAACGATACGTTTTCGGCTGTTTTTTTCTGAAATTTGTCTGATTGAATTTTTCGCTTTCCTTCTGCACATCACAGATACTTTTTCATGGTTCAAAAGAAATAAAATACAAGTAATTTTTAGCAAAAAAAAAACCGACTTCAACTCCCATATAAAAAAAAATATATATATATATATCTCATGATCCACTGATCGGATCTCAACCAGATTAGCATGGGACCACCTCTGAGACACTACCTTGCAAAAAGAATTATCGAAATCGGTTGACGTGGTCCAAAGTTATGCGGTAACATACATAAAAAAAAAAAAAAAATATTCCGACGAACAGATAACCTCCTCCTTTTTTGGAAGTCGGTTAAAAATTAGGAAGCGCTTGACGGAATTCGAACCCGGCAGCCACTGCCGACTACGCATGCATGCTTCCAAATGTTTAGTTTGAGCAAATAGAATACCATTATTGCTTTCAAATCACATCATCTTTTTCGAACATTTTCCGGATACGAAAGTTGACGATAATTGTAGGAGTTTTTGTTTCTTTGCTAGCTGGGTAGTTACTTTTATTATTACCTACATTAACATCACTAGTTTCGAACTACCCCGAAAGAATCATCAAAAAGTATAGAACTAGTCTCAAAATTATTCCAGACTTGTCCAGAACTAGTCACAAAGTGGTCCAGAAGTAGTCGCGAAATGAGCCCGAGCTAGTCCTAAAATGGTCCTAAACTAGTAGGAACTATACCCGAAATGGTGCTGAAATCGCCCTGAACTATTCATTTGTACACACAAGAAGCAATTACAGGCTTTCTGCTGGGTTAGCGTAAATTCTCCAAAACCGTTAGCTAAGATCAAGAACAAAATGTCTACATACACATACTTGTGTACATACATATGTATATACAAACATAATTATGTACGTACTAGTGTTCACCCGAAGTTTCAACTCCGCTATTTGGCCAATTCCAGTCAGCTCTAGAACCATTTCAGAATAGAACTCGGGGGCGGGGTGCATGATCTCCTCTCCCTTCAGCGTGAAATGGCCACACACTCCAGAAGGAGATGTCATGTAGTCTCCTTTGCAGTGTCACAGAAGCGACATAGGTCACTGGAGCATATTCATAAGTTTTACAGGTGATCTCTTAACTTACACTGGCCTGGAAAACAATCTGCTATGGTTCTTAGTTTCCCCTTAGGGACGCCTACGAGTATCCTATATCTTTTAAGATTGTACTCTCCTATTAAGCTTTTTATTGACGAATTCCCATAGTATTGCGCCAATGCAGTTCCCTTAGTCTGGTGTTTTCTTTTTGGAGCGCTTCCTCTATTGTGTTGGGACCTATTGAAAGAAGAAAATTCTAGCAAATTGATCCGCTTCCTCATTACCTTCGACTCCCATGTGCCCCGGTACCCATAACAATTAGCTGGTCTTGTTCTCAGCCAGAGCATTACGCCTCTCTACATACTTCAAGACCACTGGGGAATTGATTTCGAAGGAAGACAGAGCCTTATTTATATGGGTTTTTCATTTCTCAGGGAGACCTTTCCCTGCTCGTCAGTGAATAAAATCTGAATTTTAGATTCAAACTCCACATTAGGGTTTTCAGCAGTGGGAAATCGTTACGCTAAATCTCTACCGCTAAAAATATCTAAATGAATAAGGATTGTGCCTAAAAATAGGTCCAAGGAAATAAACATATCCATGACGCCTTCGATTTATATTGAACATCTTTTCGTCGCCCGAAAATCAAATTATTGGCTTAGCTCGTTGAAAACAAGTCAACTGAAAATATGGTTTTGTAGAAATACTGAGGTTGCCGTAATCGTTACCTCTACGGTTGCCTCGTGTGTATTGAACAAGAAGATCACGTTGCTTCAACGGTTTCCCCGTGTGTAGTCGGCATTATAATTTTATTAGCATTGATTGGTGAAAATACATGAAGGAGACAGATACTATTTTTTTTGGAAACTCGCATTAACTGTTCATCTTTTATGAAGGAGCAAGTCCAATTTTCGGAAAATTTTTAACACACATTTTCTACTACAAAAACCATGACTCAATCTCCTTTATATATTTGCAACAACACTTCCCCCACCCTGTATACTTAACAAAAAATTGATTGGCAAACGGTGATATTTTCTTATAGGGTTCAATATCTGAAAATACCGAAAT
Source organism: Rhagoletis pomonella (assembly GCF_013731165.1). Classification (NCBI taxonomy): domain Eukaryota; kingdom Metazoa; phylum Arthropoda; class Insecta; order Diptera; family Tephritidae; genus Rhagoletis; species Rhagoletis pomonella. Next base: position 48,725,015 of record NW_023458558.1, read on the forward strand.
CCTCCAATTCAGCAACTACCCACGAAAACCACCCCTAACTTTTTACTTGACAGCTGCATTGACGTTTATTAATGTCATTTCAGTGATTGTGTTTTGCTTAGTACTTGAAATTTTTCATTGTCGTGTGATTTGGTTATATTTTTGCATAAAAAGTATTACATTAGCAATGATTATAAACTTTAGGAATCAAAATTTAGATTTCGAGGTATAAGTGTCAGGAATTTTCATGGGAAGCGATTTACTACAACATAACGTATGTACCTATTAAAATAATCTGCCAATTATGTACATTTCGCAAGTCAGCTAGTTTTTGCGTTATCTCGAAATGCTCGACAGAGTGGAAATGTTTACAGTAGCTTGTCATATTGTACCACATAAATTGCGTTTGTTATATAATTGAAGTTCACTTAATGTGTACTTAAAGGATTAAAAAGTCCTTGCAAGTCACTATGTTAAAAACAACAATTTAAGAACGTATATCTACATGAGCTTTATTATAGCGGTCATTACTCCATTTCGTTTGGCTAGTATCTATTAACCATGAGGAAATACGATGGTCATTGACATTTTCATCGACGTTCACTAACACAAATCTTTTTCATGTGCTCATTGTGTTTCTTTTATCTTCCAGGCCGATATGAACTTCACTTAGCTATTACCTTTCGTCATCCTCGGAGCGCAATGCTTTTTTTAAATTAGCAAATTTTACAATCACTGCAGCATTAATCTGAATGTACTCATCTTCAACACAGTTTGCAATTGTTCGCACTTTAGTCATTGCAACTGCTTCCACACTCGCTGAGGGTAAGAGCTAACATTATGAATCGAATTTCGGTTGCAAATGGAGCCGCTACCGGCTCAGGTAGTTCCATGGATGCAGCGCCATACATACGCACCATTGAATGGGATATGATGAACAAAGCAAAGTTTTTTCCACTTTCAATGTTAAGCTCGTTTTCTGTGCGGTGTTGCCTTTTCCCATTGACAGTGATAAAAACACAATTACAGGTGCAATATAAAAGTGACATATATAAGGGCATGATTGATTGTGCCATAAAAATATATCGATCAGAAGGTGTACCTGGGTTATACCGTGGATTTTGGATATCATCTGTGCAAATTGTTTCAGGTGTATTCTATATAAGTACATATGAGGGTGTGCGTCACTTACTAAATGAAATAGGCGCAGGACACCGTACTAAAGCACTGGTTGCTGGAGGCTGTGCATCGCTTGTGGGCCAAACTATTATAGTACCATTCGATGTTATTTCGCAACACGCCATGGTTTTGGGTATGGCAGCACATGCTGGCTCAGCACGAGTAGATATGAACCCACTTGGCATTAAAACGGGCCCAGATCGTAGCCGTTTTGCAATGTCAATGGATATATCACGTGAGATATTGAAGCGTGATGGCTTTCGCGGATTTTATCGTGGCTACACGGCAAGTTTAATGGCATACGTGCCCAATTCGGCAATGTGGTGGGCTTTCTATCATCTATACCAAGGTAATGAAAACAGCAATTAACCCGTTTAGAAATTCTTATTAAAAGTACATATGTATTCGCATTATTTTTATCATTTATATAGATGAGCTGTGCCGAATATGTCCACCATGGGTTTCGCATCTCTTTATACAATGTGTTGCAGGAAGTCTAGGTGGATTTACTACTACCATAATTACTAATCCGCTTGACATTGTCAGAGCACGTTTGCAGGTAAGTAATTTGGGTTTTTAACTCATTATTTGAAGGCTAACTCTCTTGTCTTCAGGTTCAACGATTGGAATCAATGCGTGTTGCATTTCAAGAGTTATGGCGGGAAGAGCACATGAACTGCTTTGTTAAAGGACTGTCCGCACGCCTTGTGCAGTCTGCGGCATTCTCCTTTAGTATAATTTTGGGCTACGAGACAATAAAACGGATAGCGATTGATGAACAATATAAACACCAAATACGTTGGTAGATTAATAGAATGTTGTCATTAAATGAAACTGGAAAGTGCACAATTATGTTACCACCAGGAAAATTTTTCACCCACCCATGTCATACAATAAAATGCATTTAGAGAATTCAAATGGATATAAATTTACATAAAATTACATAAGCGTAAATCAAGCCAAGCTAAGGAATATGCAAAAGCATGCCAAAGAAAATAATTGTCTCCAGTCTTGTTCCTCAACGGTTACAATAACAAAGCCAATGAACAACCATATTTAAAAGTGCTTATACATATACCAATAAATAACTTTGGGCTAAATTCTTACTGCGAACAAGCATCGAGGACATTTGCATATGTACATACATGCTTACCTTCATACCTAGACGGACAAACTACATATAACTTTGTGAATCAATGTATTCTCTGTCAGTCCACTCACATTATCTTTGGGGTCTAAACATACTTGTAAATACTGAAAAATGAATAAATTATTCTTAATCTTAAATTTAGGGATAATTTCTTAATAATTTGTTATAATTATTGCATAATATGCGCAAACTTAATAGTAGTCTATGCATAAAAATTTAAAAATATTCATTGTTGGTATTTTAGTTTACGCTTAACTAATATAATATAAAAACATGTTCTTTAGGTAAACTTTTATTTTTACTATTATTTTGTTTAAAGAAAAAGCTGAATGCGATTTAGGACGATTTTTTGAACAGTAAGAGTAGAAAATGAAGTAGCGCGCAGAATGAAATTTCCAGTGCTTACATTGTATTTTTTTGCAAGGTTAGCTACTAGCAAAAATAATATAAATTTAACTATGTGAAAATATTTGTGTATATGTTTTAGAAAAATAAGTGCAACTATAACAAACGTAGAAATATGTCAAGAATATGCAACTTTGCAAAATAAAAATGAAAATACTGGCTAGCCAGCAATAAAATGAGTAGAAAAAACTGTTATTTTTCAACAAGATTGGGCTTCAAATTTAAAGCGTGAGTACTCAACTATATGTATTTATGCATGATGTGTGGCCTCGTTCCAGCTAGTGCTGTACACACGCCGCTGTTCTATCATCATCATTCATTTCCTGAACAGTCTGACGAGATTTAAACTGAAATATTTTCATATTGCGAAACTTGATAGTGGGTGCTTGAACTTTTCGACATTTTTTACAAAATTAATAGCCCTTGTTGTTGTAAAACCTTGAAAATTCACACCTTGGCGAGATATAGGTTGGGTACTTCGGGTTAAGTAGGCCCGAATTAGGGTCACTACTTTGCGAATGCAGGATTTGTGTACAGCCAGAGAGTTTGCATTCATACCTGTTTCATGACAAAGTGTTTATTTTACAATGCCATTAGAAAATCAAAATCCGTATAAATCCGATTTTCAAACTTTATACGAACTTAAAAAAAATTTGAATTTTTTGAGCATGCATTTCTGTAATTCTTTAAATTTTAAAGGAAGGTGGAAGTATGGAAGAAAATGCGAAACACTTTCGAAAAAAAAATCCCAAAAATAAACGCGATGTTTTTGAAATTTTAAACTTGCTTCTAATAAAACCAAAATTTAACGGGCCATTAAACAGCGTACTCGTAAAAATCTGAAAATTTTGTAAGGAAAGATCGAAATTTTAATGAAAATTTGTTGAATTATAAAATTTTGTATAAAGCTTAAAAATAGTATTTACTTGTCTTTGCTATGTATATTTTTATAAAAAAAATAATAATGAATATTAAATAAACAAAAGAAAAACTGTGAATACTGAGGATCAAAAAGGACACTATTCAAGTGGCCGGCACTGTAAAATATTGAAATATTTACATTAGACCTTTTTATGTATGGCAAAAAAACACTCACTATGAGAGGAAATAAAAATTATATTTCGTCATTCGTAAAAGTTTTTTTTCGAACCTAGTTTTTTACATTTTTCGATGACACCTAGATTCAACAACGAAAATTATTTTTATACCCGAGCGCACTTGTGCACAATAACGTTAACGTTTGTTTGTAGTAGCCAAAACGAATCGAGATAGATACAGACAAATGTATACATAAATGATCAGAATGAAAAGGGAAGTCGATTAATTCATGTCTGTCTGCCCGTCCGGCAAAAATTGAGATACTTATCTCAACGAAATTTGGTATGCAGATTGCCCTTTACCCAAGGTTGGTTGGTATTGAAAATGGGCGAAATCGGTCTGTAACCATGCTCACTTCCCATATAACGGTAGTTTTCAGCAATACGGAAGCAGCGATATTTTAGTAACTACTGAACAATACAATACAATACAATACAATATGTAGCCACGCCCACTTATGATTCGCTACACCAATTTCTCCCAAACTTGGCGCAGTTGATAGCTTTGGTACAACATACCAAACGGCTGAAAATTTTTAAAATCGGACAATAACCACGCCCACATCTCATATAACGATAATTTAGAAAAATACGAAATCGTCGATAAATTAATAAATACAGAAGTTAATTTATTCAAAATTGATGTTTGTGATAATTCTTTAGCAAAAACACGTTTATGATAAAAGTTTGGAAAATGGGCGTGGCACCGCCCACTTATGACCAGGTACATATGTATATCTGGGTAACCGTACCAACCTTGGAACGATATTTTCGCTTACCACATAAATGCGGAACGTTAAAAATTATTGAAATCGGACAAAACTTACTCCCAATTTTCATATAACGGTAAATTTCAGAAATTCTTGAAACTTCGATATTTCAGAATTTAAGGACGCTAATTTACTCAGAATTGATACTAACAACAAACCCTTAAAAATAAATAACATTATTATAGAATTTTGGAAAGTGGGCGTGATACCGCCTACATCTAACTATACAAGATTATCGAATTATAAAGCTCACTTTATATTTAAAGGTTGGATTAAAAGTAAAGCTTTGTCTACAGTTAAACATTTCTATTATCGGTTTATGACGTATGTATGTTTCTTGGTTGTAAACCAATTTAAAACGGATAACAAAGTGCTTTACTTTAGACACAACCATAAATTTTAATGCAACCTTTAAATATAAAGTGACCTTTAAAGTTACAGGTTACTTGAGAACACGGCCCTTAGTATAACTGAACACACCCTCGAAATTGTTAGAAATAGTATTCCCATTTCCTTTCTTACCATAGATCGGCAGTTTTCAGAAAGGTGAAAAACTATATTTAATACTTGCGCCACGTATTTAATGTTCGGCTTCACCCGAACTTAGATTTCGTTACTTGTTGAGACGGCTACAATAACCAGACTGTAACTAGGCCAGAGTAACGCGGACCTCTTGGCAGTTGAAGCTCCGTGTCTGCTACAGGTGGTGATTGGGCTCCGACCACGGCATTCATAGGCCGAAAGTCGTGGTAGGTGGTGACCCGACTCCCTATAAATAACGTTGATCACTCGTCAATGTATACGAATAGGTTCCCTCTGACTTGCCTGGGCGAAGAATCCTCCTTGAGCAAGAGTCTGTTAGGGTGCTCACGCCTGTTGCATATTTATCCACTGCGTCCAAATAGTCCCCGGCGACTAAACGTAGCATTGTTCAGAACCGGCCGGCCAATTTTCTTGTATGCTGCCAGCAAACTTTCTTTGTATTTGCCCCAGGTGCTGCCGGCGAGCGACTTTGGGACCTTGTTGCCGCTCTGTACTTTGTTTAAAATTGCGGTTGTGTGCGCGAAGAAGGAGAGCAGGCCCCTAAAATTTTCGGATTATTCACTGTGGGAATTAGTGTGGCGTCAACGTTAACGTCTAGTTGAAGCCTGACCTCCTTCGTCCAGGTGGTGAAGAAGATTTCGTTGGAGAAAGTGTCAGGCTCCTTGAAATGCGCTCGCACTAGGCCATTGTTGCTTTTTATTAAAAATTGCCTGTAAAGTCGCCTTATGTAAACACCATATTAGTGTGTGTGATATTAGTGTGTGGTTTAATAGCCTATTTCCACCAAGAGCTTAACTGCAGTGATCAGAAAAGTTTATTTCTCACTTTTCTGATTTCGATTGCTTTTACTTAATATAAGCAATTATCCCCTTGGAGTTGTAATCTCCTTTTTCCAATAGGCGTAAACTGCAGTTAAGGCTTGCTGGAAATGAACTATAAATCTGGTGGGTAAGTACTAGAACGTAGTACTTTTTTCGAAATTGTTCACAAAAACACTTTAGACAGCCTATGAATAGCGACCTTTTCTTCTGGTACGGTCTGATGAACATGCCCATATAAACTTGTATATCTTCATATGTACGTGGGTAATTTCCAAACCAATTGCTATTTTTGTCGGTCCCCCTTTTTAAATTGTTTTATAGTGATAAAAACGAAAACTCGAAAACAGCATGATACGATCCAAATTATAAACCACCAACAAAGCTGCTTTTTATTAATGCAAACCGCATTGTTTTCTTTTGCGGACATAAAAATATTTGTCCCCGCTCAGGTTATTCGATAATTAACATGCAAAAAGAAGTTTAAGGACCGGTTACTCAATGTCTGATATTTCCCGAATGTTACCCAGTTTCCTATGCAAAACCACCAAAAATTAAATAATTACCATTGTCTATTTATTACTTCAGGAGTTTCAATGATTTCCTAGTTCTTATATTTTGGTGAAATAGCACTCTTAGAAAAACAACTAATTTTAAAGCAAAAAACACAACTATATACAAATTAGGTGTACCGTTAATTTCTTCATAATTTAATTATCGGATCTATACCAAATTAACATCGGAGCACCTGTGAGACACTGCCCTTCCGATAGAATTATCGAAATCGGTTGACGTGGTCCAAAGTTATGCGATAACATACATAAAAAAATATAAAAAAAATAAAAATTTTCCAAGGAATAGACAACCTTCTATTTTTTTTAAGCCGGCTAAAAAAAAAACAACAAATGTGAAATATTTCCAGAATATTCTGGAAAATATTTTACAAAAATGCAACAATAAGAGAAAAAACTAAGTTTTAAGAGCCTGAGAGCAGTTTCACATTCTGCCCAAATTTTCCCATCAGTAAACGATTTCAGAGGATAAATTTATCAAACTTAAAAAATACCTCCATGCACACTTTGTTTGGAAATGACCCAAATACATACATATACACTTTTTGGGCAAAGTTTGGTTTAAAAGCATGAACAAATGATATACGATTACTTGAGCATGGGTTCATTGACATATGTACTTAAGGAATGGAAAGGGTTCAATCGAATTACTGGCTGAGTTACTACCTGCATTTGTATATTGAATTCCGGAAGTGTGGTATAGAAAGTTATGGTCGTTATTGGTTATGCAATATGTATATATATATATGTTTGCTGTCATAGTTTTGGAATGCTGGCCTTAATAGTTTGAAATTTAATTCGAATTAAATAACCACATGTTTTATAGGAAAACCTAATTCCTTTAATTGAAAAGCATTTCCCTGCATTTACAACGGATGAAACCAGCACAACGAGTCAAATCGTTAAATAACACATTTATTTCTATACATTTCATGAACTTACTGACATTTGAATGCCTCGACTTTTTATTATAAAAATATATTTAGCTGAATTCGCTGTTTCATCATTGGACTAAGCAACTTGGAAGCAACTCTAGAGAAAACTAAAATGTTTATAAAAAAAAATAAAAGCGAGAAATGAAAAAGAAAATTTGTTCTACATACAAAAATTTCCTAAAGGAAAAACAAAATTCACGTAAATGTTGTTTTGGGTAGTATTTTTAAAGCAACAGAAATAATTTGGGTGTTCACGGTTTTCCATACAACATCCTGTAAATTTACGAGGTTTACATGGTTACCAGGTATTAACGCGTTTATATGAATTGCCTTAATGAAAAATATATTTTTTGACTAAGTTGAATAATTTTTTATTTTATATTAATAATACCAAATTGTCACATATTTTAAAGTGTCCTGGCTTTTTTGTCCGCTAGTACATACATGCATATATTATTTTTCGAGAGAAAACTCGGCCTGGATTGAAATCACGGGCCCCTATACATATAACCATGTGATAATTTTCTTTAATGTATACAGTCAGAAACAATCAGCTCGAATCGGAATATATTTCTAATAAAAGCCCATGGCGAAAGAGCAATTATATTGTAAAAAATAATAAAAAGTTAAGGTTTTGATATTTCAGGCTCCTTAAAAAGACCGCACCCCGACATTAGTCATATGACTTTTTTAGGTGTAATTAAATGTACCTATGAGAAGAGGATGAGGAATGATAAAAAAACAGCAAAAATAAGTTTTTTTGTCAAAATTTGGTACACAAAGTTGCCGCAGGGTTTATGTACATTAGGGTCCAAAAACAAGTAAACTCAGAGTGTTAATGCTCTCACTACCCCCGCATATTGATTTTTGAGAACTCAATACCGTTTCTACGAGAAATTGTTTTTCATAATTTCTCATAGGTATATTTAATTTTAGAAAAAAGTTACATGCCTAGTGTACCCATGCATCCACATATCTGCATACGTACATACATATGTATGTATGTATGTATGTACGTTCCTTAAGCGTTAATGTCGTATGCAATTGCTATGCCGATTAAAATCAATATAATGCTGACTTTAGCATAAAACTGCTTTCTTAAGCTATAACCGAATTTGTCATTATATTTTTACCTTAATATTTCCATACATACCAGTATGTTTATACATACATATGTATACATACATAAGTTGCTTTAATTTGTTTTCACCTAAATGCTATATTTTGGCACACAAATTTTGCACTCGTAGGTAACCTGAGCAGAGCGAGGGCATTGAACGTCAAAGACGAGCTTATAAAATGACCCGCAACATTATATACATACTTAGTTTGCACGGAAATACCTTTCGAAAAATATCGACTAGTGCAACATTAAAAGCGTTTTTGTGAAAGTGAGTAAAAAATGTATGTACATACATATATTTCCCGGATAAGTGATAGATAGCGATTGCGGTTAGGACAAAGGATATTTCACAATTAATTGCTTTGGTGTGCTAGCTTATGATGACAGTGCAAATTTAGCGATCATAAAGCTAGAACATCAATGCATTTCGCTGTGAAAATAAGAACGATGACGAACAATTGCGATAGAGATAAAAACATTTAAATATGCATATATGTACCTGTGAACTACTTAATTGCAATTATATCGAGTTATCTAAGGAAATAGTAGCCGTGATTTTATTCTCTTTGAAGTGTCTGCATATCACAGTTGCTGTTTCTTTTAGATAGCTCTTTTGTAAGCATCCAATGTGTTTACGTGGAAATTTTCAAAAATCAATGGTCTTATGTTAATCAAAGTTTTATCGAATGAAATCGTTTTGATATATGAGATACACCAAGTTCAGTTTTGTTAAAATAAGTTTTATATTTTCTTTCATCACTGGGCTTTGTTTATCTCATAGTATTAAAATATGAGCTCCGTTATCGAAATATTCTATTTAAAATAAAAATTAAAAACCTTTGCTTATTAAGCATTACTTTGGCGAAAATTACCCAGCGTAAGATAATGTGAATGCACTTAAATACCCTGCAAACCATTTTTTCAGAGTATTCTCAAATGTAGAGAAATTTTAAAGAATTCGTAAAGATCTCATCCGATTTTTTGACGAATTTTCTAAAATGAAATAAACTGTGCACACTTCCATTCGGTAAAGCAATGAAAAAAATGCTGCTATGTGAAGAATTTCGTGCAGATTTTTTTCAGAATTTTCTTTTTTTTTCGTACAGAAATTTCTTTACTAGTTCGTGTCAACCTTTTATATAATTTTCATTGAAGATTTGTAAAAAATCGTTACAGAAATGAGATACTTCTAAAGATTTTGTTAAGATTTCGGGAACTATGGTTTGCAGGGTAGCCAGAAGCAGCAAAATTTTGTTACGTTTCTTTTCTTTAGGGTGCTGCGTTGTAAGTGAAGAAGATTTCAATGAGAGAGCGTTCTACATATACATATAACCATTTTTTTGGACGTTGGCTGACTTAACTACGGCATAACTCGGAAACGTTTCATCACTTTTTTCATAAAGGCGCACTTTATCGTCCGAAGAAGTTTGAAAAAAAAAAATTTACTGACAGTGGCGGAGTCATGGTATCGGACTGCTTGTCCGTTGCAATTGAAGGAACAATGGACCAAACTAACTATTTAAACATTTTGAGATAATTTGAAAACAAAGTGCTATAAAGTTGAAACTCCGTTACCTTCCGGCATTACAACGCCTCATGCCTCATGAGGCATCTAAGGTCCGTCGATTAAAACAAAAGCGAATACCAACAAAGTGGTTAATATTATTTATGATTCGTTTTAATATAAAGGGACATTAGGGTGCATCACTCACAAAAAAAAAATCGGTACCGGTTTTCTATTAGAATTACAAAATTTACTACATTTTAAGACTTCCGCCGAAGTATTTTGGTAAAATATTAAAATTTCCGTGAGCTGGACCCATTTGAAAATACCCCCAAAAACCGAGTTTATTATAAATAAATTTAGTTTTTTTAATATAATGTTTCTAAAAATTACCTCACATCATAGAAGAGCTTAAGCTTAAAAGGTCTGCATATCATTTTTTTATTTTATCAACCAAATTAATATAACGACATTTTTTGAGGTATTTTGAAAAGGGTCCAGCTCACGTGAATCTTAACATTTTTCCGAAACATTTTGGTGGTAATCTTAAAATATAATAAAATTTATGATTCCAGTGGAAAAACCACAACTTTTTCTGGTGATGCCCCATAATGTACATACATACATACATTGTGTACCAATACTTTTGTCCCCGGAATAATTTTATTTCTTTAAGAAAACTGACAACAATGGCAAAGTTTTCAAGCAACAGAAATATCCCAATAGCGAAAATGGCCACCGGTGACATGAGGATTTAGTGACATCGTCGTTTGAATCTTAAACGACATATAGCTGACTATGACACTGGTGACAATGTCATGCAGGTGTACTCCTATCAAAGACTTATAACAGACAATATCTTACAGCGGTCACTTATAAAAAGTCCATTGCAAGATACTGTCGCTTGAATGTCATCAATGATCACTGCATGACAAAGTGTGCTTTTACATCGGCAAGAACTAGTAATGCTGACTTCGCTGCTCCTAGGGTTTGTATAAATTTGCATGTGTATGTATGTATATATGTGTATTTCAGCTCGCATTATTTTCATACAAATCTTGACTCCTCAATAAAATTTTTGAGTTTTTCGAAGTTTCCAAGGCTTTTTCAAGCTTAAGGGAAACCCCTAAATGGAGAGATTACAATTGTACTCCACCTCCGAAGCGGTACATTCGGAGGTTTGCCTTTTTTGATGTTGCTGGGACCAGAAATTGAACCATGAACCTCCGAAGTAGCAATACGATACGGCGACAAGAGCCACTATTCAAATCCGAAAAATGTCAACAAAAAAAAATGCAATAAATATTTAAAAACATTTACAACATTTCTCTAATAATGTTAACAGTTTTATTTTTATTTTTGGTCAGGACTTCATACCAACATAAACATTTTAACTGTATGAAAACTATGTAAAATAAAGCCGGTTTTTCCGTTTTTTTCAAATTACAACTTTTCGAATAACTCGAAACCCGGTTTTGGAAAACAAGCGAATAATCGAACACCCTAATGTGTACCCAAGGCGATTGCAGTTACTTCTATTTGATACGTAGATCATGGATCCGCAGTCTTGCCCCTAAATTTCATTTGGCAACATTCCGCCATATTTTGTATTTCTCGTAAAAAATGGTTAAATAGAAATATGTAGAGAATTTAATTTCCCACATTTGGGTATAAGGTATAAGAAGGTTTTAAAAAAAAAATGAAAAATGTTTCATTGTAAAAAATTATTAAATTAACATTACATCGTCACGGTTTTCGCCATTTTTTTGACAATTTCTGTTGAAAATACATAGCATATTGAAATTCCAAAGTTGTCGAGAATTTCATTCTTCACAACTTTTATACCTAAATTTTTTTTACAACGCTTAGATCACGGCCGGATCGCGATAAACATAGCGATGTACGGGATGCGCCATAAAACTCATTTCCATATCACCGCTGGAGTAGAGTGGTAGAGTCCTGGAACTTCTAAAAATACTGAAACTTTTACCTTTCTGCAAATATATATAGAATTCTTCGGTACGTGTGTTTGTGAGTGAGCTCCTCTTAAACGAACGAAATGATTTTAATGAAATTTTTTACGTGTTTTACTGGGTTCCTCTATAGTGGATTTCACAACTGAAAACGCCAGGCGGCGCTGTAGTCGAGTTATACTAAAAATTTTCTTTACGATCTGATCTGGGTAAAATTAAAAATATGTATTGGTAACGCGAAGGGAAATATTGCAGCAAAAAAAAAATTGCTCGACAGTAGCTCTAGAGTCGAATTATTACTAAAAATCGCATTTTTGATCCGATTTGCCTCATAATCGACTTAAATATTGGTAACGGTAGGGTCAGACCTATTGCTAAATGATCCGCAAGGTGGCGCTGGCGTCGAGTTATTGCTAAAAATCGTCAAGTGAAGTCATTCGGATACACCAGGCATCAAAGTCAAATTACCACCGTTAAATCTACCACCATAATCATTGCGGCCTTTGATTTACGGCGACTAAACAGAATAAAGACAATTCTTGATGAATGCCTACAAATAAAATTGTAAGACATTTATGGTATTTCGTCTGAAATAAGTCTATGTATATTGGACTTCTGTGGACCAATGATACTCCCCCACTTTGAAATGGCCAGATACAGATTCAAGGGCGATTCATCATCGTACCGGATCATTGTTGTCGCAAGAACTTCTTCACGGACATAACGATTTCGTTAGGTTATTTAAGACGGCAATAGAGGATGAGCTTTCTGTTGACCACAAAACCAAACTTCAACGTGAATTGTGGTGAAAACGTTGGACCAAAAATAAATAAATTTTAGTACGATATAAAAATAAATTTGGTTCCTGCGTTGTATGAACGAAAATGTCCCCACCCTCGACAAAAAAATTCTAAGCAATAACGGTAATTTTTAGCGACTTCGAACTAGCATTTTACTACTGAAATTGAATGGGCTACAAAATTGCATACTCAAAATCTTTCATAGAAATCTAATTTAAAAAATCGAAATTTCGATGAAAATTTTTCAAGTTTAAATAATTTGTGTGATCTTTGTGCAAGCTACCAAACTTTTATTTATGCGGTTTCTGATACAGATCGACCCATATTTAAAAAAAAAAGATGCTATTGTCTTTATTTATTTACTGTTAATAATTTTCATTTAAAATATGGTTCGATCTATATCAGATCTCACATATGAATATAAAAGTTTCAAAGCTTGCACAGAGTTCATAAAACCTAATCAAACTTAAAATAAATTGCATCAAAGTTTCGATTTTTTCAATTAGATTTCCTTGAAAGATTTCCAGAATGCAGTTTTATAACCCATTCATTTTTAGTATAAAAAAGTGCAAGTTTCAAGTCGACTTTTTAGATTTTTTTTTGTGGAGGGTGTTGCACATTTTCTTCCATATAAAAGTAATTTTTGTTCATGCGTTATATGGGCAATAAAACTGCATACTCTAAATCTTTCTAAGAAATCTAGTTAAAAAATCGAAATGTTTTAAGTTTAGTTAGTTTTTGTGAACTTTGTGGAAACTTGTAAACTTTTTTTTTTGTTATCTGATATAGATAACGTGACGATATCGTATGTGATAATTCGAGCCCTGGTTATGTTGTTGTTGTAGCGGCTACAACAACCCCGCCCAGATCGGTAAGTCCCTCAATCGTTGGCGTCAAGCTCTACTGGCGGTAGCCCCAGGAAGCGTGCATGCGAAGATGCTGTGAGTCATGGAGCTCCTCTCCACATGCCAGGTATTCGTTTAGAGTATCTTCGTTTATTCCGCTCAGGTATGAGTTCAACCTGCTACAGTAACCAGAGCGCAGTTGGGCTATTGTGGTTCGAGTCTCCCGAGGCAGACGAAGTTCTATCTCGTCCACGTATGGTGGTTGTATGCCCAGAACGGCATTCACAGATCGAAAGTCTGCATAACTCGAGACTGCTTCTCTGTGAATGCCGTTTAAGGCCTGTCGATAAGCTGTCGGGTCCACAGGTTGTTTGATGAACATCCTGACATGCCTGGGCTAGGGCTCTTCTGCAAGCAGTTGTCTGTTTGGGTGACCACGTCTTTAGCTCCCAACTACAAACTGCTGCAGAGCATTGTGTTATGCTCCTTAACGGGGAGTATATGGGCCTTGTCGTGCTGTCCGTGTTCCGGCAAGTCCGCAGCTTCATCCAGTGCGTCCTACTAGTCCCCGGTGACCACACGACCGCTGCATAGGTCTGAACGGGCCGTCCAATTTCCTTGTACGTTGCCAGCAACGTTTCTTTGTCTTTTTGCCTCAGGCGCTGCCGGCTAGCGACTTGAGGACCTTGTTGCGGTTTTGTACTTTGTTGACAAATGCGGTTGTACGCGCCGAGAAGAAGAGCGAACTGTCGAAGGTTACTCCGAGTATTTTGGGGTTATTCACCGTCGGTATTTTTCTCGTCTCCTCTCCACTGCGTCGCATTCGAGGATTATGTGCTCAGAAGTTTCAGCGGTCCACAGAAACGGCATGAATCAGTGGACCAGATCCCGAATTTGTGTAGGTGACTTCTCAATCTGCAATGGCCCCTGCTGTTGGTATCCGAGCTACCCCACTCCTCATGATGCGCTGCATCGCAACCCATGATTAGATGCAGTCCCTTCTTTCGGCAGTGGTCTGTAAGCTTCTATACCCCCATCAGGGGAATGTTCTATTGCCTCCCGGGAAATAAGCGGCAGTGAAGACGACGTTCCATCTTATGCTTCATATATTCATAGTACTATGATCTAAGAGGCGACGTTCCATATGAAAAAACATATATGTACACGTCGTCGTTTAAAGTACAAAACCGCGTTACTGACATTTGCTGCCAAAAATTAGATTTGCTCCTTATCCAATCGTCCTTATGCTAGCCACAAATGTGATTGCTTTATAAAAAAAAGAGAACCATTTTGAAATGTGCGTCTTTTTACTTTCTAGAAAATAATTTATGCAACCTCACATACGCGGTTTTTCATTATCGTGATACGCGGTTTTGCTTATCATGCTTATCGCTCGATATCACTGAATTATTACTAGAACATGTCGCCTCATTATGTAATGTACTTCCGTAATCTGATAGTGAAAATGCCTCTTTGAACGTGTTTATATGTTTAACATATAACATATATTTTCTTTAAAATAACGCATATTTACCCTTTTCAACCATAATGCTATATTACTTTGTAATCTATATAGAACTGTAAATTAAAAACCATTTATAACAATTTTACGAAATGTCTTTCAGACTACAAGTTGCACTTGAGTCTAACACTCAATTTTTAATCCTCTAAGCAAACATCTTTCGAATCATATAATTAAGTATACCTCCGTTTTTGTAGTAGGTTATGTCGACTTCAGTATCGAAACGTAAAATTGTTTCGAAAACAGTGCCATTTGCCTAAATTTACAAAGATAAATAATGCATTATAAGAGTGAACTGTTAGAAGAGTTAAAGCAGCTACAAACCTCTACTTGAATCTTCTGTCCAGGCTTCAGTCCGGTGTCTGGTATTGAAATATTATACACTTCACGTCCGTTTAGATTGAGAGAATCTGCGTTTTGGCCTGGCAAAAATTGCAAAGGTATCATACCCATGCCAACTAAGTTAGAGCGATGGATACGCTCGTATGACTCAGCTATAACTGCCTTGATACCCAATAGCAATGGTCCTTTAGCAGCCCAGTCGCGACTGGAACCACTACCGTAATCCTTGCCTGCTATCAGCACTAGAGGTGTGCCATCTTCGCGATAGCTAAACAAAGCAAATATATATAATTAATGCATACATATACATACATATGTTGATATTCTAGAATTATAACTCTAAACTTGACTCACCGATCAGCACAATCGAACACATCCATTTCCTCGTTAGTTGGCGCATGAATAGTGCGTGGACCAGGCTTGCTCACCAGTTTATTAACCAATCGAATGTTAGCGAAAGTACCACGAGCCATTACAGCATCATTGCCACGTCTTGAGCCATAGGAATTGAAGTCGCGTGGAGTCAAGCCACGTTCGGATAGATAACGAGCAGCTGGCGAATTTCTGGCAATAGAGCCGGCCGGTGAAATGTGATCAGTTGTAACTGAATCGCCCAAAAACAGCAAGCATCGCGCATTTTTTATGCTCTTTAGTGGCGGTAATTCGCGTGTCATACCTTCGAAGAATGGAGGGTGCTTAATGTATGTGGACTCACTATTCCAAGGATACAATTTGCTTTCTGCCACCTCAATCCTCTGCCAGTCTTCAGAGCCTAATGTTATTTTACTGTATACTTCCTTAAACATAGCGGGAATGACGTGTTTGCTCTCCACTTCCTGAATTTCATTACGGGTTGGCCAAATATCGCGCAGAAACACCGTTTCGCCATTTGGACCTGCGCCTAACGGCTCAGTTTCGAAGTCTATGTCCACGCGCCCAGCTATAGCATAAGCAATCACAAGCAGGGGACTGGCCAGGTAGTTAGCGCGCGTATTAGGATGAATACGGCCCTCAAAGTTTCGGTTGCCCGACAATACGCCACAGCATACCAAACCGTTCTTTTCAATTGTATTTACCACATTGTCGTCTAATGGTCCTGAGTTACCGATACATGTCATACAGCCGTAGCCGACAATATCGAAACCAAGTTTTTGTAAGTAGGGAACAACACCAGATTCTTGAAGATAATAAGTTACGACACCTGATCCAGGTGACAATGAAGTTTTTATGTAAGGCATTACCGAGAGACCCTTCTCCACTGCTTTTTTGGCTAGGAGACCAGCTCCTAACATCACTGATGGGTTGGAAGTATTTGTACAAGATGTTATTGCGGCGATCACAACAGATCCATGACGAATGGTGTAGGATTTGGCATCATCCCACTGGAATTGACCAGAGGCGGATAAAGCATCTGGTGCGATTGCAAATCCCTTGAAACCGACCTGCAAATTTACAGATAGAATACCATCTCATCTAACAAATTTACAGTATGGAAAAAGATGTTTTCTGTGTAACCTACTTCAATATTATAAGCAAAAATTCTAACTAAAAGCCCTTCTTAGTCATTTTTTTGAGGAAATAGAGGGATTCTCGAAGCCTTGAAAGGTCCTTGCGCGGTGCATGGTTTGCAAAGCTTTTCCGTAGGAAATCCGATTTTACTGTGGAATCCGTGTATCGTGCAAAAGTTCTGCAATACTTCGAGAATCCCTCTAATATTCCTAATTATCTTATGTTAGAGACCAGTTAAGGCATGCATAAAATAAAATAAATTTTAGCACACATAATATATAATAGACATGGAACTTTCTTTGTATATCTTGTGTTGGTTGCATTTAAAACTTACAGGATTTAAAAGGCATGCTTGGAAATCTCCCTTCATATCTGTCACTGCAACGCGGTCATGTGGCCGCTTTGGGCCAGAAACCGATGTTACAACCGTCGATAGGTCAAGAGTTAGAGTTTGTGAGTAGTTGGGATCTTGTGAGGCATCGGAGTAATCCCGCAATTGTCCTGTCTCTTTTAGATATTGTCGAATAACTTCTATCTTTTCTTCTGACCGATCTGTAAATAGAAATGATATTATTTATGACTTCGAATGTTAGTCCTTTTTTAAACTTTACGTACTGGTTTGTCTCAAGTAAGCCAACGTATTTTCGTCGATTGGAAAGAAGCTTACAGTTGCTCCATTTTCTGGAGACATATTACCAATAGTAGCACGATCTGCAATACTTAACTCTGCAACACCAGGACCATAAAATTCGACGAATTTTCCAACTACACCAACTTGTCGCAGATTTTTTGTAATTGTCAATACTAAATCAGTGGATGTAACAAGTGGCCCTAATTTGCCAACGAGTTTGTAACCAACCACTTCCGGGAGCAACATGGAAATCGATTGACCCAGCATAACAGCCTCTGCTTCGATTCCTTTAATGGGTGTATACTTTAGCGACTTTTTTGTGCTTTTAATTTAAAATGTTGAAAAGCTTACCCCCAACTCCCCAGCCAAGTACACCCAACCCGTTTATCATCGGTGTATGAGAGTCCGTTCCGACAACGCTGTCTGGATAAAGCAATTTGGTATTACCAATGCCTTCTTCGAATACCACACGGCCGAGGTATTCCAAATTCACCTGATGCACTATACCAGAACCAGGTGGAACAATCAACATATTATTGAAAGCTCGTGCACCCCACTAATAATAAAGAACAGGAAAAATAAAATTAACAACGTTTTATATATTTACATACCTTTAGGAATGTAAAACGCTCCTGGTTACGTTCAAATTCTAAATTTTGGTTCTTTGTTACGGCATCGGGACTGTAAGTAGCTTGCATTTTACGATGATAAGTAAAGATAAAATCTAATATACACACCTCCTGGTGAAATCCACTTGCACCGAGTGATCAATTACTAAGTCAGCTGGGCAAATGGGATTAATTTTCTGAGGATCGCCACCAAGTTTTAAAACTGCATCGCGCATTGCTGCAAAGTCGACGACAGCAGGCACACCAGTAAAATCCTAATAAATTCACGCGTATGTGAATATATACTTGAATGTGAGTAAAAAAAAAACGTATTTTACCTGGAGTATAACACGAGCGGGTTTGAAAGAAACCTCCACATCATTGTGCCCCTGCTTTAGTTCAGGTGTCCAAGCCAAAATATTTTGCACATCTTTCTCGAGCACGTAGAAATTATCACAGTTTCTGACTGCCGATTCCAAGAGTACACGAATAGAGTATGGCAACTGATCTGATAAATTTCAGTATACATAGGAAATATAATAGATTTACAGTACGTAAGTCTTTTAAGAGAAAGATTTAAAAATAATAAATAGAATATGTGTTACATTTCTTTATATCCCTTATACATATTTATTTATATTTTTTTTTTTGTACAAAGGTAACATGTTTACACCAGATATGCCAACCCCGGGGATCCCGGTATTTTCTAGGTCCCGAAAATTAATGCAAGCAAATCCCGGCATCCCGAAAAATTTAAAATATCGAATTGATAATAAGTACTTGTACACCCAACTAATTTTAATTCGCCTTGGTATTAACATTGTTATTTGTGATTTATGCGTACCTCAATCATATGTTTTTTTAATTACAATTTAAACAATGGATTACGTAAAAATTAGCCTGTATTAATAAATATGTGAATTTTACAATCAGTTTGTCGTAAATTTTTAATAGTTTTATTTCATGGTATGTTTAAATGCTTTCAGATATTAAATTTTTACTCATATTCATAAAAGTTACGTGTCAATGTGAATCCCGGGATCCCGGTATTATTTAAAAGATATCCCGAAATTCCGGGGATCACAATTTTCTGCATATTTTGACACCACTAGTTCAAAATATATGCAGCATTTAGTATTGTTATTGGCATACTTGCAGTCTTTTTATCAGAGAAGATTATAAAATACATATATATGAATGTAGTATTTTTTCTTTTTGGCTTCTCAGCGCGATAACAACTTTAAAAGTGGCGCGTTTAGCCTATGTACTTATTTTTTTTTATACACAACTACCCCACTAGACCTTTAGAAGCATGATTGCATTCAATCAGCTTATCACTACCAATTATTATGAGATGATTCCCATATGTATGCCCATACAAACACGCTACATAGAATTATTATGTATTATATGCTAACGTATTTATGTAAAAATTATAAAAGCGTTGTAATATGCCGATTTGAAAGTGAGAAAGAAGAGTCGATATCTATTTTCCAGCGATGTTTGCTTATGCGGTACAAAGGTGCATTCCGACTATGTCATTTTATATACAGGCCGTTGACATACAAATTAGCATATATGTACATACTTAAAAAACCTGAAATTGGGGGTACGTACTATGCATGTGCATGCATATGTACGTATATATGCATACAAGTTTCTTGGATTACTTTGCAATCTCTAACGTGAATGAAGGTACTCACTGTATTTTGGATCAATTGAAGCTAGATCGAAGTATTTATATGTGATTCCATTTAATGCAAACGACTTCTGAAACTGCGCAAAAGGATTGGCACCTGCATCTATGATAAGATTTTAATTATGAAAATCTTATTAACCTCAGTTATGTAATGCTTTAATATGATTTTGGACTCGATCTACTTACCAGCCATTATTATAAAGGTATAATCTTGATGACAAAAAAGCAATAAGTCGCTGGAATACACGTCCGACCACAAATAAACTGCACAAGCAACTGGCAATACCTGCCGGTAATGAGTTCGATTTATTAGTGCAAATATAGGCACGGCAGGCAATGTTTTTAAGCTTATTCAATAATTCTGAAGTTAACTCTAAATACTGATCAATACAACATTTGAGATATAATCATTCGCTAATTATTTAAACTTAATAATATTACTTTATATTATTATTAAGAAAAATCGACGAGATTTTTTAAAACTTTCGGAGTCCAATAAGAATGTATAAAGGTGGCAGTGTTCAATGCGCATCTTAAATTAAGCTATATGCATAATAAAGCTGATGCCAGATAAAACTTCGTGGTTTGCGTGAAATTTACAACTTTGCCAGCAAAGCGTCAGATCCAAAAGGTATGCCACAATGGATGCCAATAAAACAATTTTGTACTGCTTTTTTACTAGCCAAAATTGCTGTGGATTTTATATATTTATGGCCTTATTCATAAAAAATAAAGTAGATTTATAAAAGGTTTATAAATGGAAAAATATATCAATTTATACATTTGTAAAGCTCTATAAATCTACTTTTTTTTTAAGGCTATTAGTTTTGAAATTATAAGCAATGTAATTAAATTTTATTATATTATATTACGATCTATGTGGCATGCTTCGTGCATTTTCATACAATTCATCCTATGGGCCACGGTTAGTATTTATTGATCGATCCATCAATACTGCATGCTACACCGTCAATAAATATCGCGATATTTGCATCACGTCAATAAATACTGACCGTGTGACAGAGCCCTAAGATGCAAATGCTTTGCCTTGTAGATTTCTTAAGCTGATTTTACACGGGTCAATTTTCTAGTCGAATTTTGTCGTTCAACCAAAATCGACCCGTGTGAAAGGCAATTCGATCGTGAAATGCAAATGCTTTGGTTAGTCGATATCTTAGACGATTTTCCAGTCGACAAAAATCGACCTGAAAGAAGTGCAGAATACGGAGTATTGAGCTAGAAAAAATTGCAAAGAGGACGAGGTCTGCCCTCTTTTGTATTTTATTGGTATATTTAGGGTAAAGAAGGTAACATCTTACAAGACTTCAATTTTTCATAAATTTTCCTATGTTTATTATTTATTTATGTTTCAGCGGGCACAACAACCCCGCCCAGATCGGTTAGTCCCTCAATCGTTGTCGTCAAACTCTTCTAACGGAAGACCAGCTTCGACGAGGCGTTAGTAGAGTGAGATTCATTGGGCATGCGGCGAGGTGTCTCGAGTTTTGGGATGTCTCTCCACATGGCGGGCACTCGTTAGGTACATCTGCGTTTACTCTGCTCAGGTACAAGAGGTCAAGAACGCCCAGAAATTTATGATTTTTCATTCCTTTCCGATTACGTGACTTGGTTACAAGGCGAATTTATACAAGTTGGTGTTGATGGCGAATTTAGATTTTCGCCGAGGTACGTCTTAATGTCAAAATTATGTGTTTGTTGTAAAATGATTTCGCCTTCTTTACAACAAACACATCATTTTGACATTCAGTAGTACCGCGGTGAAAATTTAATTCGCCATCAACATCACCTTGTATAAATTCGCCTTGCTTGGTTACTTGGTTCATGGTTGTTATTACCCAAGGCGTATTCATACTAGGTAATAGCATCAATACAAAAACAAAAATCGCATGTATTTTGTCAAGGTGTATTTAACAAGGCGGTTTTGGGGCGCTTTTGAGTCTCGATAACAAAAACTACTCACTCATTTCTCAAATTTTGGGCACGAAATCTAGTTTTTTGCGCTCCCGTACTTCTGGACATTGCTAAAGTTTTGAGAGCAAATTTTTCGCTTATTCTCTAATGACCGGATCCCGTCCGGGTTGTACAGGAAAGTAAAAAAGTTTGGTCTTCTTCAATTTTTCTCTCCTCTCTGTTAAATTTTTTATGCAATTGAAGCGATTGTGCCATACACAACACAAGCGATTTAATCAAACCGCCGAGCACCATTTTAATTTTCCTTGGTAGACGGAAAACCAATAAAAAGATAACTCCACTAAAATACACTTTTGTGAAAAACTATCGAGCACCGATTTGCCAAGTATCATGCTCGGTGAGAAGATTCCTTATGTTCCCTTAAGAAAACGAAATCGAAAACTCTTATGATAAAATTATTTCATACATACTTACATATATGTATTTGGAAATATCGCCATTGCAACAAAAGGTTAACCAGTTTAACAATATATATTACTCACGCATATAAAAATGTTCAAACACATAAAGGTTTAGACATGCATACATACATACGTAGTACTCATAAATAAATTTTGATAAGAGTGTAGGTATTTCTTGATAAAAAATATATGCCAAGCAAATTTTGGTCTGTGGCGTTGTTTAACAGAGTTGAACTGCATTTGAAATGCTTAACAAAAAAATTTTACAATTACATGCATATGTATGTCTGCATGTACTACCTAGGTGTAAGATCTATATTTAAATCTTAAGCTTAACATCTAGAAAGTATTTTTGCTATTATTAATCCGTTTCCAATGCCATGTTTGTTTTGCCAACATTTTGCCCCGTGTTCTCAGTAACACTTTTACCAGCATTAGGGTAGTCTTGAAGGTAGGGATTACCAGTTGGTGCTGGCACAGGCGGTAGATCGACGGATTTTCGTGTACCTCAAAGTTAAGATTTATTAATCTTAAAACAATTAGATAGGCAATTTAATAACTTACTACAGCAGCCACCCATTTTCAAATGTAAAGTGAGCAAATAACTAGGTCTCCCAATCACTAGCAGCGGTCAACGATAAACTAAGAGCCATTTGTTAACAACTTTCCAATACATTTAGAAACTAATAATGAAATTTAAAACTCAAATGATAAGATTGTTGAGCTATGTGAATTAACCCTGCTAGATGTACCTGATTTGACTGTTAACATTCCGGCAATTTAACTTTTAACTTTCGTAGTATTGATACTTTTTGTATGGTATTTGCACATAATGCTATATTACTAAAAAACGCGAAAAGATATACAACTTCGAAACAGTAAACCATCGAAACATGTATATGTTAATATTTTCATATGTTGCTTTAGAGCACGAAATCTGTCATTTGTAGTCATTGAGCAAGAAGGGGTTAAAGTGAATGGCTATTGGATATGTTACATCTTATCTATTCCAATTAGAATTGATACATTATAATTTTAGATATATTTTCAGAGATTTTTTTTTCATAAAACTAATGGTCTGATTATACATACGTCGCATAACTTCGCATAAACTTTAAACTATAATTTCGTATGTACTTTGTATGTATTCCATTATCCAGAAATAGACAGAACCTTTAAAAACCTAGCGATCTGTTGAGTTTAGATTTTGCTTTAAATTTTCTTAAGTTACATTTCTATTACACTGGAACAAATTTTTGTACGAAGTATGCATAATCAGACCTTTAGACTGCTTTTACACAGTTCAATTATTAGTTGTGTTCTTTTACAAATTATCCAGTAACTTGTCAGTAATATTTTTGTAGATTTTGAGGACAAAGCTAATACAAATCCAGCAATCTTAAATATTGATATCGTTCTGAAAACACCAAGTTCTGAAAAAATGCGATAAAAAAATTACTAAAATGGAGTGTTTTAGATACCGTTTTCCAAAGAATAGTAGTATAAAAATTATGATCGGCAGCACTGAAAATAAGCATGGCGAGCTTGTCAAAATTAAAACAAACACGTTGCTACTAACAACACCTTGTTATTATTACACCATGTATTTAAAGAACCAAAAGCTTGGCTTCAACAGAATCAAGGTGTTCCAACTACAGGTGATAGCGGTAGAAGCCATGCTTCCTCTTGTGAGCACGTCAAATTATCGCCTGTTTTGCGTTATTAACATATCCGCGTATACATACACAGTAGCGTGGGCCGAAAATCCGCTTTTTTTTAGAATTCTGATTATAATAATAATAGATTGGCACTTACACATATGTTAGTGTTTGGCCGAGCTTCTCCTCCGACTTGTGGCGTGTGCCTTGATGTTGTCACACAAAGCGGAGGGACCTACAGTATTTTTATGAGAAGCTGTTTTTTCATGGCAGAAATACACTCGGAGGTTTACCATTGCCTGCCGAGGGACGACCGCTGTTAAGAAAAAACCTGTTTCTATATTTTTTTTGCGATGTTGCTTTGACCAGGGCTTGAACCCAGGTGCTGATGGGTGAAAGCACGCACTGCTTACCACTACACCACAGCGGCCGACGAATTCTGATTGGTAATAGCAAAAATATGGCCCATTATGCTCTAAAAAATATCAGTGTGAAATGTGAAAATTTTTGGTCAATATCCTAGGCTTGCCCAAGTCCATCAAAGTTCAAGTACTAAAAAAATGTTTTCCTTAGCTATTCATCTGGTAATCGAAAAACAAATCTTCAAAAAGACAGAAAATAAAATAAAAACAATAACGAGTTGATTCACGTGAATACATTTATTATTTATTATGGTAATTTTGTATTAATTTTGGTGTAAAAACAAATTAAACGTTTACAATTTCACGTGTACAAATACAAGTGCTGAGAATGAAAACAAAGAGAAAATGTAATAGGTGATACGCTGAGTAATCGCGTCTAAGTTTCTGGGTAAGTCAAGTCAAGTCTAAGTCTGGCATAACCTAGCTGTTAGCGGTCCGCGAATGGCACCACACACAGCGAAATTCGCATTGTCAAAATTAGAACATCCGCAAGTATATGAAATTGAACAGGAATTTCGCTCAGCAGCGTTTCTTAGCGATAGATTTATTTCTAACGCTCTGCTGGGCGATGGCAGCTGTACGTGCCAAAGGTGGCCGTATTTCTTTTTCTTTCTCTTCATTTAAAGGAAAAATATGTCACATATTTTTATTTATTTGCCACAGCTGACGAGCGACGCACGCGATAAGTAGAGTGTTGGCTATCTCTTTGTTTTGTGTTGGCATGAGCGTTGTCGAATTTTGGCTATGTGGACGGCTGCATTTGAATTCATGTATTCATAGTCAGCTGTTGAAGCAACGCCAGCGACAACGCAACGCCAAAGTTCTATGTGAACGTGCCTTTACAGTTCTGGGCAAAATGGAATAAAAAATGGAGCACACAATTTTGTGAAAAAGTACCTCGGTTTCGTTTTGGATTTGACTCTTCGTTTCAAATTTATTGGAAAATATTAGCGGTAGCTTTCAATAATTGTGATTTTGTAAGTCAATTTTTGGTAAAATATATACTATGCATATCCAACAGATTATTATAGCAGTTCCCCGGATAGCTATGATTATGCAATTTGGTCTAGCAATTTAAACGCATAATTATTTATATCATAACTGATAGAATTCTGAAATGTTATCTTAAAGTGATAACGAAAATCAAAATCGTAATAAAATTTCCCTTAAAGGGAAGACATTTTAAAACTAAGTACGCATATACATATACTTCAGCATTTAAGGAGAAAACAAAGTGCGAAAAGTGGACGTGTTTTTTGCAAATAACTCTTTTATTAATTAAAAAATTAATTACCGTTCATGGATTATTATTATTGGCGTTAAAACCCATCGAAACCCTCGAAAATTTTCGTCAATTTTTGGCCTTGTCAAGCTAAAGTGCACTACTACCATATTTTGTTCTAAGTTCAATCGTATATCCTACTGCAATAGTGCACACGGGGTAAAAAATTGTTTATACAAGTGTTGTGTTTAATTCGGTATTTTACTTATCTTACTCACTTATTATTGCAACCCTGTTGTTGTTTTTTTACATGCGCTTTTGCCTTGTCCGCCCCTAAGTAGCAATGAAAATCGCATTCATTCATAGATTTCAGATTAGTGTTTGGAAAACTGTCGGCTGAGTTATAGATATTAAAAGAACAATCGCTAAGCAGCAGGTTGTGTTGTTCATCGCTACGCAGAATTTAACTAATTATTCAAAGACTTCGCAAAGGCAATGCAATAGTGATTTCGTAAATCGGCATTTGTTTTGTTTTGATTTCGAACTTCTTTTCGCCACATATCTCATACATATATTCGCGTATCTTTCAAGTGTATCTTTTATTTAGGCAATTTATCCGTGCTTGACGTTTTGTTGTAAATGTCAGCGTAATGAAATCGAAAGAAAAATAAACGAAAAGCAAAAAACGCATGTAAAATAAAAATTAAAAAATAACATCAGAATCTGCTTAACTGGTGATTTGACCAATTGCATTTAAGTTTTTGGGGTTAAAAATTATTTACATACCTTGCACTACGGCAAAAGTTAGTCAAAAACTAAACTATTGGAACTGGAAAATCGATACAAAGAATAAATTAATTTTACTAACCACTACTGCCGTGGTTAGGGCTCCGTTGCAGTGATGGACGACGAGTTCAAGCTCTGCTGGAAGAATTTCCAGGACAATATTGCTAGTGGATTTCAAAACTTATATGATCGAGGGGATTTGGTTGATGTCACACTTGCCTGCGATGGAAAATTGCTGCACGCACATAAAATTGTACTTGCGATATGTAGTCCATACTTTCAAGAAATTTTTATAACCAATCCCTGCAAGCATCCCATAAGTGAGTAGATCATTATGCCTTTCATATTAGACCATACATAATTTTATTTTAAGATAAAATACACTAGCATTTTAAAGTTTCTTTCTTAAAGTTTTGTTCTTTTTACTGCATAAAAGAATGGGTTTATGTATATACATACGTATGTATGTATGCATGCAATACTTAGGTCTACCTATTAAGTATTATTGTTTTGGTATGTACATATATATATATGTATATATATATGTATATACATACATCTACATATACCAAAGTATACTTAAGTTCATGCATACATATGTACAAATTTCTCCAAGTACAACGGTTTACGGAACAAATTTTGAACATATTCTAATTTATTCATCAAAAAGTGGCATTGTTTATAAGCACATAGGTATCTAATGTCCTCTGCCGGTTGAAAAACTTGACTTTTAATTGCACTATATACAAATTAGTAACTAAAATTGTTTATGCATGAAGTGTGTTCAAATTCTAAACTATGTATTTTAAGTACCTTGCCTGAGTTTCTAAGGTTTGATCCAAATTTAAATGAATCCATATCTGATATATTTAAGTATATAATATGTACTACATATGTACATATATTTGTACATTGCCATGAACAACAAATAAGTAGGAAACCAAAAAATAACATAGGGATGTTTACTTCGTCGTTGTTTTTGTTGCAACAGCATAAGAATTCCCAAAAGAGTTTTTGGGGAGTATTGCTGGAGTGACAGTCTTTGGCCAGATATGAATCTGGGTAGTTCCGGTTACGTACACCCGACTGTCGTGGATATGCAGAATAATAGCATGTTTTGCTTTGTAACGTTGCTCAAATACTTATAACCAAATTTCTTACTCGTCTTTCCGTAATTCTGTACTTGTTGTCAAGCTCCTTTAACGGAAGGAAGACGAGCTATTTCGACGGGGTTGGACGAGAGGTAGAGGAGGCTGTTGCCATGGTAGGTACTTAACATTTAGGAGTAATTTCCAAAAAAAAAATGAAAGTCACTAAATGACGAAGATAAGTATGGGTCAACCATTAGCCCTCTGTTTTCAAGATGGTGCACAAGATGTCGTTCAGGCATCGTCTGAAAATTTAATTTTTTTCTTATCTAAGAAGTTACATACATAATAGCTACCCAAAAGATAATTTAGGCAAGCCTTATTAAATAAACCCATTCTAAGAGGCTTACCTAAGAAGGGCTGCCTTCTGAAGTACGTCCTATAAAAGCGCGTCCATGGGTAGTTAAAGAAGAAGCCCTTCAATTTGTGCCACTCCATACAAAAAATAAAGGAGAAAGGAATATGTAGAGGAAGGCCTCTTGACGCTCAGTAAGGCCTTTCGGAACGGCGTTTGACTCCTGAAATTATCTACTGGGTATGGGGTGGTTTGAAGAAAACGACATGAAGTTTATTGAAAATGTCAAGTAAATTCAATTTATAATTTAAGGAAGGGAGTGTTATAATGAGTTTTTGCTTCTTAGAATAGGAAAATCCCCTACTTACAATTTACGCGAATGCATAAGTTTATATTATTTAGCATTACAAATTAAGTTGCATTAAAACATCGTTGATATAAGCCTTAGCAAATACTTTAGAAATGTATGACTTTTATGAATTATATGATACTTTAAAATAACTATCCAAAAGACCTTCTCAAGTACGTCCTACAAAAGCACTTCTGAACGGCTTTCTATGGGTAGCCCTTCAATTTGTGCCACTCCATACAAAGAGAAAGAAGAAAGGAATGCAGATCGGAAGCCCATCTGACCCTTAGGGAAGCCTTTCGAAACTGTTTAACTTTGAAACTATATTGGGACAACTATTCTAGCTGCTGTAAATCCAGAGGTACTTTGAATTTCGGAATGTAGACCCGCATACAATTTTCTTAGGGATATGTAGAATCATTCAAGAGAAGAAAAATATAGTTTTTTTTTGTTGACGGCTGTGTAACACCTTAATTCGTACTATGTATTATTTGACCGGCTAAACGAAACCAAATAGTATAAAGAAAACTATAATATTTTTGTTAAGCTTATATTCATAATTTAACAATAAACTAGTTTAAGATACCCTACTAATGACAATTTTCGGGTGAATTTTTTTCAGGCGAAGCTCAGGATAATGCAGATGATTCTTGTAGGGCATTAAATTCGCCAAAAAAAAACTCTAAATTTAATTGTCTACACTCAGATATGTATGTATGTATCTACGTACGGTTCGATTATAATCTTGTATCAACGCCATACCTCATTCAGCAATATCATTAACATATTTAATACTCTTAATAGTCTCTAAAGCAACCAACGTAATTTTTTTGAGAATTTAATTCCCTACAAAAATATGCCTAGAAAATAAACTTTATTTTGGATCGCCCTAATAAACATGATACTTTACATATCGCTTATTTACTACATGTATGCATGTATTCACATTAGTACGTTTCGAGCAAGAAGTTTGGCAGTTTATCAGTTTATCCGTGTTGTATGTATACGTAAGTAAACATTTGTCCATTTAATTATGATTTTTTCTGTAGTTTAATAGTATTTACCACGTTTTATCAGTTGAATAACGAACGACAAAAGTTCACATTTTACAACGGTAGCCAATATTGCTTATGACATAAGTAGCTACAAGTGATATAAATCAACTTCGGCAATAAATTGTTTATAGGAAACAGTATGTACTAGATATATGAGCCAATCATTTAGCTCTTCATTGGCGCGTACTTGGATTAATTTAAACATATTGAATGTTAGGTTTTGTGTTGAAAAGCCTGTATCTATGCCATAAATGAATATAAGAAACGGCGCTTCCTTGATAAAACTGAAATTGCGGATTGCCGTTGTAAAAAGGCATTAATATTTTTATGCCTTTCATGCATACATACTTACGTACACTTTATAGTACCAGTAGATGTTTTGCTACTTTATTAAATCGATAGATTTTCTCAATAAAATCGGGGTAATAATATCGTTGAATGTACTTATCCATTATAAGTTAAACTAGAATAATGTATACATAGAGATAATGAAGTAAGTTAGGTGTTAACTATTTCCTACGAACACACTTAAATACATTCGAAGTAGAAGATGGAACGTAGCATGCTCCAATTTTGATAAGAAGTTTTAGTCCAGTGCTATTATGAGGTCATGGTGCGCTATATCTTGGAAAAGAAAATAACAAGTACACCAACCGTGCACTGGATTAAAGCTTAATCATTTTAAATTAAATTAAAAATTAAATTATTATTTTTTTTTCAATATCAAAAAAATCGATTATTCCTATGTATAACTGTTGCTGTAAAAGGAGTCTTATTTTTAAAATGTTGAAAAATTTGACATTAGATTAGAAAAGAATATTTAAATTTGAACTAGTGAATATGTTTTCAGTTTCGAGTCCGATGAATCAAGTGGTGCTGACCATTTTTCTAGCTTACCCAGTAGATAATTCTTGAAGCTGAAAGCGCTATCACATGTCCTTTCCATAGAACGGCTTCCAGAAGGGCTTTTGTAGGAGTTTTTCCTAATAAACAATCGTGGTAAAAAGCTCAATAAAAAAAATATGTGTTTTAATTATAAAAATCCTACTTTAAGGTGTTTATTTAAACAGGGTCTGAAAATATTGTTGACATTGTTTTTTATGAGGCTTGGTTGAAGAACAAATACACAAAAAATAAAAATAATATTGCGAAAGAAAAGTAGAACTAAAGGCGGGTTCACCGTTCGTGTCCGAACAACTTTTTATTTGCTCTCAAAAAACTTTTGCCGGATAGGGTGCTGTGGTACAGTTCACCATTCAGTTCGCACATTTTATTTTGTTCTGAATCATCAGCTGATATTGTTGCCTACATGCGATTTTGAGGGCAAATAATACATGAATTCGCTGCGAACGCAAATAAAGGAGAACGCGGCAACCCGAATCAGCAAGTCGTTCGGACAAAAAATCAAATAGTTAGTGCGTTCCAGCACGTCTACGATTTGCAGGTTTGCAGGTTTAGTCCAAAGTCGTTCCCGTACGCCAAAAATTGTGTATCTGGGAACACTCTCGTGAAAGTAACTGAGCAACTGTTCCCAGAATGAAGTTTCAAGATTTAGTCCGGAGTTTTTCTTCTGGCAAATTCATGAAAAGTGTCAAACGATAGGTAGAGTTGCATTTGTGTACAAAAACAGAACGCGGCGAAAGCAAATAACCTTACATTTGGTAAAAAATTGAAGTAAATAATGAAATATTCGAATATATATGCAATTATTATTAATTGTATAGATTTTAATAGTTATTTAGCGATCTTTCAGCCAAATCAGTCTTGTACTAATGACAAGATAACAAACCAAATGACATTTTTGCAGGAAAAAGTGCTTTTTGTGTTCCCGTACACTTCTGCATCTGTTCTCCTGTTACTCTCACTTAAAAGAGTATAATCGTAGTTTGACATTTCCACAGGTGTGAGTCCGAAAAGTACTGGAACAAACTAAGTCTGTTCCTTTGAACTTCGGATTAAAACCTGTCGAACTGTCAAACTACAATTTTACTCTCTCAAGTGAGAGGAAAAGAAGAACAGATGCAGAAGTGCACGGGAACGCAAAAAGCACTATTTCCTGTAAAAACGTCAGTCGGTTTGTTTACATGTCATTTGAACAACACTGATTTGGCTGAAATCTATACATATTCAAGCATTTCGGTGTTTACTTCCATTTTTTTACAAATATAAGGTTCTTTGCTTTCGCCGCTTTTTGTGTTTGCTTGCACATGCAAATCAGCTGATCGTTTGACACTTTTCATGAACTTACAATAAAAAAAACTCCGGACTAAATCCTGTAACTTCTGACTAAGAACAGTTGCTCAGTTACTCTCTCAAAAGTGTTCCCACTTACAGGTTTTATGTCAATAGGAACGACTTCCTGTAAGTTCTGACTAAATTCTGTAAACCGGACTGCTATTGGAACAGACTAAAAATCAGTTTGATTCCAACAAGGAGTGTTCAGTACGTTTTTGTTGCGTTCTCAGTGAATCAAAGTGGGAAAGGAATGCGTAAAATCAATTAAAACAAAGTGTCCGGACACGCTCGGTAAATCCGTCTTAAATAAAAATAAAATAAAAATTTGAAAATATCGCGCATAAAGAGGTTCATGTATATATTTAAGATGCATACAGTGATGCCAGACATTCTCTGTTAAAAATCCCACGAAAATGGGGAAAAAATCCCTCAATTACCCACAGCTTAAAAATTTATCCCACAAAATTCCCAACGAATTTAAACATATACATGTTTCAGTAGTAAAGAACTAAAATTCATCAAAATAATAATAATAATAATTGGCGCTTACACATATGAGCTTCTCCTCCAATTTGTGGCGTGCCCCTTATTTTTGTCACACAAAGGGGAGGGACCTACAGTTTTACGCCGATTCCGAATGGCGAGTGTATTTTTATGAGAAGCTGTTTTTCATGGCAGGAATACACTCGGAGGTTTGCCATTGCCTTCCGGGGCCGACCGCTGTTAAGAAAAAAACCCCTTTTTCTGCACTTTTTTCACTCATTCATTTTTTCACTTTCATTTTTTTGCTCTCACTAAGGGCCTAAAAGAATTTTTTGGTGACTTAAAAATTGAAGCACATTCATGTGCTATTCAACAATTCATTAGATAATTTGTTCCGCTTTTTACATGAAGCGCTTGAATTGGTTAACGTAAGAAAATTTTCGAAATTGTCCTTATACTTTTTAACAATTATATACCATTTCATTCCATATCACATCTTCAGAAAGATTAATTACGTAAGAATGTCGAATATTCTTAAATTTGGATCAATTATGCAACAATAACTGCATCAAAAGAAAATCCCTTATTTATTTGAAATGTCCCTTTTTTGCCTTTTAATAATTTTTGTTGCAAAATATCCCTCAAATAGGGATATTACCCACAATCTGGCATCACTGGATGCATATTGTGCGATACGAATTTTTTTCGATTGATCTCCGTTGATTTAAATTCAAGAAATGAAAAAAATTGTTTTCTTGGTATTTTCAAGACTAATATAATAATCCGGATTTTCAAATACCTGAATAGAAAATCCGAATATCGGGTATTCAGATATCCGAATAGTGTATAAATATCCGTATATTCGAATCTAAACATTAACATTAAAACAACAATTGTTCGTTTATTAATAAAGTTATTTATTAATTGTACAAATCGATAGATTTGAGAATAATTTTACGCGTCAATACTTACAATATCCGGAAGTCCGGATAATCGTATAACGGATAACCTGATATTCGCATATTCAAATGAATGGGTAGTGACCGGATATACAGATAACAAAATGAACTAATATCAACCGGATATCCGGATAAGAAGATGAACGGATATTAACCGGATATATGGAAAACGAAATAAATGAACATTAACCACATAACCGTGCTATTTGGATTTTATGCCTTCTAGAAGGGTTTTTTCCACATGTAATTTACGCGAAGGCGTAAATTTATATCGTCACGTGAAATGCAAAAAGACGTAACAAACATCATCGATGAAATACAAAAAGTCATAACTAACAAAATACTCAAACTTGACTTTTTGATTTATATGATGGATTTCATTGAATTGCAGCTACCCAATTCATTTTATGAAAAAAAATAAAATATTAGTTACGATTTTTTCCATTTCCTTTACGATGTTGTTACGTCTTTTTGAATTTCAGGTGACGATATGTATGTATGTAAAACATAATTGTTATGAACTTCAAATATTTTTTTTTTTGGAAAAACCATTCCCAAGAATCATGACCAATCATTAAAAACTTACATATTTAATGTGGTGGTCCTTATTTTTTTATTTTCGATTTTCTAAAATCGGAGCACAGTTTTGTATGAAGTTAGGTAAAAAAAATTTGAGCTCGATCGGTTGAGAATTGCTGTGCCGTGCCGCATGGCTATTGAAGTTTGTGAGAACGTAATTGGAGCACAATGGAAATAAAACGCTCGTAACTACTCAGGAGTCGGGAGCTTAGGGAGGAAAATGGGGGTTGTTCCTCATTATTTTTGTATCTCCAATATTTTTGTAGAACAAACTTACCCTCCATCGCCAACCTTTAATGGGGTCCCCACGCCCATTTTCCAAAAGTTTCCCTAAGTATCTTCAGCTGAGAGGTCATTGTCTATATCGCAGTTTTTGTATTTCTGTAAATTACCGTTATATGGAAGGTGAGCCTGGTTCTTGTTTGATTTTACAAATTTTCAAAGGGTTTCATGGCAAGGCTCTTAGCAATGTTCGCACCGAGTTTGGTGGGAATTGGTAAAGGGACTACAGAGGTACAGCATTTCATCATTTCCAAAATTCTACTTCGCATACTAACTTTCAACAATTTAGATCCAGCACAGTGATGATATTTTAATCGCAATTGTACTTTTTCAGTACAATTAGTTTTAAAAAAGTAGCATTTACCGATTTTAAATACAATTTCAACATCAAAAATACTTTTTGTACAAAATGCTGCAATCTCTGCCACTTTGATTATTAATCCGTTTGCGTTTAAGTAAATGGACATACCTACATTTCATGTTTAGTACAAAACGAAATTATGAATTGTAATTTTGATTGTGATTGTGAATGGTAATATTAGTGCTGAGCGTTGTGGTTATTGCGATCCTTTTTGTCAATTGTTTGGAAATGCAGTTTACCTAATGACGATCCTGCCGAAAAATTAAGGAATTCAATAACTCTACTCTCTACAAATATCTACTGTGGACATCCATTTTAGTGTTACTGATCTCATTTCATGTGATTTATTTTCCTTAATATAAACTGATCTATCTTCTGTATTTATTATTTGTTGTTATTGACTTCATATTTGAATATATGTACATCTCGCGACAAAATTATACGGTTACCCGGGTTGGGCTATTTTTTATATTTTTTCCAATTAATTTTAATTTTTTTTTATATATAATTTTTGGCATATAATTTAAGAATTTATTTGTGACTTTATGGGCTAGTTGGAGAGATCTTGAAGGAAAACGCGAGGTAGTGCATTGACGGAAATGGTAAAAAGTACATTAAGCTCAAAAAGTTACAGTTTTTGTTGTTAATTTTGTACAATTTAAAAACCTCAAATATCAACACTAATCCAGTATTTACGGAAATATCGTAGGTTTTGCATATTTTGAAAATACCGTTACATGGGAGGTGGGCGTGATTATTGTCCGATTTTGCCCCATTGGATAAAAGGAACTTACCTACCAAATTTCATTGACATATCTCAATTTTTTCGCGAGTTATCGTGTACACGCACGGACGGACAAACATGGCTTAATCGATTTCTCTTTTACATTTGCCTATATCTATCTCGATTCGTTTTGGCTGTTACAAACAACCGCTATAATACCCTTTCTTCAAATCTACATAAAATTAGTATATTAGAGGTATTATGGAGGTCTTGCAAAGCCAGTTCCACGGTAGGGCCGTTGATTACCTCAAAAAATATCAGGTTTTGAAAAAGGCAATTTAATATAAGTCATTAATAGTTATGTTATACATTAATAGCATCAATGAACCCATTTTCACTCATTGTAATAATTGTAAACTTTTTTTTGTAAATTTTTGGTCAAAATTCAGTTTTTTTTTGTATGGGAACCCCATTAAGGGTTGGCGATGGGGGGTAATTCTGTTGTTGTTGGGGGTTGGGGTTGTTCATACAATTTACCTCCCTAGGCGCGACACCTAAGTAGTTACGAGCGACCAAACTTCAATGCCCGTGCGGCACGGAAATTTTCAACCGATCGAGCTCAAATCTTTGTAAATTTTTTTTTATAATAATAGATTGGCGCTTACACATATGTGTTCTCCTCCGAGCGGAGGGATCTACAGTTTTACTCCGACTCCGAACGGCGATTGTATTTTTATGAGAAGCTGTTTTTTCATGGCAGAGGGACGACCGCTGTTAAGAAAAAACGTTTTTTCTATATTTTTTTGTGATGTTGCTTTGACCAGGCCTTGAAGCGTTGCGGAGTGGAAGCGCGCTTTCCAGCGGCCTACAAAAAAAAATATAGTTTATACTAGAATAAAAACTGCGGTGCTCAAAGTTTCAAACCTTGTACAAGATTTATAAAAATTCACCAAATTTCAAAAAATCGTCTTCAAAACTGCCAAATTGTTGGACAGAATTTCTGGAAAACATTCGGGTATGCTGTTTTATAAGGCATTCACCCATTCATTTTTAGTACAATATTGTTCAAGCGGCTAAGAATCCGACATGATTTTTGATATATATTTTTTTTTCTGACGGTGTTATGCGTTTTCTCCCATACAAAGTACTTAGTTCCAAATCCTTTATCTTGGAGAAACTGAGCGCTGTTATCCTATAGGGTTTAAGCCCGTCCTTGCGATCGGACCTAGCTCAATCAAGGAACAACTGAGGAAAGAAAGGAACAAACTCAGAAAACAGAAGTGACATAACACTGTAGGGGTACGCCAGGCGAAATGCTTATGGTGCAGGGCAATTATAAACCTCCCCAAAGGGAAGCTAAGGATATTAACAGGTATTCTGACGGATCACTGTAGACTAAGAAGTCACCTGCACAAGGTGGGAATCTCGGCCGAACGACCTACATATGTCGCTTCCGTTATTCGTTCGAAGAGACTCCGTTACACCTGCTTCGCGGGTGCGAGGCGGTGGCAAGAAGACGGGTGAGATACCTAAGCCAATTATGGCCAAGTATTGCATTCATACATATAATCGCCGACCTCTGGGGATCTCTTCAAATTTCTGGGATCTCTGGTTTTGGATGAGGTACTGTAAATGGTTTAGGGCACAATAGACCTCTATATCATATAAATATATTTATCTTGTTTGAAATCTTACCCAACGAAAGATCAGTGACAATTGAGTTTTCTTTTAATTCCTTCAGTAGAAGAAGTTTAGCTCAAATAACTCGATTATGATGAAAGTATAGGAAATTGATGAGAAGTTAGATGAGAAAAAATATAGGTTAGTTGGAAAGTGTTCGGAGTTTTTCCGAAGCTGTCTAGGCTCTCGAAGAAGTAGTTCTCCAAAAATTTGAGGCGTTTTCTCCAGAGTACGGGGTACTCGCACACGAAGTGTCGGACTGATTGTATCTCTTCTTCGAATCTGCAGCTTCTGCAGAAATATTTATATGGAACTCCGAACCAGGCGGCCCTTGCGCTTGTGAGAAGCTTCATTCATCGAGTCGTGCGAATCAGCACTATAGCGCTCAGGTAATTCCACCTGCTATTGGTGGCTGCTCCGCTTCCCTTAATCCTAGCTCAGATCCCTTTGTATTACATTCCTCCGCTTATTAATTTCCCGGAATAACGCTATGTCCCGGGACCCAGTACAGATTAATTATGTGTTGTTGAAGAGGGATCTTCGGCATTCCTTAACGCATATAGAGTTAGTCGTAGCCGACCCTAAGGCTTTGCTGCCAGCTTGCTTCTGTCAACAACGAAGGCAAGTTTAGATGGAGCTAGGCCGATCATGCATGCCGCCATGTCAATTGCAGATATCTCTCTCTCTCCCAGAAGTAATTTCTGAGAGAAGATGCCAGATCCTGTTCCAATTAATGTGGAGATTTCGTCATGGTTCGGAACGATATTAAGCTCTCGGTCAGTTCCGTCGGGGAAAATGGATTAAAAAATTTCGTTCAAAGCTTGGTGTCTACCACATCAGCGAGCGCCACAGGTGGGAATAGGTGAACATACCGCCATGTAAACCCAGTGTATTATCTGTGGCTGTGGTCCCCAGTCTTTCCTAATCGTAGTTTTACAGGAGTAGAATGCATGTATTCTACACTCTGTGGTATTCCTTTTCCTGGAAATTTTATAATCAAGAATTGAATGGCGGATTGAGGGGAATATCGCTTGGTGAAGAGAATGAATTTGGTTTGGGAGTGGTCACCTTCTGCCCATCCGGTCAGGTCGTTAATTGCGGATTGCAGAATCTCACTGACCGTCGAGACGAATTTCCGAATGTACCTACGACAGTCGGGTTTACTTAACCGGAACGACCCAGATTTATATCCAGTCAAAGACTGTTACTCCAGCATCATTCCATAAAAACCCTTTGGGGAATTTGTATGCTGTTACAACAACATCAACATGAACTTCCCTTTAACCAAAAGGACTAAGTCGTCTGCATACGCAACAACCATAGTAGCTTTTGATGAACAAAGCAAGAATTTGGTTAGTACAAGGTTCCATAGCAGGGGATATAAAAAAATACCTTAAGGGAACCGCGTGTGACTGTTTTCCTTATTTCTGCGGTTCCCAAGGATCCATTGATGCTTGGGATGGTCAATAACTTTAGGATTAAAACTTATCCAAGCTTACCGTGTTCAAGGACTGCATGAAATCATAGTTAGTCATTTTTCGGAAGGCAACTCAAGCGAAGATTTTCGAAGAAACGCTTTAGGTGACTGGAATGTCTAATAATGACACTGACCGATGTCCTTCGGATTAAACACGTTACGGACGTGTGCAGTAGGCTAAGTGATTGTAAACTACGACGAACATTTGTACATGCATATACATTTTATAGCGACATGTGTCGTAATATTATTCCTAAGATATCGCTCCTATAAATGAAGGTATGTACATACTACATGTGCGCATAAATATTATTTACTGTTACCATTCGGTGCGAAATGGATACCATATCGCTATGCTACGTGCGTTGACTTTATCTGATCAAAAACTAATAAAACGTTTTTTATCTTTCAAGTAGTAGCAAAGGTGCTACTATTAGAAGTGTTTTGTGTTTTTCCTTCCCTCGAATTATTATTACTGCACTCTCATATTTCAAAGATAAAGAGCTAATATTACCCATAAATAATAAAATGTTAGAAAATAAAAACCTAAAAACGGGAGCACTTTATAAATCG
This sequence comes from Rhagoletis pomonella, assembly GCF_013731165.1. Lineage (NCBI taxonomy): Eukaryota > Metazoa > Arthropoda > Insecta > Diptera > Tephritidae > Rhagoletis > Rhagoletis pomonella. Next base: position 48,763,700 of record NW_023458558.1, read on the forward strand.
TCACCAATAGTAAGAAAAGAGAAAAAAGTTATTTATCTTTTTATCACGTTTAACAATCATTTTATTGCTTCGTTTGCTGATATTGGCTTGGCTATTCGTTCGCCGTTAATAGGCTTAGTTTGCACAAGTGTTTACAATTCATCTTCATATGAAATGCATTAGAAAACTGTATGCCTATTGAAGATAAGATCACAATGGTGTGGTAAATTTGTATAAAACTTAAACTTTCCTAACAATATTCTTCTAACTAGATAGCTCTGATCACGTAGTTTGCCAATATAGAGATTAAAAACAGGTATCCACTGTGTAAGCAAATATCGATTCAATTTATGTTTAGTACGATTCTCGTTAAATAACATTCAGTTCCAATTAACCGAGGTTTTCAATTACAGGTCTATTCTGCACGTTACCGATGATCTTGTAACCGGAAAATTTTATGACTAAAAAATATTACCAAGTTCTTGTCATCGCGATTCTATGTACGTTATGTTAGTGTTTGGCCGAGTTTTGGCCGAGCTTCTCCTCCGTACGTTGGTAATGCAGTTAAAATATTCAGCAACTCAGCTATGAAGAATTGTGGAAATTCTGCATATTTCACGGGGCAGTACTTTGTTACCAGCTTATGAGATGGTAACAAAAGGTGGGTTCGTTTAAAATCTCCTGTTTTTAATCAGCTCTTTTCCTGTTGGCAAACATTTTTCCCCTCAAAATGAAATGCCACTTTGCTCCCTTAATTTCCCCTACTTTGCAAGTTTTTTGCGTACGCGAACGCAAAACCTGAAAGTTTTGCTTAACTTTGAACAATTAACAGCTAGGCGAACGCAATCAAAAATTACCGGAGTGCTAACAGGATTTAAAAACTGGCAGGAACTTTATTTACCGATTACAAAACTTTTACCATGGATTGCCAGCGCAGAATAGACCTGTTAGCGGAACTTTGGTTAAGTGCAACAAAATAGCCAATAAAACGAACTTTTATTTGAATTCTAAAATTCAAACTAGGTAATTTTTTACTGAAATCAGCTGATCACTTATTCTGAACTAGTGTATTTTCGAATTACGGGACATAAATATTGTTTCATTAAACCGATTTTTTCATTTAGCTGAAGTCTCAAATAACCGACGGAATTTGCATGAAAAGGCTAAATAAAGGGGACAGAGTTTACGCGCCAATTAAGCAAAGTATCAGTAAACCATTAAGCATTATACCATTGTTTGTTTTAAGGAACAATGAAAAATGCAAGAAAGTCTAAACGGTAAAAGGTTATATAGATATGTAGATACTGTTTCGGCGATTTCCTCATAAGAATTCTTTCTAAGCTTCAGCAGGAATCGAATCCGCATCAACGCTGTGCAACACTAACCACTGTGCCAAACACATCCCGTAAACTTTCGATTCCTATCTTCAAAACTCGGATCAAATAAAAAATAAAATAAAAATGTAAATATTTTTCTGAAACAAATATTTTTTTTAAGATTTTAATTAAAAAAAAAAACTTGGATTTTGTTTATTTTGCAAAAATATTTATTAAGTGCATGAAGTATAATAAATAAACACAAATTAACAAAGTTTTTTGAATTTATCTCAAAGAGATTTACCAGCATTTTTTTAAATAAATTACATGCAAACATAACAATTGCAAAAAGTTGAAGGTTGATGAAGTTGGTCTAGAGAATGATCACTATAAATATATTTGGCGCATTCCTTTTGGGTAGAAACCTCATTTAATCCTGAAAAAATGTGCGACGGTGCTATTGAAAGCTTATTTCATCTAGTATTGAATGCCTTGAGGCGATCAAATCGAATTGATGCATATCTACATAATGTACCATTTTTCTCCGCAATTTCTATAAGAACGTTATAGCCCGAACACAATGAAAACGACGAGCTACAGACCACAGCTGTCAAAATATTTTTCCACGTATTCTTATGTAGATCATTATTTTGGCGACGACATGGCTACACGACGACTGTGGTTGTGGCCAGATTAGATCTATTTCTATTTTTCCAGCGACAGATAACGTTCTTCCTCTTCTTTTATGTCAAATTCATACAAATTCATGATATCGCTGCCGCGTTCAATGAAATCATGTCGCCATCGACAAAGCGTTTAGATAGTGAAGATATCAAATTGGAAGTTGTCGCCCGCAGCTCGTCGTTTTCAATGTGTTCAAAACGTTACACTGTTTGTCGTTGAGATAACGAGGATCCAATACGTGAACACCTTTTCATATCATGCGCCTTCTTTTGATTCGATAAATATTTATCTTAGTTATACAAAACTACCAAAAACGAAATCTTATTGGTCGCTTATTTCAAGACTGTTGATGTAAAAACCGCCTTCAATTGAAGTACATACATGGCGGTCAAAACTGGTTGAATGGTGTTTTGTTTCTAATAGTAACAATGTTTTTCAAGCCAAAATTTTACTGTTATTTTTATGCAAAATTATGGTTCGTGCTTTAACCAAAACCATATTAACTTTCAAACTTATACAGAATTCAGAAAAATTCCACAAATTTTCATAAAAATTTTGAGCTTTTTAATTAGATTTTTTTTTCCAATTCCTGGGTATGCAGTTACAAGGCTTATAAAGTTTAAGTAAAATAAGTGCAAGATCTGAGCGGCTAAAAATTGCATTGATTTTTAATAATTTTTCGTTTCCTGATGTATTTGCATGTCGATATATATGTATGCATATAAGACTGTGCGACAATTTTATGACAATTCAAACCAGCCCAGATTTTGCTAACATTTTTTGAAAATATATTTTTTCAGTAATAAAATAAAACACTCTATGAATTTGCAAAAGTTAGCTCCTTCTTTTATTTAATGGCCTACTAAAGTTTTCATGTCCCGGCCTAAGTAGTTTTCAAAAAAGTGGAAAAATGGCTCAAATGAATGCCTGAGCGAAATTAAAGATTAGACATATATAGTCAAATTTCATGGCAAATATATTCGTACAACATTTTAATCCATTAGCTTTCGCCTGAAATGGTCGTTTTGACCTTTACTTCAAAAAACGCCGCAAACGACCCTTCAGGCGGTAGCTAATGGGTTAAAATGTTCTACGAAAATATATCCCATAAATTTTACTATATACGTCTTAACCTTTAATTTCGCTTAGACATTTATTTTAACCGTTTTTCGACTTTTTTAATAACTACTTAGGCCGAGACATGCAAACTTTAGTAGGCCATGGAATAAAAATACCAGCTAACTTTTGCAAATTCCATTGAGTGTTCTACTCCTGGTTGGGTATACTTTCAGAAAATGTTAACAAAGTCCGGACTGGTTTCGGCTGTCGCACAGTGTAATACGTACATATAGAATAACTCCATCCAATTTTGTTTAAAAATACTGCTTTGTATAAACGTCGATAGTGTACCCACTGAAAACTTAAGGGAATTTAAAAACAAATACCATAGCTATAGTTTTGGTTTGTTTTTAGTTTTATCACTTTGCACTATAAGAAGTTTGACCAAAGTGCGGTCAACTAAAAAGTTAGGACAATTTTTTTTGCATAAATCAATGCATAGGACTTACCAGTAATGAATGCGAATATTTTTTCTTCATGATTATATACACTAACTATAAAACTACTGTTGTACCTGTTGTTGTATTAATTGCGTTGAATCTGTACGATTCACAAGCAGTTATATTTTTTGATTTGAATTTTCAGTTAGCTCGCCTTAGATCTAGGTGTAAAAATATATACTTAAACCCTTGGCGACAGAGGCGCCGAAAGAGGTCACTTTTTGTGGTTTTATTATACAAGTTTGAATGCAGTTTTTGTTTTAACAAAAACCCGCTGTATTTTTGATGCAGTAGGCATTTTTGAAAAAATTTTAACAAATTAAATTGTTCACTGAAAATTAAAAAAAATATCATCCTTTGCAGCAATAAATTTATAAATACCCTCTTAGTTTCCTCTCTTTATTGAGTTCTCCCCTCAAAACGACTGTACCAAGATTCTGCTTCTTTTTGACTGACGTTGTAACCGCCTAGGTGATTTTGACAGAGTCCAACAGAACACGCTATTTGTTTCTGCGCCAACTGACGCCAATTAGAAATTCCAAGTGAAGCCAAGTCCTTCTCCACCTGGTCCAGAGGCGCATTTTTCTCTTTCCCCTGTCATCAGCATCGCGATACGCGTTGCATTTTGTGCGTAGGTGGAGCGTTTCTGCCGATTCATACGACGTGGCCAAGCCAGTGGGGCCGCTGTATTTTAATTCGCTGCACTATGTCCATGTCGTTGTAAAGCTCAATCGTCTGTAGTATTTGCCGTCGCTAACGCGAAAGTCCCGTAAGTATGCCGAAATGTTTTACTCGAACTCTCCCAAGAGCTTGTAAACCACCACAGGCATGCGTAAGGACTTTACTCTCAATTACCTACTCAGTTCAAAGTAGCACTCGTAGTCCTTGTTTATACCGATGATGCCGATAAAGTTGACATACTCAAGCAACTGAACGCTCTTCTAAAGGATTGTATTTGAGTACAGGCCCGGCCGCAAGGGGGGTTTTGGGGGTTTACACTGTCGGAGTTTACGATAATAATGGTTAACAAGTAATTTTTAAGCAAAACACACAATCGATTTCAATTCTCATATAAAATTTTAAGATTATAGTTCATCTCTTCATGATCCAATAATCGGATTTGCGAAAGACGAATTGATAACCTTCTCCTTTTTGTGAATTCGGTTAAAAATATTTTAAGATCTCTGTAAAACTTGTTTATTGTGACAACATTGCAATTAAGGTAACGAAGGGTATTGTGGATTTAGCGGCTATTGGGGACCGCCTATTTAAAAAAAAAAAGAAAAAAACAAGAATCATTTATAATAGCGATGCAAAAATTAACTCCTTGAAGGGAAACCAATAAAAATATATTAAAAATTGCAGTAAATTATTGTGTTTGAAAATATATTATACACACGTAGAATGCATTGGATTTTGACCCCTTACGATGAAAGGATTGCGTGCACTTAAGGATTTAAGTTTACAACTAATATGAAATGAACGTTTTATGTCAAGTTCTATATTTGCACATTGAGGGATTTTGTGGTAAAAATGTATTTTTTTTTAGACATTGAGTGCTTATTATTTATTTTTTGAAAGGTACAAAAATAAAAAATTATACTAGCGAGTATTGTGGCTTATTTATATCTTCTGTTGAACTTGAATTTAAGATGAAATATCCATTTTTGTACAAGAATTCAATGTAAAGTTGGTGTAGCAAAATAACCAGTGCCAATGACACTTCATTTTGAAAACTATAATAAACATTCAAAAATTTGATTCAACGTGTTCCTAATTTCTTCTAAAATATAAAACGATAAATCTTAGATTATCCATTAATAATGAGAAAAAATGCGAATTTCCGTGTTTTCTATAGAAATTTTTCCTTTTTCAACGCTTTTCTTAGTTATGGTTTGACAAAATAATTCAATGAATATCATCAGAGAACGAGCCAAACGTTTCGGTATCGTGCAGTTTCGATCATACAAGGTAACGACACACAACAGATTCAAAACACTCGGAACCATTTTGAAGAGTATTACCGAATTGGTCTTTTCCAAGATTTGGCGTATTGTTAATACCTGGTCTGTGGTGGATTTGCCAGGTCTAAAGGCACACTAATAAGGACCAATCAGTTCGTTGACGGTCTTTCACACAATATGCTCCATAAGACATATGCGCTGCTTCCGCGATGTTCGGCGTTTATGGCTTCTTGGCATCGGGTATACGTTCATCTGCCTATATTCTGCATAGGAGTTGATGCATGCACCTTATCAACTCCTCGCCGCTGTACTTGAATAGTTGAGCTATTCGTACCTCGTCATAGTCAGGCGGTGGGAAATCGCTTCCGTCATCATCGACAGGAGGCTCGCATACATTTGTCCTCTATTTTATTTATTATTATTATCAACAAACAGGACGCTTACAGACTATATGACAAATATATACATAGAATAAGGGAAACCCTTATGAATAAATTCTTAAAAGTAAACTTTGAGTAAGAAAAATCGAAGTCTAAAGATGAAGAATAAGCATTAAATTGGGAGAGAGTCCTCCTTAAAGGGGCATTCATACCATAAACAGTTTTACCAACACCCACAAAAAACAATTCATTACAACGAAGAATACGTGAGAGAACATTAAAACGAATTTTCATAAGGAGGTGCGAGCAATCTATAAAGCCTACAATTGTGTCAAAGACAAAGCACATCGATAACAAAGTACGCCTGGACTCTAAGGACATGAGATTTATCAACAAACAACGAGAACGATAGGACGGAATAGGGTCTACAAATTTCAACGGACGCAAAGCAAAGCGTATAAAAGCCCTCTGAACAGACTGCAATCTGTTCACATGAACTGTATGAAAAGGGCTCCAAACAAATACCGCGTATTCTAACCTCGACCGAACTAAAGACGAATACAACAGTTTGAGAGTATAAGGATCGGAAAATGATAAGCAGTTGCGACGAATAAAGGCCAACATCGCGAATGATTTAGAAACAATAAAGTTTATGTGGGTGGTCAAGGTGAGCTTGGAGTCAAAATAAACACCCAAGTCTTTAAAATCAGTAATTGATTTTAGCGGGACAATCGAAAAACAGTAAGAGGTTGGAACAATACTAATCACTTTTGCAAAAGAGGTATAATGACATTTACCAATATTGAGGGACAAACGATTACGCGCACACCAACAGTACAAATTATCAAGCTCACCCTGGAGAATCAATGAGTCTTCTCTATTTTTAATTTCATAGTATATCTTCAGGTCATCCGCATATAGAAGAAACTTACATTTTGAGAAACAGGAAGATATATCATTAATAAAGATAACAAATAATAACGGACCTAAGACACTACCCTGGGGAACACCAGAGGAGGAGACAAAAGAATAAGACGATACATTATCAAAACGAACAACACAGCGTCTGTTATACAGATAGGATGTGATCCACTTCAGAAACTCTGAATGAAAGCCCATGCCTTCAAGTTTAGCTATGAATATTCGATGAGGCACCCTGTCAAAAGCCTTAGAGAAATCGGTATATATAGCGTCAATTTGGAATCCCTTTTGAAAGGTTTCCAAACAGTCCTCTGTAAAAGCAGCTAAATTGGTTAACGTAGATCTGCCCGGCACGAACCCATGTTGGTTGGGACATAATAAATGTTTAACAGCAAAGTAAATTTTATCTTTTACTATGGACTCAAACAGTTTTGAGACAGTGGTAAGCTTAGAAATCGGCCTATAATTCTCAATACAATTTTTGTTACCACTTTTAAGAATTGGCGTAATAAAAGTCAATTTCCAGTCATCGAGGAAAACTCCGGCAGATGGAGACATGTTAAAAATGTGCCTCAAAGGCGCAATTAGTGAAGGACAACTTTTAAATAAAATACCCGAGAGGCCGTCTACATCAGTGTTAGTGGATAGTTTAAGCTGGTTAATGCCATTAGCTACATCCTCAACTTGTCAACTTTAATTTCCCGAAGTTAATGGGAGTATCTAAATTTGACAAAAGATCTTCAGGAATAAAATCATTATCAGAATTACCTGAAATAAAGTTGGAAGAAAAAAAATCAGCAAAAAGATTAACAGCTTCGGAGATGGAGTTGGCTGACACCCCGTTAAGCTGGACCGATGCAGGTATATTAGAGCAATTTTTCTTTGATTTAATATAACTCCAGAAGAACTTGGGATTAGATTTAATATTGCTTTCTACGCCGCGAATATAATTCCTATACAAAGATTTATTGAGCCTGTTAAATTCAGCTCTATAAAACATGTAACGCTCACGCAAATTAACATCGTTGGAATGCTTTTGTCTTTTGTAGAACTTATTCTTCTTATTCCTTATACGTTTCGAGTTCTTTTGTAAACCATGGACGCTTAGCGGTTTTCGAATTAAGAATTGGGATGTGACCCACACAAATATCACAAAGTTTAGACTTAAAAATAACGTAGCAACCAGTTACATCCACATTTCCAAAGAGCTGGGACCAATCCAAATCAAACAAATTATTCAATTCAGCAAAATTACAACAAGAGTAGTTAAAAGCAACCGTCTGACTAGCAGTCGGTAATTCAAAATATTGGTAAAATTCAAACTCCAAAACCATAGGGCTATGATGCTGATTTGGAGGGGAGATGTAACTGGCCGCATGAGAGAGCTTGAAATTTATATTAGAGCTAATAAATATTAAATCTAAAATTCGGTTTAACTCATTAAAAAAACCATTGATTTGAAATAATTCAATACATAATAAATTATCAATTAAATATGATTCAGATAAAGTAGTAACATTTGATGGGGTGAGGAAAATATTGTTCAGTGCTGCTACCATTCAGAAGGGTGGAAAAATTTTCCCTTTATAATTTAAGTACGTTCTGGGTATCGGTCTGAGAATTCATCTTAGAGAATTATCCATCGAACATATTTCTAAGCTTTTAAGACTTCTATCAATTTTATACAGATATTATATAAGTATAAAACCCCATTACAAAATTTAAAGACAAAAATGCATAAATGTAAGTACCATATGTATGTATGTACACATGTATGCATGTTTGTATGTACGCTGGGTACAAAGTATAGGCCTGCATAAAAAGAATCTACGTGTACTTATTTATTTTTCGATCTCTCATTAAAATCTTCATTTAAGAAAAAATTCCATCGGTTTGGATCATATTTCCAACACAAAATGAGATTATCGACAAGGATTTATCGCATTTTCAATGAACTTTAATCAAAGTTTATCATAAGAAATATGGTTTATTGAAATCGCGCTTCCCCACTAACCAATCGGCTATACTAAGTCTGCCGTTGGTTGGGCATTGGTTGAGTTTTGTATGCCATCATACCCTTGTCTTATTGTACATATGTACAAATATACATACATACATACAAAGTATATACCAACACAAGTGTATCATAGAACTTAATATCAGTGCTTTGATTTCTGAGATGAAACGCGGAACCAACTTACCTATACATACATATGTAGACTATAAAATATTTGTGTTGTTCCCCTGCAGAAAAAAATTATCAATTGATAAATAATAACAAACTTGTAGTTGGTTTTTATGCGGGATTTCTATAAAATATATAACTTGTAGTTAGCTACAAAAAACTAACTTGAAACTAGTTGACAAGTAATGCAGGAGTAATGAAGGAGATTGTTTTCCTTAAACGCGTTTCTATTTAAAAATCCTGCACTTCGCAAATACTTTTTCGAATTGAGGACAAATAAAAGGAAGCACGAAATTTCATATTATCATTTTAAAGTTATGTCTGGCAGAGTTCGAATATGGGACCACCTACAGCAGAATATGTAAACATATATGAAATGTAATAAAGTAAATAAAAATTAAAATAAATAAAATATTTTGGTTTTCCTATTGATATTTTATGCCCAAAAGTAGTTAGTTACAAGTTACTTACATCAAATGCAGAGGTAATCAACCTTGACTATTTCGCGGCCGTCGCCATAGAAATATAGTTAGCTTTAGTCAAAGAAAATATACAAATAATAAGTGACTTTAAGCTCCTTCCTAATCAACTTAAAGTTAGCTTATAT
>NW_023458558.1:48773304-48782490 GCF_013731165.1 Rhagoletis pomonella
ATATGTACTTAAATACATTTCCTGCAGGGTCACAGATCCTCCGCTTAATAGTATGTACATGCATACATACACCTAGTATGTGAGCCGTGCTATAATCGCGTGCGATATAATGTTAGAATAAACAGTGCACACATTAATTAATTACAGTTACGTGAAAAATAATAGGGACTCGACATTTTGACCAGTTTTGGTATTTTTTTTGCTTAATGTTTATTTTTTTTTTTTATAAAAACGCAGCTCATTATCTAACAAAAACCCTATAAGTAAGTCCAAATTTCAAATTTAGTAGAAAATTTTGAAATATTCTAACAAATTTTGCAACAACAACACACTTTTTAACCGACTTCAAAAAAAGAGAAGGTTATTAATTCGTCGGAATATTTTATTTAAATTTAATAACTTTGGACCACGTTAACCGATTTCGATAATTCTTTTTCTATCCGAAAGGTCTTAGAGATAGTCCCATGCCAATTTCGTTTAGATCCGATCATTGGATCATGATGAAATGAACGGTACTCCCAAATTTTTATAGAAGAATTGAATTCGGTTGTGTTTTTTGCTTAAAATCAACTATTTGTAATGAAATCTTGCAATCAATTTTTAAGCAACTTCCCGATGAGGTAGAGACTTGAAACTTTAAACTCAGCTCAGAGCCCGCAGGTGGGGCAGATGTGGAGGTGTTTGAAAAATCCATATTTATGGTTAGTTATGGTTCATATTTGGAATGTATGTAAATATATTTATTACATTAACCGGAATAACTCCACAAAAAAATTTGCCCGATAGGTGTTTTTTTTTTTAAGGAAAGGTGTTACCTCAGAAGTGGTCCCATATTAATTTGGTTTAAACTGATTATCGGATCACGAAGAAATTAACGATAATCATACATTTTTATACGAGAATTGAAGCCTGTTTTGCTTTTTGCTTAAAAATTACTTGTTAATAATAAATTACTTGTTAATATGTTAGTGTTCTCCTCCGATTATGGCTGTTGCCAAACAAAGGTGAGGGAACTACAATTTTACACCGACTCCGAGCGGCGATTGTATTTTTAGGAGAAACTGTTTTTCATGGCAGAAATACACACGGAGGTCTGCCATTGGCTGCCGTGGGACGACCGCTGTTAAGAAAAAACCTTTTTTCTATATTTTTTTGCGATGTTGCTTTGACCAGGGCTTAAACCCATGCACTACCCCGCAGCGGTCGCCGCTTTTTTACTAACCACTAATAAATGTTTGTCTAAACTTTTTTTATATTAGGTACATATTACATATTTTTCATAAAAAAATAATAAACCTTAAACAAACAAAATCAAAATAGTCAAAAATAGTCAAAACTGGTCAAAACGTCGTCTCTCAATTATTTTTTCCAGGACTATACACATATGTATGTACATATGTACATACATACTACGTGTTTTGTGTATATATCTTGGCGATAGGCGCTTCAAAAACCTTTGGCATGCTCGAGTCGTGCACGGATTTAAACGCACACATACGCTAAGAAGAAAATTAATGTTAGTGAGGATTGAAATATAAAAAAAAAATTTAAGATGATCCATATATTAAAAGAGAAATAGTATCTCGCGTTGAGATTCAGTTAAAACTACTGAGGTATGTACATACATACATATGTACATACATCAGACTATATGCCTATAATATATTGTGGCGACTGATGGACCATGTTAGTACATACATACATGCATATGTACATACATATTTACATACTTATGTATCAATATGAATATTTCCAAGTGGATCAGAAGCGTTTGTGTGTGCATACATATGTACATATGTCTGGCTAGTGGCGTTGGAGGCCGTGATCGAATATAGGGTGTAAGCGTGCGGTTATTTTGTGATTATTGAGAACAAGAGATAATATTGTTTTTAAGTAGATGTTGACGTTGGCTTTGCTGTCTCATCGTAACGATTTGACTTCGGCTGCTGCAGTTGCTGAGGGATATGTAGTACATCTACATACTATCTACCTATCTACAAATATAAAATATTAAATCCATAAATATGTACATATGTGTGTTTATGTAAGATAGATGTTTGTAAGTAGCTGAGTGAACGTTGTTTTTAAGATTTTAGCTCTTATCGAAAAATTTTATGTATTGATTTAGTATTTGTACATTTCAAAAGCTGATAACATCTTCACAATATATTTGACCTCTTTCATTTTTACAGTTTGTATAAGCATTTGAAATATTCCATATTTGTATTAAAATATTTAGTACACCCACTGCCCTTTTCAGACCTTATTTACATATGTATAAATGTATATGGATATTTTTTCGTCATTTTAATGTCATATATGCACATGTTTAGACATGTAAATTTATGTAGTATTTATAGTAGATAGTACTTTATATAATCACACCTTTAGTGTGAATATTTCGAAGAATGTACACTACATATTGTTTGATGAACAAACTTCATATTTCTCACTGGATGTCAGGACATGCAAATACTGAGTGGTTGGTCTTTGCTTTGCGTCCAATTAAATCTACGGTTGTTAGCAGGATTATGAGTAGTTTTTACACACAGGTGAAAACTGCACGCCATTCACCATAAAAGTAGTCTTACGCGAAATGAGTTTGCATGTGTAAACGCCAATTTCTACATACATACATACATACATACATATTGGATATCGAGGGACATATTTGAACGTTCGCCACAATGTTCATTGGGTTGGTTCGACTAATCGCATCGTAACCTTTTTATACCCGAGCACACTTGTGCACAAGGGTATATTCATTTTGTTCACATAACGGTTGTTTGTAACAGCCCAGCCAAAACGAATTGAGATAGATATAGACAAATGTATACATAAATGCTCAGAATGAATAGAGAAATCGATTAAGCCATGTCTGTCTGTCCGTCCGTCCGTGTACACGATAACTAAATTTGGTATGTGGGTTTCCATTAATTCAAGGTAGGTAGGTATTGAAAATGTGCGAAATCGGACTGTAACCACGCCCACTTGCCATATAACGGTAATTTCCAGAAATACGAAAATTGCGATATTTTAGTAACTACTGAAGATAATACACACTCAAAATTGATATTTACAATAATTTTCAGATAAAAAATAAGAATATTATAAATTTTTGGAAAATGGGCGTAGCCACGCCCACTTATGGTTACACATGTATATCTTGGTAACCGCTGCACCAATTTCTTCCAAACTTGGCACAGTTGTTGAACTTGGTATAGCATACGAAATGGCCGAAATTTTTTTAAATCGGGCAACAACCACGCCCACATCCCATATAAAGGTAATTTAGAGAAATACAAAATCTTCGATATATCAGTAAATATTAAAGCTAATTTATTCAAAATTGGTGCTTGCAACAATTTTTACCAAGAAATATGTTTATGATAAAACTTTGGAAAATAGGCGTGGCACCGCCCACTTATGATCACATATATGTATATCGGTAACCGTTCTACCAATTTGTACCAAACTCGGTAGTTTTATTGTACTTGCCACATAAAAGCAAAACGTTGAAAATTATTGAAATCGGACTCAAATTGCGGCCGCTTTTCATATAACGGCAAGTTTCAGAAATGCTTAAAACTGCAATATTTAGAAATTTAAGGACGCTAATTTACTCAAAATTGATACACCCCGGCTTACCATCTAGCGGTAGCTTTCGGAAAGGTGAAAAAACATGTATTTAATACTTGCGCCGGGTATTTAATGTTCGGCTCCGCCCGAACTTTGACTTTCTTACTTGTTTGTATTTGAAATTTTAGCTAGATAACTGCTTAGAATTATTATTCAGCTTATATATGATAAATAAGTTAATAAGAATCGAGTTTTCTGGATAATTATTAATTGTCTGCTATTAGAGACTACATCCTAGAAAAAATGCTAGTTTTCTTAGATAAAAGTGTATATTTATATAATTTTTCGATTACATCCATTTTGGGCCGATTGTATTATAATTATTGAGCCAATTCAATTCTTATTTACTTATTTTACATATCGTCGATGTTTTTGCAAAACCGCCAATCGACTAACTGCAAAACCGCCTATCTTACGACACTCAAATGTTACAGGAGAGGATAATATCTATAGATATTATTTAACAAATCTGTTGTTTTAAACTACGATTTTAGGATTTTTATGCATAGATCTCAATACCTGGAGTTCAGTGTTACCAAATCTCATTTTTGCCACAACGGCGATTTAGGCGGTTTTGCAACTGGTCGATGGGCGGTTTTGTAAAAACATCGACGATATACTTGTGTATAAATTCAATACTTATTCAGGGCTATCACAGAATCCATCGTAGCTTCGATTTGCGTGAAATCTACGAAAGTGCTATCACAGAATACGAATAGCTACGAACTTAAATTCGAAATTCGTAGAGAGCCTTCATTGAATCCGTTCGTAATGAAGATTCCTACAGATACTCTACGACGTGCTTATGCTGTCGGAACCGAATTTAAAATGACTGAATCTTAAAAATAATGGAAAAAGCTGCATTATTGTTAATAATAAAGATTTATTATACGCCAAATTTTTTATAGTTTGATATAATTCCATATATTCGTGTAAACGTAGACGGCAAATACCAATGCCTTACATACGTTTATACTTTCATCAGCTAGACGCTATTTAATGAACGAATACTTTTTTTGAAGCGAGTTTAACAACAATTTATTAGGAAAGAAACCTAATTACTTTAATATCATAAAAATTAATCTAAAAATAAATATTATTCTCTTTAAAACAATAAAATCTAACCTAAAAGTCTATTGTTTCCTTTGCACTAATTGATTTCGAATCAGCATTCGAAGCTGGCAACGCTATTTTCGAGTTCACTTGGACTCAGTGATAGCAATTTTTACGTATTCGCAGCAGGCATTCGAATTCGTAGATTTTCTGCGGTGGATTCCGTGATAGCCCTTATTATCGCATCTGGTACGTAACGACCCGGTGATATGACCATAAAACGATTGATCATTTTGTTGTATTAATTTTTTGGGCATATCAAATATTATCTTAAGCATGTCAACTATAATTAAATTATTTTCTTCTTACTTTTTACAATACAGTTTAGGGAAGCTCCAACGTTATGTCAAAACCTTAAGAAAATCCTTAAGTATTTTGTTTGAATTGAAAATTCAGTACAAATCAGCACAAAATTTAAAAAATCAGGACATTAGCGTACTGATTGAAGAAATAAATAAAATCAGTACAAGTGTTGAAAAATCAGTACTGTACTGATAAAATCAGTACGTCTGGCAACCGTATCGGGGTATTTTGTTGACTTTGACTGTTGTCAGCAGCGAGTGAAGTTTTTCGAAATCGTACTTAAGATCTACTGAGTCCCAAGAAAGATTACACGCTTTAGCTAGCTTATCTATCGAAAACGAGAGAGCCTCTCAGATTGACTTGTCCGAAACCATCGAAAGATTTGCTAAAGCCAAAGCATCTGATATCTGAAAATTTTGATTATCCCTAAAAAGATTATCTGCGTAAAATGGACGCATGCGTTCCCGGCATATCTTTTGTTCTTTTGAAAGGGCGCTTTTTGCTTTTTCCCTTAATAAATAATTATATATTAGTGATAGTATATTATAAAAGACTTAAAAGCTTATATAGCCTGATTTCTTAAATAAATATGTGTAATATATATTAAATAATTAGAGGATTTACAAGACGTCGTAAAGTCTTAAAGTTGTAAAATTTGTCAATCTAAAATAGCGGTTAAATGATTAAAAATATTTTGGCCTTGATTTAAGGTTAAAAATTTTTCGACTTACGACGCTTACGACCTCTTGTGAATGCCCTAAATATTTCAGCAACACAATGGCAAATGGTTTAAAATTAAATTTAAATTAAGTTATTCGTGAAAAAAACTCAATAAATCCATTTTTTTATATTCCTTTATTCACGGTGTTATAATATAAAATTTGGTAAAATTCATATCAGATAACAAAGAGATGATTTTAATCTTAAGATCAGTATAAGATTCAATTCGATATATATAAAAAATAGAACGTATGTATGTGGCATCGGTTTATTGGCATAGCATACAATTTCACACACTTTTCTTTCGGTGGTGTGCAACTGTTTATCGAACGGTGGGTGCTTTGTTATCGGGCGATTGGTGATTCGACGGCAACAATGCCTGTTTCCATATGCCATTTGTTTAATGGTTGTTCGCCATTATTATATACTTTATTATCCGATTTTAATAAAATTTGGGTTTTGTATGTATTGGTTTTTGTATGGCTGGTAGGCGTGACAGTAGCAGCCCAATTTTGACCATATTTCAGATTTCTGATAAAAACTAATATACAAACCGAATTTCTTCAAAATATGATAACATTTACTTTCTTGGCATCTAGCGTAGTAAGCATGAGGTTTTCCGATCCATACGATTTTTCATATTGTTTTCATAGGAGGGAAAGCTGCTTTCTCCATTAATAAACCTTATGGGAGGTAGTCAGTCACCTGGAACGGCTTCCTGTAAAAC
Source organism: Rhagoletis pomonella (assembly GCF_013731165.1). Lineage (NCBI taxonomy): Eukaryota > Metazoa > Arthropoda > Insecta > Diptera > Tephritidae > Rhagoletis > Rhagoletis pomonella. Next base: position 48,779,807 of record NW_023458558.1, read on the forward strand.
CTGCAAATCGTGAAGCATCTGGACGCCACTAATATTACGGAAGAAAAATACTACATAGAATGCCGGGGTCCGGGGTTTTTGTGGTAGAGTCTTCTTGGGTTTTAGCTACCACGCATGAATACTTGCTAAAACAATTTTTTTTTTAAATTGCGAAAATGAGTTTTAGTCCTAAGAGTAAAGAGAAATGTCTATTTCTAATGGTTTTCTAGAATTAAGATTGTTAAGATCTATTATTGTTTTTTATTTCTTTACATTTAAAACAATTTCATTATCCAGAATTCTTTGTATATTTCCATGGTTCTGTTCCATTGTTAAATCATATTTTTCTGTATCAATTCTATTTACAGTTATCCTTAAAGATGTAACATTTAATATCATGTGTGAACTTCTAGAATTCATGTACCAGGGAGTAGTGAATGTTAAACACACGGAATTGCAATCGTTTATGAAAATTGGTCAATTATTGCAAATAAAAGGTCTTGCCACAAATGTCTCCTCAACAACGGGTTCCACGCCCACTGATAAGTCGGCTAATCAAACACATAATAACGATGAGACAAGCAACGTTTGTGCTGAGCTAGAAAACAATACTAGTGCGAGCGTGAAAACCACACCAAAACGTGAAGCCATTTGCGATAATGCGAATACATCGGAAGTGCTAGAAAATGTAAAAATTACAAATCCCATTTCAATTAAGTCACATTCGCCGCCATCATCGCCATCCCCAATGGGTTTCGATTCAACTGCCTCGTTAAATCAACCAAGTTTCAAAAGTTCACCGGACAACAATGTGCCACTACATCAGAGCTATAATCACTCAGGTGCGAATCTCAAACGACATTCGGATTTAAATAGTGATGCACTGTCAATCTACTCGCGCAAACAATTTCGCCGTTCGTTAGCATCAGCCGAACACAATACCGATCATAGTGACAGTGCTGATGCGGACGCTGATTCCGACTACTTTCTTTCATCCTTACCACATCTGGCCACAAACTCGTCGGCAGCGGCTGCGGCGGCAGCATTTAGAGGCACTTTTAATCCTGCTGCCTTCGGATTCGATTACAATTTGTACAAAGGTAGTGGTGCTACTGGTGTGACTGGAAGTGGTGGCATAGGTGGCGTTTGTGGCAGCAATACGTCTGGTAGTAGCGGGCAGGAATATCCAAATGATTTGCATATTCCAAGTGATTATTCGAAGAATTTCGGAAACCATGTGGACATTCCGCCAAGTATGTATTTTTATTCTATTTTATAAATGTACATTCATATTTATGATTTTACACACATACATATTAGTTTTTGAACGCATGTTATTTTTTTATCAAATATTTTCATTAGAGCCTATGCATCTGCATATCTGTGTATGTACATGCTGTATGTAAATGTGTTTGTATGTGCATTTTTAAATGTTTGTTTTTGGATTGTTTTCTTTTAGTGCATGTAAGTAGTATTACTTTTACATAAAACAAATATTTTAAACTTATAGGACATATTTAACTGAATATTTTTTAATGTGCTTAATATACATATATGTCGTCGATGTTTTTGCAAAACCGCCTATCTTACGGCACTCAAAATTTAGCGTAGAGCGCAAAAACGGTTTATTCCTTGAAGGCATTGCGGTATTTTCTCTATCTATAATTTTACAAATATGTTGTTTTAATAACGATTTAACGATTTTTATGCATAAATCTCGATGCCTGGAGTTCAGGGTTACCAAATCTAATTTTTGCCACAACTGCAATTTAGGCGTTTTTGCAACTGGTCGATGGGCGGTTTTGCAAAAACATCGACGATATGTATCTATGCGTACGTATGTCTGCATCTGCATGGTTTTTCAACAATTTTCTTTTAGCACCTAAAATGAGTCTAATTAGCTAATAAGTAGTGAATGATGAGTACAGCCCCATTCTTTGGCTATCGTGAATAAGCAGCCTTACGTATACATACATACAAAGTATATGTTTTTTTTTTTTAGTTTTAATAATTATAATCTATCGATATTTCCAAGAGTGTTAAAAAGAAATATATGGGTCATTCCATACAATTCTTACAGCCAAATATTTTTTTCTGCATTTTTTATTTTGTCATGATATTCAAAAATCTCGAAAAAAATTCCAAAAATTTTGAACGCACGGAGAAGTATCTTTTTTAAATTATTGGCAGTTAATAAACTATTTGTCGGAGAAAATTTGTTAAGGTATCAAAATGTGAGAGCGTGAGATAGATAAACAAAATGTTTGCATTAAAAAATTGCCTTTTTTACATTTTTTATTTATTTTTATTAACTATACCATTTTCGATGTTTATTTTTTTCAAGTTGAATAGTATGGACTTTATAGAGTACGCGGTAAAAATGTGAGGATGGAAGCACCAAAACTGTAGAAGTTTATTTAATGTTTAATATTTTTATAACAGTCTAGCTACTTATACAACAAATACCACATAAATCCATATTTCAAATTTTGTATAAAAATTATTAAAATTTAACAAATTTTCACCAAAATGTAAAACTTTTTATTCAGCATTTCTTGGTATGCAGAGCTTATTCAATTTTAGTATAATGAGGTGCAAAAGTTCAAGTAGCTACAAAATATCGTTGATTTTTAATTATTTTGTTTGCTGACGGTGTTACGCATTTTTTACAAGCTTTTATTTAACTTCAGTTGTATATTCATGTA
>NW_023458558.1:48782500-48846509 GCF_013731165.1 Rhagoletis pomonella
ATATATAGTCAGCGTCAAAAATATGAATACTCATTTGTATTTTCCATAATTTTTTTTTATTTGTCATAAAAATATAACTCATTCTCATTATCATATAAATAGAACTCGGGAAAATTCAAGAATCACCCAAAATTTGTCCATACAAACATTCAACATTTCAATTCGATTTCTTAGAAAAATTTGCGAGTACGCAGTTTTGTAGCCCATTAAATTTTAGTTAATAAGGTGCAAGTTTCAAGACTCTAGAAATGACGCTTAATTTTTGAGATTTTTTTTTTAAGGGTGTTTCGCATTTTCTTCCATATAACACACGAACAAATCCTATTTTTACCTCCCTTTTATTAGCTCGGGATGTAACTATGTAATATTGATGCGCCTAAAAGATGCAGCGATTTCTATTCTCAAGTTACATACCTGATGACAGTACGAATGGAAATTATAGTAGCGAGGTTTTAGTTTTTTAAACTATATATGGGAGAAAATGCGCAACACCCTCTACAAAAAAATTCTCAAAAATCAACGGCAATTTTTATAGACTTGAAACTTACAACTTATTATACTAAAATTTAATGGGCTACAAAACTGCATTTTTCTAAGAAATGGAATTGAAAAGTTGAAAATTTTGATGACAATTTTTTGGTCGTACTCGAATTTTCCCCAGTTAACTATGAAACTGAAAAAAATGATTATGCTGGTTTTGCTAACTGTATTTTTATAAAAAAATAAGTAAAATTTGCTATGAAAAATATAAATAATAAAACGTCTGGGTATTCATATTTTTGACGCTGACTGTATCTATATTGATTATATTCAACAATTTAATTGAGCTGGAGGCCGTTACTAATAAAAAATATTGCGGAAAAACAACAAATAATTTACACATGATAGAAGTTATAGCTGCTATCTCCGAGATCACTGAGTCTTGAATTCGCAACTCCGGCGAAATAGCGGGAATAACATCTACCAATTGATTATTATAACCGGTATGGACTTAACAGAACGAAAAAAAAGAAAACCGCGTAACTGCCATTTGCTGCTGTCCTGGAATATACTAGCCAGAAATGCGATTGCTTTATAAAAAAGAGAACCATTTTGAAATATGTTTGTTATTACTCTTTTACATATATTTGCAGATTTTCAATTTGCACAAAACGCCAGCAAAGTAAAATGAAGAACAATTCTGCACTACTGTAAAAGTTTCTTGTGTTTTCAATTGCTACCAGATTTTTCGTTTTTACGTTGCACAAAATGTTTGAACAAGTTCAGTTATTCAGGCATGTTCCGAAATTATCTTCTGAGTGCAAATGACTCAAGTTCACTTTCAATCCAAATTTTGGGGTTCTGTATTTCTTGTTTTTCATGTCAAATGCACGTGAATTCTTTTTTTTTTCATTTTCAACATCACATTCACTATGTAAATACCTCAGTAAAAATCTCGGTATCCTGGAGCTGTAATCCCCGGATTTCAGGACATGAAAAAGTGTCCGGGATCTCGGGATTGAAAGCCCTAATTATTATAGCTCTATATATATAACTGAATGTTTTACAAATCGGACATCAAATAAAGACAATATAGAGAAAACCAATTTCGCCGTTCAGGGTGACGAAAAAAAAAGTTTAAGCTTCCTCAAAAATATTCTCCTAGTGAGTGTTCAAAATCGCTTAAAGCAAATTCAACTTTTTTATACATGGTGATACGGTCTAATGTTCACACACAACCTAGAAAATTTTCTGTATGCAAATTCAAGTGATTAAAGAATAGGACCTAGAATCAAAGCCAGTTTAACGTCACATTCAACTGATAGAAAACGGTTTTTAGATCAGCAGTTGTCCCTTACCCGGCATAATATTTTTTGCCTCCTGTTTGTGCGGTGAAAACTGCAGATTGGAAGAGAATTTCCGCAAAACGCATGGAAGAAAATTTGTAACCGGTAAATAAAGTTCTTGCCAATTTTTTAACACTTTTCGCATTCCGTAAACTCCTGTAACCAGCAAATTTTGTTGCCATCTCATAAGCTGGTAACAAAGTATTGCCCCGTGAAATATGCAATATCAGAATTTTGACAAATATTCATAGCTAAATTTTTGAATATTTTGACTGCATTATCTACTAAAGTACAGTCATGTGAAAAATAATAGGACACGGCATTTTACCAGTTTTGGACATTCTTCTTTTGATTGTTTAATGTTTATTCTCAAATTTCAATTTTTAGAGAAATACTCGACGACATTTTACAACATCAAAAATTTTTTATTAAGAATTTTTTGATAAAAAATCTAAATATGCATTTGCATAACTTTTTTCCTGACCGTGTCACGCATTTTCTTCCATACGAAGTATGTTTGACAATTTTTCTTGTATGGTAGGAAATAATACCATCCGCAAAAGAAAATTATCAAAAATCAACGCGAATTATTAGCCACTTGAAATTTGCACTTGCAAGCTAGAATTTAATGGGCTATAAAACTGCATACCTAGATTTTTTCAAAAAATTCTTAGTAAAAGTGTAAAACTGGTGTTGAATTTATGTATGTATGTTTTCTACAAAGTTCTAAATTTGGGCTTATATGGTTTTTGTCACTATGAGCTGTAATTTTATAGAAAAATAATACACATAAAACAATCAAAAGAAAAATAGCAAAAACTGAGAAACATGTCGTGTCCCTATTATTTTTCACATGACTGTGCCTAGAATCGTGGATACCAGAAGTCGTAAAATTGTTTGATAATAAAATTTTTCGGTTACAAAACCAACGGTAACGGACAGAAAAGACCTGTAAATGAATAAGGCTTTTGCCTAAAAATATACAACGCCTCCAGGAAAACATAACTTCTAGTACAGGGCCGGCGAACCTTTATACATACACGTGCCATTATTGCCAACGAATTATTCTATGTAGCCATGACGTGCCAACAAGAAATCATGACTTATCACCGTTTTTGCAGACATTAGTTGACTCTTAAATAGTGTAAAAATTAAAAAAAAAAAAAACGAATTCAGCGTCTTCTTAAATGTCTCTGTGCACCTTGTGTGCAAACGCCAGCTTCTGCAGACAGCTAATATATCTGGAATTGAATTCCAAGTTTCCAAAATTTACGTACTAGCATTTTTGCTCATATTGGCCGATGGTCTTTCTAATTCGATTGATTCTAACTATTTCCTTCTTTCGACTAAGCTTTTAGTCAATATTTACACTGAAACTCAATCAGCTGCATTTCACAATCTACGATTTCCAGCCAATCAAACAAGTTCAGTTTCTCAAGTGACGTCACATCAGGATACATAATAAATTTGAATTTTTCCGATAACTGCTTGAGTTCAGAAAACCTTAAGAATTTATTACCAAAGAAAACTCTTCAGTGACTCTTGATCCGTCTGGTTTTTCATCAAAATCCGAATCTGATTTTGAATTTGTTAAGTTTGGCAAACGTTTGCAATTTTTGGAAACAATGGGACATATACGTAGTCAAAATAAAGACGAAACTAAAGTTAGTTCCAGCTTTTTGACATAATTATCAATTTAATATCTGCCAAAAACGCTGCTATTAAATTTAGAGTCGACTTTATTTCGACTATGAGTATGCCTCAATATCTTTACCAATCACTTTCAGTTTAGCCTAAAAAGCTCGAACGAGATCTATGCATCATTGGAGCTTTGAAGTTTTACGGCGAAATTATTGAAATGCAAAAAAATCACCAATTTTGTAAGCCACCTATAAGCCGTTTGTTTAATGACTGCGAAGATATGACTTTCAATATTTTTGAGAACTACATACGCCCATTATATCACCAAGCTATGTTTTGCGCACAAAGCTTATTGATAAATGATGCAATAGAACTTAAGAATCGAATGTGTTATGTGGAATTTGTTGGTTACTGTCTGTATATTTGGATCTTCTGACCTGTTTTCTTGGATGTGAGTAGGAGCTTGTTCGAGTTGCAATCACAACCGCAGTGCTGCTCGAATTATTAAAGTGTCACGTTCGGTGTGAATTTCTAGCAACGTGTTATAGGTGGACAGTGCAACAGTGTTGCAAATTTTCATCAGTGCGGCAGTAATGGCGCTTTATTAGGTACCTCGAATAGGCCCTAGATCTTGCTTAGATCTCCAATTTAAACTAATAATTTAGTTATTGAGTACTGGGTCCTCAATTAATTTGTACCGTACCCATATTATTTTGTTGCGTGTATGAGGTTTGCCTGCCCTGTTTTAGTATATTGCTTAAGATTTTATATTGAACACGTTCCGCTTTTCGCGTTGCATATTTTTAGGCTCATATGGTATTCATTTAGAAATTTTTATCGATATAAGGGCGGTATTGTCACTTGCGAAGCGAATGAATTTGGCGAAGCGAACGGTTTGGCGAAGCGAATGGATTGGCGGACGCAACTTAAATATACATTAAGAGTGTTCTCTTTTACCAGCTTGTGCAAGTTCGTTGCATCGCGAACACTTTTAATACCTTCTCTTCCTTTTAAAATTCGCTTCTCCAAACCGTTCGCTTCGCCAAAATCATTCGCTTCGCAAGTGATAACACCACCCTAAATTTAGCGTAGCGATTTCTAGAATCCCACCACAGTGTTTTTATATTAATATTTTCCAGCTTTAACTGCTCTTGCGAAGCTTCTTAGTTCAAGTGCGTACATATATGCATATGTGTGAATACAATTTGTATCTTAAACTTGAATCATAAAATTCACGGCATCCTTGCCTTGGTAACTACCCGCAACCACTTCAATTATTTTTAAGAATACATTTCCTACCTTTGCTACAAGAGTTCCATAATTGAAAAGTTTTTGAGTTAAGTATGCAGAAATGCCATCTCTTCTTCCATTTTGTGTAAAAAATACAAAGCTGTAGCTCATTACAAAAAAAATGCGTCTGCCTTTTTACCATTCAAGGTGTAAACTTTGAAGCCGTTTTTCTCGAGTGTATGCTTTTTGGATATGACGCTCTTGGGGCAAAGGTACGATAGTTACTATATATCAATGCACAGTAAATTTAGACATGTATGTATGTATAATATTTTGTTGGCAATAAGGCATATAAGTCCTCGACTATTTTGCAATTGAAAATTATTTGCACACGCTTATAAAAAATGTGTATAACAATCATTTTAGTAAGTTCTATGCTCGTTTACAGTACATACAGATATGTATGTGCACATGCCTTTGAGTTAGGATCTGTGTCTCACTTTAGATCAGATTCGTATTTTTCTTTCAAGCTTTCATAATAATTCACTTTGAAACCTTAAACAGCACAAATACTTGTACACCTAATTGTTTTAATAGTAACTAGTTAATACGAAAAATTTTCACGATTATGTACATACATAGCTCTCCATATATTGTATATTGTATATATTTACATACGCGCTCGTATATTATGTAATATGATAATATATCCGAACGATATTAACATATTACGTATTTACTTTATCTTTGACTTTTGACTTTACCGATGTGCCGAATGTGATCTGATTTCAATCCAAATGCAACAAATATTCGCATACAATTACTCTTAGATAGCAGCAATGTGGTGATGCTCTCTTCCACGTCTCTGTTGCACGGTAATTGCGTGTTTAACCGAAACAACACTGTGGCTACTCAACAAGGCATGAAAACTTATTGGCTCTGCAAGTCCTATCGCATTAGTATGTGCCGAGCACGCTGCATAACGCATCAGGGACGCGTCATATCAGCGACAGGAGTGCATAACCATCCACCACATATGCGAGGTAGTGGACCAGGTGGCGGTGGAGCTGGAAATGGCGCATCCGGAGGAAATCTGAGTGGAAGTACGAGTGGCGCCGGGTTTTCTATCGATGCCAATGTTCAGCAATCGACCTCAGTGCCAAGCTCTATCTCACCTTCAATTAGTTTAAATTCGATTAATATGTCCGGCGCACTACTGCCCGGCGGCAATAATGCTGCAAGCGGTATGAATGCTGTCACAGGAGCACGGCTACATCATACGACCGTGAGTAGTGTCATTGGTGCATCTATGTATCAACCACATAACTCCATGCATAATTCTCCCTCACAACAACTGCAGTTGCATCAAAATCAACAGCAACAACAACAGATGCAACACCAGCACCAGCAACAACCGCTGCATTCAGTAGGTGGCTCTATATCTCCGCCCCCAATCGGGGCGAGTTTAATGAGTTCTCCGCATGGGCACACCCACTGTTCTCAGTCGGCTACTAGTCTCTTAATGTCGCATAACTCGACTGCCGATAGCGGGAGCAGTCACATCAATTTGCATCATCATCATCACCATCATCCCCATCACCACCAACAACATGTGATTGGCAGTTCAGGAAACGGCCAAGGATCAAACCGCATTATACAGAATCTATTGCATAGTGCGAATGCATCAAATGTTATGCACCATAGTCACCATTCCCAACTGCCACATACCATGGCGCACTTGACGCAACATCAGCATCACTCGAATTCGCACGAACAATTATCTCAACAACATCAACCGCATTTAGAGATAACGCCGCTAATGCAATCACCGCCACTCCCACCACCACCACCAACGCTTCATCTGCAAAGTCCATCGAATCAAAGTAATCAGTCGCAACACGGCAGTGGTGGTGCCAATTCGCTCAGCTCACCTATAACAACAACACCAGTGATAGCTTCCAGCAGTAGAACACTAAAATCGCCAGCGCAAACGAGTCTGAGCGACGAAGCGATCTGTGTGTCGGAGGTACAATCTCATCAGTCACATTCAGCGCATTTGAGCGGCGGCGGTGAGCAACAACAGCATCTGCTGAGCCACCATGGCGCAACACTGTCGCCGTCCGAATTAAATTCGAATACTGCCGTATCCTCACATTCAAAAGACGGCACGAGTGAGGCTCAACATCAAGCTCACGTCATTGACTCCATAACGATATCACCAGCCGAAGGACATAATTTCAAAATGGAAGATATGTAACTACTAAGTTCCTTAACGGCTCATTTTGAATGCAGCAAAACTTTAGATTGACTCACAATCAGAATATACAGTGCGTTCAAATACGCACCGCACCGAGCAACTTTGTTTTTTTGTTTTATTGCTATTATAATTACTTACATATTTACAAACATATACATGCTATATACAAGTCAAGACAGCAATTAAAATATGCTAGTTTTTAAATAAACCATTGTGTTTTCGGTAAGTGCTCAAGAGGAAGGGGAAATGGGTGAACAAAGACACATACCTTGTGAGAACTTGGTAAGTTACAAAAACATACTTATAAGATTTTAGTGCATAGGAAAGTATAAAGATTATATATTTTTTTATTATTTATGATTAGGCAGTTGATTTTTATGCAAAAAATAAGCCTAAAAGTATATACCATATAACCAGAAGCAAAATGTATTAAACATTTATTCCTTTTGCTTATAGATAAATATCGTCGTTTAAAGTACAAAACCACGTATCGTCATTCTGCAAAACCGCGTAACTGACATTTGCTGCCAAAAATTGGATTTGCTCACACAAGCTCTTGGCTTAATCCTTAATCATGCGTTCTGAAATATACTAGCCAGAAATGCGATTTCTTTATAAAAAAGAGAACCATTTTTAAATATGAGTGTTTCTACTCTCTTGAAAATAATTTATGGAACCTCACATACGTGGTTTTGCATTTTGTTGATACGCGGTTTTGCATTTTGTTGATACGCGGTTATGCACATTAAACGACGATGTGTAGTACATATTTGTAGGCTTGTTTTACATCAGCGTTTTTATAAAAAAACCGACCTGCGTGACCTCTAAGAAAACTTTTTTTTTCAAAATAAAAAAATACGTGTCTCTTTTTTTTATCACAAATAACAATATTCTGATATAGCGTTTATGAATTTCCAAACATAGTGTTTCTATGAACCCTAATACATACATACATATGTATGCATGTCAATAGTATTCGTTATGTAAACTAGTAATTTTTAAGTAAAAACCAAGCCAACTTCAATTCTCATATAAAAATTCAAGATTACCGTTTTTTTCGCAAGAATGATAGAATACAAGATTGCGCAATCCTGCAGGTGATGACGTCAAGATAGCAACGAATAGGAAGGAGTAATTGGAGATGGAGGAGAGAAAGAGTGTTAACCGTCAAACCACGGAGGTCGCCATATTTATATGCATATAAACATCTCTGCATACATACAAACAGTTTGCTAAAATGACGTCACACGAACCACTGATTCTGTCAAATTCGCCAAGAACAAAGTAGCGGTACTGCTGATTGCGCCACCTCTGTCTCCCTACATCGTGTTTTTTTCGTAATCCAAATTAGTACGGGACCACCTCTGAGGTACCACCTTCCCTTTATAAAAGAATGGCTGCATTCCCAAACGTCAAAATGCAAAGAATCAGTCTCTTTTATTTTTATTTCTAAACCTCAGCAGCTTGTAATGCCAAATATGCGCAACCACGGTTAGATGCTAGTTTTCACCTTGGTTGCGCAAGGTAGACTTTTTCTTCTAATGCGGTATGGAAATAAAAGAGACTGATGCTTTGTATTTTGACGTTTTGGAATGCACCCAATCACTGAAATCGGCTACATGCATACATACATAGTTCAAGGTTATACGGTAACATACATAAGTTGCGTTCCAGATAACTTCGTGTAAAAACCTGTAAAACTGTCAAATAACAAAATTACTCCCTTGAAAGAGAGGAGCAAGAGAGAAAAAATAAAAGTCACCTGGAACACGAAAAAAAACTTTTCCTGTAACTACTTCCATTTTTTTTAATGTTAAGCGCCATGGAGACGATCAAATATCTTTATCAACCGTCTCGCGTTTTGCTTGACAAAAAACAAGTGCACTTGCCTTCTGATCGTCGTGGTGAGCAAGTGCGCGGACAAGAAAAAAAAAATTGTTTGTTGAATTAACGCGTTTATTTGGACGTTTGCGGGCAAGACACGAGCCAATCTTACACATATGCAATGCTTGACATATTTATTTGATTGTCTCCGTGGCGCTTAATATTCTTTGCTGTCTGTTTTTGTTTACAAATGCAACCCTGCCTATCGTTTGACACTTTTCTTGAACTTGCAGGAAGAAAAACTTCGGACTAAAACCTGCAACTTCTGATTGAGAGAGAAAGCAAGTTACTCTCACAAAAGTGGTTTGATGCAGGTTTTTGGCACCTGGAACGCTTTCCTGCAAAAAAAAAACCCTGCATCTGGAACGCAACTATAAAAAAATAGTTCTGTTCGCTATGCAAATGCCAGTAAGAATTAGCCAGTAACAAAATTCAGAGAATGAGGTATCTTACTCTCCCAATGAGAGAAACTTACTTAGTTTTGCGTGAACAATAGGGCTGTTCAGGATCTTGTGCATATGCTCTTGGATTTGCATATTCGTTGCAGTTGTAAATTGACAACAATAAAATATGAAGTGCCTACGATCCAGGACATTGGATTATTAAAATTAAGACGTGGAAATATTACATATCGTCACCTCGCGTTTCATCGAATTGCAACACTTTACATCAGGCATGCCCAACGCCGGCAGAACTCCATAAGCAAGTGCCCTGCGCTGGCAGAATTCAATAGGCAAGTGCCCTGCGCTGGGCACGGCTGCTTTACATCATTTATTAATGCATAACGATCTTAGCACCGTAAAAAAAAATACATGATTTTCGAACTGATGCATCGGGATAAAAAATCTGTGCCTAGAAGAAAATGTTATTCCAAACTCAAATTTAAAAATTTTGTTTGTAAAAAACTAGTTTTTTTGTTGATTTTTTATTTTAAATGTTTAGAGACTTTTACGTTGGTGGCACCCCTCCTAAATGTAATTAAAAAATAATCCTTATTCAAAACCATCGATTGATACCTATATTAGGGTAATTTATTTAACTTATTAAATAATTTGATTTTGATTACATACACACATCTACAGGGCAAGCCCTTTCATTTAACACCTACCTCCTTTTTGAAAATCGAACGAACGATACAGATTTTATGACTTGGTGTTAAATATTTACGGTATACATCTGCGAAAGCGATTATTTAATTTTTTTTTTTAATTGAACGAACGATACAGATTTTATAACTTGGTGTTAAATATTTAACGCAAACATCTCCGAACTCGATTAAGAAGTTTCAATTAAAAACATTTTTGGAAAATTCGAAAAAAATCGAATTAAATCGAATTTTCACCACCAAATTTTGAATCGAATAATCGAATGTTTGGGAAATGTTAATTCGGAAAAAATCGAATTTCAACCCCCCACTACCCATCCCTATAGCACACATAGATCTAAAGTGCGATCAACTAAAAAAAAATTGGGCGATTTCTTTGCATAAATAAATCCATAGGATTTACATCAAATTAATGGAATTTTTTTGTCTTCATGATTATATACATTAACTAAGAAACTAGTGTTATACCTGTTTTTAAATTAATTTCGTTGAATCTGTACGATCCACAAGCAGTTAAATTTCCCTCTATGAATTTTAAGATAGCTCACTTTAGATCTAGGTGTACGATATGTACTACCCTGCCCACCTTTAGTTTATACACTTTTAGTTCATACATTCTTGAAGTAAAAATATTTCAAAGTGGTCGAACTAAAGGTGGGCAGGGTAGAATGTATGTATATCATATTCTTGGATCGATGTGCAAGTGATAAAAAAAAAACAATTGCGTCCTTTAATTTGTTAAGAGTTCAATTTCGATTGAACTTGCAGTTTTTCTTACAAAACAATATTTACATATTATTGCTTACTTTAAAACGTTTTCCCTCAAATATTCATTTATTTCTTTTTTTATATAATATATTAAAATATGTATTTATAATTAGGCGTAATAAGGTATTATCTTTTAATTTTTAACTCTTTTAAACAATAAAGAACAAAAAAGCATGTATTAGCAGCAATTAAAAAGATATGAACATTTTACAAAAGATAAATATATGTACTAAATTGTTTAACAATTAAAATTCAGCATTGAAACGGCGCAAACTCCTATAATAAAAAATTCAATTAAGTATCCAATGCTGACATTAAAGAAGCTCAAAAGCTATTTATTTTTATTCCAACATACATATACTACATACTAGTGTTGGGCGTTAATCAATTAATTTTTTAATTATCTTGTTAATTGATTGAAAAAGTAATTGCAATTAAATTAGTTGCAATTAAACTTTAGATTATTTCCAATTAAAATTTCGACGCTAAACATCAACAAGGGCGCTGGACCCGATGACCTTCCAAACATATTAAAAAAAAAAACTGCGCTGTTAGTCTCTGCGAACCTATTATACACATTCTAGACAAATCCACAGAAACAGGCAATTTTACATTTGCCTTGAAAATAAAAATCAGATGATCAATCTAAAGTTATAAACTTCAGACCAATATGCATTCAGTCGTCGTTGGCCAAGTTGTTCGAAAAAATAATTCTTCCACAGCTAACATTTGCATTCAGACACATAATTACTACTAAGCAACATGGGTTCCTCGGAGGCAGGTCGACAATCACAAACCTATACATTTACATCAAGGCAAATTTCAACTCGTTAGGCAAGGAACGTAATGTTCATGTATTGCATACCGACTTTAGTAAGGCTTTCGATATGGTGGACCACGAATTATTATTAAAAGAAAACTAAATCAATATGGGATTAAACATAAAGCACTCCAGTGGCTTCGCTCATATCTCACTGGCAGACAACCGCGTGTGCGCGTAAAGGGCCACTTGTCAAGAGAGTACGACGTTGTATCTGGAGTCCCGCAAGGGTCACACCTTCGCCCAAATTTATTCAACATTTTTATAAACGATATCGATATTAATTTAATTGCAATTACTTTTTTTATAACAATTAACCTACTTATAAATTCGATGAAAAGTACGGTACAGGCCTGAGATGTGGATAGCTATCATATCCACGTTCCAGGCCTATATAGGAGGCATTTTTAATCATTAATTTTTAATGATATTCACAAAACAATTGGAAAGTTGTTAATTGCAGAAAATTACATTTAACAATTGATTAATTGTTAATTGCTACCGCTACAATTAACAATTATTTAATTGTTATTTTTCACTACAATTGACAATTAGTTAATTGTTAGTTATAATTCTGCACAATTACAATTAACCAATTGTTAGTTATAGTATAAGCAAATAACAATTAATTAATTGTTAATTGATTTTACAATTAAAATTTGCCCAACACTGATACATACATACATAAGTAAATTCGTCCTTCCATTAAATGTCTCGTTGCATGCATCATTCAAGAGGTCATCAATTCTAAAACAGGTAATACAAATTTGTAATTGAACTCTGTAGAGTTGAATTTCACGAGGATATAATACATACATTCATCTATCTAAAACAAGTAAATTTTGGGGAATTCGCCAAATGTCCTGTCCATGAAATGAAGACATACATAATTACTAATTAACAATATATCATTCACTTTTTTATGAAGAATATAAATTAATACATATGTATTTATTATTTCATGTCCGCTTTAGTTGCTCCTGGCGAGCATTGGTTTCATGGTAAACTGGAGTTTATGCTAAGTCAGCGCGGGAAACCTCTCTTGGTACATGACGGTCATACTTTTGGCATACAATACGTACGCAAGGATAAAAAGTATTGGCAGTGCAATTTGTCAAGAAAATTTAATTGTAAAGCTCGTGTCACCACCACTGACAAAGGTGAGATTCTTGTTACAAACAACGAGCACTGCCACACCGAAATACGTCAGCATCTACGTAAAGATTATCAACGTAATAAAGTTATGATGAATGCATTACTGAATTTGAGCACAAACATAAGGCGTCAGAGCAACAATGACAGCACCACAAACAATTTCAATAATTTAAATAATTTTTCGGCGTTAGCTTCTCATAGTAGCAGTTTGTTGAATGCTGCCGCCACTGCTGCAGTCATTGGAGCATCCAATAGCGGCCATATGCATAGTTTTCACAGTGAGAACGTCGAACAACCGCAGCATCACATTCCGGGCGTGGTCGATTTCACGAAGGATAGGGGTGAGAATTCTCCGTCCACCCGCATCGATCCTCCCATTCACAATCAATTAACCATCGACGAAAATGCCGATACATCGGTGCCTTTGGACTGCGGTCTGCGACAAGCTACGGTGACAGCGGGACCAAGTGATTTTGAAAAAGAAGTAAACAATCGGGGTAATAATTATAATGGCACAGCTTGGAAGTGCAAAAATGAGATCGTAGACTCCTGAAACCAAAAAAAAATCATTAGCTTAATGCCATTCGTTTATAGGATGAACGCAAATTAATTTGTATTTATAGGAAATTTAGTTTACCAAAGACCGGCGACACTCGGATGCTTTCACTAAAGCGTATAAAATACTCGTACTTGTTAAAACTCAACGTACAACACCCAAATCCAAAGAATTTTTTTATCTACATACCTTTTTCTAAATATAAAATAAAGTTGACAATTTGTTTTATTTTAAGAACATTTTTTTTTTTATTTAATAAAATACAATTCGGGGAAGTGATTTGTTTTTTATTTCGCATTTTATCTAGTACAAATCGAATGCCACATTTAAATATTAATTACACGACTTAGCTTCTGGATGCGATTTAGTAGTAGATCGCCCTGTTTAATGGTAGCTTGGTATTGCCAGTTTTTGTTATCTGGTCGATTGGTTTCTACAATACCGCCGACACGATCCACTTTTGCGTGGAGGCGACCAGCTGCAATGAAACGTGAAAGTTCTTGGTCTATGTAGTCTACATCTACACCGAATGCCTCCGCCATGTATTGCAATGTTAACGACCGATAGGATTCAAGTAGTTGTGTGTAAGCGAGAATGCGCATTTCGCGAACATAGAATCGATAGTGGGGATGTGCCAAGTAATCTGCACGTAGTACCTTTTCCACCTCAGCCAAGTGTTTGAAAAATTCGGCATATTGACAATTGTAAAGTGCAAATAGGTAACTCTTTACATCAGGCAGACCATGAAGCACCTCCTGAATTTCGGCGCCCTTGACTACTTTGTCCCGCAATTCATTACGGGGCAATGCAATCATTGCTACATATACAGTGTATCGCACAAATGTGGGGTAATCCATCAGTTCATAGGAGGTAAAGGTACTCACGGTATCCAAGAAGAAGTTAGCAGCTGCTTTAAAATCTCGCACTGCTACTGAATAAATGCCTTGATAAACCTTGAGACGGTTGCGTCGATCCCAGTCACCGCCCTCCTCAATGAGATGTTTGGCCTTATCAATGTTTCGGGTTATTAAATCATGGTCTAGGTAGAAAAGACCAAGACGTATAAGATGAAAGATAATGTCTAAACGATGACCGAGTGATACCGTCTTTTCATATGTTTTACGAAAAGCAGTTTCGGCTGCAGCTTTGTCACCGATGCGACACAAGTGTTCAGACTTTTTCAAATTGGCCTCGCGTACCTCCATCTCGCCCAAATTTTTTTCTGCATCTTCTATTGCTTCATCTAACTTTGTTAACTCCAAACGATTTTGCTCCTTCATACGAGCAAGCAAATCCTTATCCACTACCCAATTCAATTCCAAGCATATGTGTTCGTACCAAGGGGCCATGTTGTCAGCACGCACTGCGTCCAATAATTTCAATTTCAAGGCAGCATCTTGTTTATGCTCTGGTAGCGATAAGAGAAACTTGTACTGAGCTAATTCCAGTTTTGGGTTCTTCTCTAGACCCTCTTCTTCCAAGTTCTCGACAGGCATTTCAATGTAACAACAGCAATGTCGAAAATATCAAACCAACTATAAAAACCTTTTTTGTTATTCAAGCCGCAAAGTCATGTACCTACTAAACTTGGCTGCTGTTCACTGGCTGGGTTCACGTCTCTAATATGGCCTGACAAATTCCAATTAGAAATTTAGCATCCGAATTTTTATGATGGCCAATATAAAAATTATAATTGTTTTAATCAAAATATATATGCACTTATGCTAATGTAATAGAAGAAGAAACTTTAAAAAGAATTTTAAACGCAATCTATGGAATCGCTTTGATTAAAATATTTTTTTCCAAATACAACCATGCAAAACGCAGCGAATTCGTTGACAGCTGTCAAGTGAATCGAAAAAAGAGGGTGTTGATCGATAATCACAGAAAAGTGAAAATTAGCAAAATTTTTAATTCGAGTTGGACGTTTTGGTGTTGTATATACTATTGAAGGAAGTGAAAAAGGCTTTTTGCTGAAATGATTGGTGGATTATTTGTATATAACCACAAGGGGGAGGTACTAATCAGTCGCGTATATCGTGATGATATTGGACGTAATGCAGTGGATGCTTTTCGTGTCAACGTCATCCATGCAAGGCAGCAAGTGCGTTCCCCGGTAACGAATATTGCAAGAACAAGCTTTTTCCATATAAAGGTATGTAGTCTTAAAAAAATAAATTTTTTACATAAACGTAATAAATATTTTTTAGCGTGCCAATATTTGGCTAGCTGCCGTGACCAAACAAAATGTAAATGCAGCAATGGTATTCGAATTCCTATTAAAAATTATCGAAGTAATGCAGTCATACTTTGGTAAAATTTCTGAAGAAAACATTAAGAATAACTTCGTTTTAATATATGAATTGCTCGACGAGATACTCGACTTCGGTTATCCGCAGAACACGGACTCTGGCACGCTGAAGACGTTCATAACGCAGCAGGGTATTAAGTCGGCCACTAAGGAAGAACAAATGCAAATCACCTCACAGGTAACCGGTCAAATCGGATGGCGGCGTGAAGGCATAAAATACCGTCGCAATGAACTTTTCCTCGACGTGTTAGAGTACGTGAATCTACTGATGAGTCCACAGGGCCAAGTGCTTTCCGCACATGTTGCTGGAAAAGTAGTTATGAAGTCGTATCTTTCAGGTATGTATGTGCTAAACAGGATGCTAAAGCAACAAGAATACAATTTTTTAAATTTCTTTATACAGGAATGCCAGAGTGTAAATTTGGTATAAATGACAAAATAGTGATGGAATCAAAAGGCCGTGGCATTGGCGGCAATTCAGAGGCGGAAACCTCACGCTCAGGCAAGCCTGTTGTCGTAATCGATGACTGTCAGTTTCATCAGTGTGTGAAATTGAGTAAATTCGAAACCGAGCACTCCATTAGTTTTATTCCACCCGATGGAGAATTCGAGTTAATGCGCTATCGCACTACCAAAGACATTTCATTGCCATTCCGAGTTATTCCTCTTGTACGAGAAGTTGGCCGTACTAAAATGGAGGTAAAAGTAGTACTAAAATCGAATTTCAAACCGTCACTATTAGGTCAGAAAATAGAAGTAAAAATTCCGACGCCATTGAACACTTCGGGAGTACAATTGATTTGTCTCAAGGGGAAAGCCAAATACAAGGCTTCAGACAACGCAATTGTGTGGAAAATAAAGCGTATGGCAGGCATGAAAGAGACGCAACTATCAGCGGAAATTGAGTTGTTAGAAACGGATACGAAGAAAAAATGGACACGTCCACCTATTTCAATGAATTTCGAAGTACCATTCGCGCCATCAGGATTTAAAGTACGATATCTAAAAGTATTTGAACCAAAACTGAATTACTCCGATCACGATGTTGTAAAATGGGTACGCTACATTGGCCGCAGTGGTCTCTATGAAACTCGCTGTTAAATTGGCGAAGACTCTGGACGAGTAAAAGAGTAAAGAATTTTCCGATTTGTATTCTCAATCTGATTGAACGCACTATATTCCACACTAGTTCTTAAATGTATAGCCATTACACACTACATACATAAATGCATATTAATCATATTATTTAATCACATTTTTTATTATGACATTCTAATTTTGTAAAATTACTATTGGTCTTTATTACATACGTATATTCCTCAATTTTATACTACATACCTATGATATTATTTTATTTTCATAACATGAATGTTAATTAAAAAAAATCACGTTTTCTGCGAACAATTTATGCGAATACAAAAGTGAATATGCTCCAACCTCCCTTTGTGATTCTTAGATTTCTATTCAAAATTTTCATGTGGTTCAAGAAATGCAAACCTTTATAAACTAAACACAGTTAGGGAGTTCACAAGGTGTTGTATACTGTCGTACTGTTGTATGTCATAAACTTTAAACGGCTAAAACTATATTTAAAGAATTCGCAAGCTAACATAAAAGTTTTATTATGAAATTTCACACAATTAAAAAATAGTTGGTGGTGATTTCAAGTCCTCTAAACATTTATTTAGCCGTTAAAAACTTTACAACATACAACAATACGACAAGTACGACACCTTGTGAACCACCCAAGTATATGTGTGAATTCGTAAGTTTGTGCAGGAATTAGCCCAGCAGAGTGGTACTGTCGTACCAATTTTATCTGTGTACGATCATATGGAAATGATTAACAAAAAATGTTTAGAAAATATGAAGGTTCCATGAACTTCTTTCTTGTTGATGCTAGCATCCACAGAAGATGTGTACTCATGAGCACCGTGCAAATTTTTGCAGAGGAATTGAAATTGGTGGAGTCAAAGGTAACAAAAAGTGTGATGAGCACAGAAATTTATGTATATGGAGTTAAATAATGGAATTAGATGGCTTGTATTCTCATACATACATATATAAATGTCAAAACCTATAATATGTATGCATATGTTTCCACATATTGCTCACTTTTCTTCTGTTGTATAATAGGCATAAACATATCGAGCCCTAACCGCCAAAGTAACGTAAGCGACACTATTTACAAAATTTTCTTTTTGATGCAGAACTATTCCTAGAGCATCTAGATGCATTTCTGCATCTAAGACAAAATTTTGAAGAAAATGTCGCTTACGTTATTTTGGCGGTTAGGGCTCGATATGTATAGACCGTAAGATAATAAATATGTATGAAGAAATTCTAGTACACAAAACTCGAAACATGTAGAAATATTATAATTATGTTAAAAGTGTTGAATTGACAGTTACGACAAATAAAAATTTAAATAATTTAATAACGGCGTTTTTCTTTTAGTGAGTGATGTCAGCCAAGTAAATCGGTTCAAAAATGAGTAATTTTGCTCCAGATATGTAGATCCAAAAAAAGCAGTTCAGTAGAAAGATGACATAAGCAGACCGTTTACGAGTTTTCATCGCGTAAACCCACTATTTTTCTTCATTTTTCAACTTGGACCCCCATTTATTGCAAACATTTTTACTGAAAGTGGTAAAATATGTACATAGATATGTGCTATTACTGTAAAAGTATATTTATTACCGAACAAATAGATGCCTCATTTTGTCAACTCAGATAAAGTTTGTCGAAGTTAAGTAGAAATACGCCTTGACATTTATATGTATGTATAAAGTACATTACACCGTACGACCTTAAAAGCATACGCAAATCATTTGGCCAATGAGATAAATTTTTTTTCAAGGCAGTTTCGAAAAAGAAGTTATTTTTTTGGCCGAACCTAGGGGTTGCTTTTTTAATTTTTCGGTGTAGGTGTCAGCGGTAATAAATTTTTTTATAACAGTTCTAGGCTTTTGGAGGGCTCCGCTGGCTCGGTCGTAAACCTGCGGGTACGGGATAGATAATTTGACTTCGACACGAGTTCGCAAATGCTGAAAATATGACGAAAAATCGCAATTACCTTCGAATCGAAATACCTCCCTAGCAACAGTTTAATGAGTTTTGGCGAGCATTAATATACTGACATTAGGGTGGTAGGAACTGGGTAAGTAGTAGAACAGGGTACTTGGGGTCAACGAAAAGTTGTATTCGAAATTGCCTCGCCTAACAACATGCAACATCTGGTTACATGCCCCTAATACTGCCAGCTTTGGTTGATTACACATTGCTTCTGTTACTTTTCCATGTTGCGCGCATGGGTGGACAACGAAAATAAGGGCGCCCACGAACACAGTGGAAGGACCAAGTGCAGAAGGACCTATCCTGACTTTGTATGAAAAACTGGTGCAAATCCGCAAAGGAGAGAGGCAACTGGCGAAGTTGTTTGGTCTAGGCCCGTTTGTCGTTTTAGGCCTAGACCAAAAAACTTCGCTAGTTGCCTCTCTCCTTTGCGGATTTGCGTCAGTTTTTCATCCCAACTCAGGACAGGTCCTTCTGCACTTGGTGCTTCCATTGTGTTCGTGGGCGCCCTTGTTTTCGTTGTCCACCCATGGGTGCGAAGTCGAAGGATCTTTTCAAGCTGCAAAATCCTCCGTTGACATCCGTGGGTTTCAGGCCAGAGATGTCAATATCGTCTGCATATGCCAGCAGCATCGTGATTTTGCTGTATGTGGTGTCGCTGCGATTCAGATTGGCAGCTCCTATAACGCTATGTACATACATACATATGTAGTCCATTTTCAATAAAATAAATATTTCCGCCAACTTAAATATGTATATCAAGTAGTATGTGTATCTGGAAAACCACATCAAAAATCTGCACCATTTTGAAAATGTGAGAAATCAGAAAAAAAACATCTAACGGTTAACTCAAAGTTAGAAATAATTTAGAGCAGGGGTTCCCTAACTTCACCCACTAAATAGCTTTCATTTTATGTAACCGCACATCAAATTACTAAAAAATAAAGGCACTACAATAACTCTGTTTTAGAGGGCGTGTTTTTCACATATGGGCCATTCCATTGTGACGGGTGGGACATTTTACTCCGAAATATAATCATTTGTAAATTAAATTATGTTCTTTGTAGGTTTTATTTGAATGAATGTGACTGGTGGCACAATGAAAATCCCTCCATTTTACCTTTGCGCACTAAAAGACGAATCTTAGCCAAAAAATACTTAATTTTGAAATAATAATGAAATTATAAACTTCACGCTTTCGTTTCTATTGAAAATTAAGCTTCTTTTGATTTTCATAGGAACAACTGTTAAAAAATATTTAAAGTTGTGACTGGTGTGACAGATTTTTGTGACTGTTGTAAGTGATTATACATATTGTTCGATTCCACAGAAAAGTAAACCATTCCGATTTTGTCTCTCTTTCAAGTATTGTAAATATTGGTGATTACACTGGATCACAAATTTTAATTTTGATTTCGTTCTCCAGGTGCCTTTATCCAATCTGTATGTAGAATCGCTCGCTGATTCTGAAAAGCGAGTTAACTTTTTTTTGTAAGGATACGTTTTCGAGATATTGGCAATTTAACGTTATTTAGCTTAAAAAAAGAGTGGTTCCACTTAATCAGGCATATCTTACGAACCAATTAAATGATCGTAATACGAGATACGGTAAGTGAAAGAAAATAAAATTCTCCATAAACCGTGCATATATCACTTTTCGAGTGACTTCGAGAAACTTGGGGAACAAACCTAAAGAATGGATGCTTTTGAAAATTTTAATTCATGGAAAAAGTGTGTAAAATTTCACTTGAGTTTGAAATTTTAGCTGTGGGCTAAGCTCGAAGTATTATGTTATTTAAGGAGGCCTATCAGTTTTTCGAATTCACTCAATTTACAGAATTTTGAAATTATATACTTAATTTTCAATTTTTACTTTTTTTATATTTTCGAAATTGTATTATTTTACACACAACGTAAATTCAAAAATTTTGAATTTTATATTATTAAATTTCTTGAAATTCCTTATTTTTAGGATAATTTTAAAATTTCAAAAACTATCGAAACACGGGAGATTCTGGAAATTTTGGTAAAATGAGAATATTTTGAAATGTACAAAATTCTTGAGATTTTAGAAATTTTTATATTTTCCAAAATTTTGAGAATTTTATTTATCCTAAAATCCATCCTAAAATGTAAAAATGTGAAACATCACAAATTGTTGAAAAATTCTTATGTTCATGGTACTTGTGTGTAAAAAATAGAAAATTCTTAGAATTCTAAAAGATATTAAGGGTACTCATTTAACAGCGCAAAACTCTCGCAAACTGGGCAAACTGTGCAATTTTAAACCCTCGCAAATGAAATGTCAAAATTTGTATGGAAAGCCATTTGCACAAAAAGGAAACCTTTGCGCGGCAATTTTATAGCGCAACTTTGCGCATTGTGCTGTGCAATCCTCAATCAGCTATTTTGTTTACATTCATTTTGGTTTGTGCTCAACGCTTTTTCGAAATAACTGCGGTAAAACCTAAATATTTGCTAAAAATTTGAGTTTAAATTGTTCAACTTTATAAATTAAGTAAAGTGAAATAATTAAATGTGAGAAATTGCATAAAATATAAAATTGTCCTCGTGAAACACATGGCGCAAAGTTGCCCAATTGCCCAAATATGAAACTTGCGCGTATATATGAGTACCCTTATTAACATTTTTGAAAAATTCCAAAATTTTTCCACTTTTCTGAACTTTTCCAAATCGAAACGACGAAATATGAAAATGTTTTCAACATTCGAATAATTTTACTTTCGTTACTTTTACTTAGAAAACATTTGTTAGAATTTTACAATTCTCAAAATTTTTGAAAAATAAAAAATTTCTAGAAAGCTAGTATTCATCATTATATTGAATTATTGTGATTTACTAAAATTTCTCAAATTCACAAAGTTTTGAAAGTTTAGAAAATTTTGGAATTCCACTCAAGTTATTTAAAATGGGAAACTTCAAGAAATTCAAAACTATCAACACTCTAAAAATTTTATATTGCAGTGATTTTTAAATTTATATACACGATATATGTTGAAAAATATATTGAAATGATCATGGGGAAATTAACGATAATCCTAAAGTTTTATATGAGAATTGAAGTCGGTTTTTTTGCTTAAAAATATTTTTTTTATGTATTACAGCGTTATCTTAAAATTTAAGATTTAATTTTTATGAGTCGGTTTTTTTTTCTTAAAAATTATTGTTATTTTTTACGGACTTAAAAAAAGAGAAAGTTATCAATTAGTAGGAATATTTTTTTTTTCTTTTTTATGTTTTTACCGCATAACTTTGGACCACGATAACCCATTTCGAAAGTTTTGCATCGGAAAGGTGGTACCTAATTTTTATAAGCCTGAATTTTTATATGAGAATTCAAGTCGGTTGTGTTTTCAAATATTTTTCAACAAATAAGATCTAGTCAGTTAGCAAGAGGTTACATCGGAAATGGGGATAATTAAGGCACTTTTAACCTATGTCGGTTTCCTCTTTTACATGGAATGACCCATATATATTCATGTGCATGAAACTCTATATATACAGCCATAGACAGATAAATTCTAAGATTCTGTAGCTCTTGTTATTTACCAGATAGGGGCAAAAAAATTGGGTTTAGTAACCCGTACTACCTCGCTGGTGGGACCAAAGATACCACAAACTGGCTCCCAGCTATACAATTTTGAAGAAAAAAATTAAAGTTTACGTTGTACTAATATTATTATTAAGGGCTCAAATTTTATGCATATATGTACATATGTATAAAGCTAATCAATTAACGGCAATAATGCCTTTTCGTTATGCCATGAATACATAATGTACAATGCATGCATTCTTCTTGAAGGTCTTATTTTCGCTATCGGGAATTTAATTGCGAAAGTCAAATTGAGGATTTGGCTATCTACTGTTATCTACTGCTACTGATCTTCGTGATAAGAAGTACATTTTTTGACCGCTTATTAATTCAATGAGTCGGCCAATTTGAAGCACATTATTAACCCTATTTGACTTAAATTTTCTAAGAAGTTATCGATTTATGTAAGCTTCTCTACCAGGGTCCAATTCTCGTTCTATGAAATGAAAATTGAAGAAATTAGAAATATTTGTCATTTTAGAGACGAAATAATTTGAAAAAAAAGCATGTCAGCTGTTCTATTGATACTAACTGTTCAATTTGCCTTGGTTTCAATAAATTTTTCTTGGTCATTCCTGGGGTTTTCTCTTTTATTTGTTGAACTTAAGAAATGTTTACAAAAAATAACATAAAAACAGATTTAGTTTTTATTCACCCGTACCTTCAATTGCATTTCAGCTTGGGTACAAAAATTTAAAACCAAACGTTTCTCTCTACGGGAAGGCATTGGTGTTATTGAAGAGATTAAAAATAATTTATCTCAAATGGAGAATGACGAATATTTAAAGAAATTAAAACGACCAGCGCAGGATTCTATTATTTGAGAATATAAATCGATACCTGATTGTCCATTGTGATGTTTCAATCCTTGAAATGAACTGAATAAAAAACAAAACATTAAACTGGACTTAATTTTTTTTCTAATTTAGATGGTGCTCGGACGAGCGCTCTCTTATCAATTTCTAATGTACATAATATAATCAATGCTTGCAGTGTTACACGTCGTTTATCAACTCATACAATAATTTCAGAACTTAATTTTTTGTGCTACATACTAGTCATATAAAAAACTCTTTTTTGCGGCATCGACATTTACTTTAATTAAGTGAATCAGTTAAAGAGGAGTAATGGATACCAGTGGCATTGTTCCAGACATCATTGATGTTATACCTAAGGCACGACTGGAGGTGATACATGGTTTTTCATATGCATTAACCAAATAATATACATATATGTATGTATATTTATCACATAAGAATGAGTCATTACATTTCAGGTCAGTTATCCAAGCGGTGCAAAGGTGGAGCTGGGCAAAGAAATCACTCCAATTGAGGTGAAGGACGAACCTACAGTTACTTGGGAAGCAGATAATGATGCTCTATATACTTTGATAATGGTCGATCCAGACGCACCATCGCGTGCTGAGCCCACATTCCGTGAAATTCTACATTGGCTTGTAGTTAATATTCCAGGAAATGAAGTAACGCAAGGTGAAACTATTGCTGCTTATGCAGGCTCTGCACCTCCACAGGGAACTGGACTGCATCGCTACATTTTTCTGGTCTTTAAGCAGGCGGGAAAGATTGATACTACGAACATTAATCCAAAGATGTAAGTTTAATTTAAAGGAGCAAATGATCTCTCAAATGCATTTAAAATTTTTCGCAAATATGCAGATTATTAATAACCTAAGTATTTTTTTTTGTTTTTTTTATTTAGTACAACACGCGAAGGCCGCCGCAATGCAAATACTAGGCAATACATCGCCAAATACAATTTAGGTGAACCGGTCGCTGGAAATTTCTATCAGGCACAATACGATGACTACGTGGGAATACTAAGAGCGAAGTGGGCCAGCGAGGCAAATAAGGCATAATTTTTTTTTCTGTGAAATAAATACATGTGTAGAATAATTAAAAAGGCTGTAAAATTAATTCGGGAAAAAAATAAATTGAAATGTATTTATTAGCTTCTTGTTGTTCAGGGCTATCGCTGAATCCATCGCAGTCCGATTTTCGTGAAATCTACGAAAATTCGATTACTGAATCTGAATCGCTACGAACATGTGTATTCAAAGTTTGTGCTGCGTTCGAGTAAATTCGGATTCCGCGATATCATTTTCGAAGATTTAACGAAAATTTGCACTTGCTTGGATTCAGTGATGACCTTAATTATGTTGAAGCATATTGAATAATCACGTTTGTAAACAAGTTGAGACTAATTATAAATTTTTTAAGGGCCACATCTTTTTTATAAGAAGTGCTAGTTTTTCAAATGGTTATTAAGTTGAGACACTTATTTTTCTATACCCTAAAGGTTTCATACATATGTATGTACATATGTAATGTATACATTCACCTGTGGACAGGTTCCGCCTTTTTCTATATTTTTTAAAGCTGCTCATGATTTTATAAATTGAACTAAAAACTAAGAAACTGGTAACACTTGCAAGGATTTTACAAAATTTCCTCCCTAATTTCCTACCCCATTTTTTAAGAAAGTGTCCCTCAGTTCTTAGCTAATGTTGATTTAGTTATCGTTTGATTTTTTTCCACAAATGTTCAATGGGACTTAGAACGGGGAAATTTACCAGACGATCCACAGAAAGGTTTTTGCTCTTTTGGGCAAACAATGCCATTTAAGTTTCAAACAAAAATGCATACATACATATGTATAACAGTACTTCAACATTTATTTCTCAAAACCAAGGTTATATATTTCGTGTGATTTTGATTTTTTGATAACAGCCCAGATTAGGGTATTTAGAATATATTCATGTGCTTGGGACTGCATAATGCAATCAATGATATGTATGTATTTAAAGAATAGCCAAGGATTTTTAACACACTTATGTATGTATGTATGTATGTTTGAAAATTATCAGTGGTAAGCAATGTGACCGTTTTGATCCAAGTGCATCAAAAGTGATAGATTTTTCGATGCATTTTGGAGGGACACTTCTTTTTAAATTTTAATACTTTTCCTATCGTGTAAAAAAATTCCAGTAGAAGTCGAAAAACTTGCCAGATATGTTTACAATTTTAAAACTACGTTGGTGTCAAAAATCATAAAATTTTTCGAGTGTCAAACGTTCGCTCGTTATCGCCGAAGCAAGTTGTGTCATATCTTGCTTCGATAACGGCGAGAATCAAGCGTGAGCTTTTGCCGAAAAAGTTGATTCCACACCAATAAAAATTTATTATTTATCTTTGTAAAATATTTTGGATGTTGTCAATCGAATGCACATCGAATTTCAAAGCGAATCATACAGATTTCATAAGTTATGTAACAATTTTGAAAGTAAATACATATAAACTTCTATTGTCTTTTTTTGTCAAACTAAACTATATGCCAAGTAACCCAGCTGATATAGACTTTTGAAACCTAGATAATCATTACCCTTTTAAGGAAGTATACATACATATATTAATTGTGCCGCAAAGACGTATATATAAACAGCACATTTAAATAAAGTCCAAATTAAAAAATAAAAATATTCAGCAATGCTATATTGAACTTTGTTTTAAGATTATATATAAGACATATTATTCCATACTGATACGTTGATACTTAAAATGAAAAACAAGTGATACGTATTGATATATTTAAAGTTTCGGCTCTGCTACAATTTTTCACAAGCCCGCGGTCACACTGGTGGCAAGTGTATAAATCAACTCGTAGATATTGTTATCAGTACTTGGAATCATACATGCAAGTATTTTATCAAATATTTCATTAATACAAAAAAATTTTTACACTGATAATGGTAAGAGCTGCATATGTACATATAAACGAACGTTTCTGTGGACAATCCCGGCGTTTAGTTTCATTTGGCAAGGCAGAATAATGGATACGAGTGGCATAACCCCAGACATTATTGATACCAAGCCCGAGGCATGGCTGGAGGTAATATACAGTTAAAAAAAAAACATATGTCTGCATGTATCTTTATAATTTAGGTCAGTTATCCCAGCGGTACCAAGGTAGAGCTAGGTAAAGAACTTACTCCTACTCAGGTGAAGGATGAACCTACAGTTACTTGGGAAGCAGATAATGATGCTCTATATACATTGCTGATGATCGATCCAGATGCACCGTCGCGTGTTGAGCCCACCTATCGTGAAATTCTGCATTGGTTTGTAGTTAATATTCCTGGAAATAAAGTAGCTGAGGGTCAAATTGTAGCAGAATATATCGGTTCTGGTCCTCCAGAGGGCACTGGACTGCACCGCTACGTTTTTCTAGTCTTCAAGCAGGCAAATAAAATTGAAGCACAAACATTCATTCCGAAAACGTAAGTTTTTTTGTCTACATACATACACACATACATATCTAAACATAAAATTAGATAGTGTTCTTTACTAAAATATGTACATATGTATATTATTTATTTTTGTATGCAGCTCTATCGCAGGCCGTTTAAAAATGAAGACAAGAGAATATATTACCAAATTCAATTTAGGTGAACCAATCGCTGGAAATTTTTATGAGGCACAATACGATGACTATGTACCTATATTAAAAGCCACGCTTTCAACGTAGAGCATCACAGAATAATTTAAAACAAATATTGTGCATACGACTTCGTTTGTAATTTATAGTGATTTGCATATATTATTATTGAACAAAAGTACAAGGACTTATTTATGTACATGTTAGTTATGCTGCTGTAAAATTATATGCGCACCACATATTGATCAGTCTTAACATTTTATTTTATTTTTTTGATATTTCATTTTAGTTATTTTTTTTTTATAAAAATATAATTTATTCTTTAGCAAGAATAGTATAAATCCAAGATTCAAACTTTATGCAATATTTAAATATTTCAACAAACTTTGGTAAAAATTTAAAGAGTTTTAATTGGATTTTAAGTGGGCAGTTTTGCAGCGTTTTATTCCATACAAAGTACTACGTTCGACGATTTCAGAAAAAAAATCTTTGAGGAAACAACATTCGATATGGGTATTTCCAATCTGGCGGTACGTGAACTGAAAAAGTTAACATTTTAAAAAGGTTTTTCTAGATTTGCATAGCAATTAAATGGCCCCTTATTCAGTAAAAAAAAATACAACTGTTGGTAGTAATGATTTAAAGATATTAGTAAACGAGCTGGCGCGACGTTACAAAAAAAAAGCAGAAGTGGACTTTGACTTCGATTACAAAATTACAAAACTCTGCGACTTGGGCAAGACATTTGTATAAAAGGTTTTGTTGTAATATTAGAAATGTCTACGATTTATTTTCCAATTTTTGAAATGTGGAAATCTTTTCTGCCTTGTGTTCAATCAGCTAAATTACCTGACGTGACGTTACCTGGCATTACTTTACTAAAATTTCCATTGAAAGTTTTGCTAATATTGTTTTTGAACGAAGAAAACATGCATTTTATGCCGAATGTACTTTTTACTTCAACTAAACATGCCAAATGTGAAACAAATCAGATATACGATTTTTCAAGACCATTTTTGGCAAAAATGTTTCTGCTTACATAACCAGTATCAATTATAAAAACAACAACATAAAAAGCAGCCAAATCGGCCTATAAATAAGTCATCTGTTCCTGCAAATCGTTAATATCGTGAAGCATCTGGAACGCAACTTATTTTCGCCAAGATATTTTCATTTTAAGTTTGCATTGCGAATGAAAACAAATCCGACTTTAACATGAAATATGTTACTCATACGCCATGTTGGAGTAGGGACACATTTGGCCATGTACGATATAGCGTATGAGTAACATTGGGCCTTAAGCATAGAAAGCGAGCATAAGTTCAGACTCAATGTTTGCACTGATGGAGTGATCTCAAGCTCAAGAATTTGTACAGAAAGTCGAGGCGGAGCTTAAGCTCACTTTTATATGCATTTGCAGTCCATTAAATTCTAGTAAAAAAACTGCAAGTTCGGAGTTAGTCAAAAATCGCGTTGATTTTTGAGATTTTTTTTGTTGAAGGTGTTTCTCATTTTTTCCATATAAAGTATGTATGTATTTTCGAAAAAACATTTTTTGTATGGAAGAGACTGCGTAAAAAAATTGTCAAAAATCAACGGTAATTCCTAGCTACTTACTCCTTGCACTTTATTATAATAAAATTGATTGGGCTACAATCTGCATACACATCAAAAAAACTGATCAAAAATTTGAAAATCTTCATGAAAATTTGCTGAATTTTCGCGAGTTTTGTACAAAGTTAAGGAATTATATAATGTTTTTTGTTGTAGAATGAACCATATTTTTATACGAAATTAGCGGAAAAATATTAGAATGAAAATAGTTGCATATATTGTGAAAAATTTGCTGTGCCAATACTTTGTTCCGGCAGTGTACACAAATTGACACTTTGAAAATTATATTATCTATACTTTAGAACTGTCCTATAAAAATATATGAAATTTATTTTTGCTTGGTAGTGCGTATTTGTGTTGATAATGGCTTTGGAAGTTCTCATCTCTGTATACAGGTTGTAAGAAAATTCCCAACTTTAATTTAGAGTCCCCATAAGGGACATCATTATTTTTGCAACAAGAAATCCGCAACCAATTTATTAAATTCGTCAGCGTAGCGCAAGTGAATGTTATGTTTACCTTCAGGGAACTCGTAATATCTGAAATAAAAATATCCAACCTTAGTTATAGATGCATTAGTACATACATATATCGCTAAATAAAAAATAAAAAAATGCAAGTCATGTTATTTTAATCCAGGCAAAAGCTATGTAGACAAAAATATGATTTCATAAAATGTATTTAAGATAAGGTATGTACTTTGTATGTACTAGGGATGTTACGAATGTCATATTTTCACACTCGCGAATGCGAATTTTCGGAATGCGAATGCGAATGTTAGAATAACATTAAAAAAGCTATAATCAACGTAAGTCATCGTTTTTATTACTTAAAAATTTTGTGAATTATTAGATAATTGAACGAGTGTTTAACCTATACAGTATTTTTATCATGACTCAATGATTATTAAATCTGGTATTTTAATCTAGTAGCCAAAGTTCAAAAGGGGCATATTATATTTCAAAAAAAGTAATTTTGCTGACTTTTTTCTCATGAGGCGATTTCTTAGAGGCTCGTATATAAAGCCGGCTGCACTGAACCATTGCTCACTTGGAATGCTGGCGGGTGGAGCGCTCAAATATTTGCCGGCCAGATTTATCAATTTATAGTATTTTAGTTTAGCTAAAGGCCGGTTATTGTCCGCACCTTGGTTAGACAGACTTAGAGTTATTTCAATGATAGTAGAGTGGACTCTCTGCCCATGCACACATTCGCATTCGCAAAACATTCGTATCATTTGATGCGAATGCAAATTCAAATATTCGCAACTTCCCTGATATGTACCTACATATGTATGATTAGTTGTGTTTTCGTATTCTCCAGCAAAAAATATCCAGTAACTTGCCAGTAACCAAATTTCGGAGAGTAAGCCAATATTTACTCCCAATGAGTGAAATATGCAAGAAAGTACGAAAACGCAAAACCAGCAAGAAGTTGCTGGTTTTATGAACAGCTGATTAATTTGTTATTTTCCGATGCAATTTTCTTAGAAAACTAGTGTTTTCCATCTTATTAAATATTTAAATAGGTTTATTTTGTCAATTCCAACTCTAAAAGCACCACAAACAATTATTTTGTTAATGTGAATTATATTAAGCAACATGCAATCAGCTGTTTTTCTTACTAGCAAATAGTTGCTAGTAGAAATTTATCCAGTAAAAATCCAGTAAAACTTGCAAGTTCAGCTGTCATTTTTGCTCTCTCAATTTCCCCTCTTTTGCTAGTTTCTTGCAAGTTTTTGCGTACGAAAACGACATTCAGTAAAAAACCACTAAAATTAGTACTGGATTTACTAGATAGTGCGTACGCGAACAGGGCTTATGTATGTATGTACATTAGACTGCATCACCAAAAAAAGTTGCGGTTTTACCGCCGGGATTACAAAATTTATTATATTTTAAGACGTCCACCAAAATATTTCGGAAAAATATAAAGATTTAAGCGAGCTGGACCGATTTGAAAATACCTCCAAAAATGAAGTTTTTTATGAATAAAAAAGAAGTTTCTTAAAGAACTTTATGAAAAAAGTCCCCTCAGATGACAAATTAGATTAAGCTTAAAAAATCTGCATAAAAATATTTGAAAATCTTTTCAACGGAATCGTAAGAATGAGATTTTTGATGCTGTTTTGTTACTTTTTTCAAAGATTGGTTTACGAAAAACTTGAATAACTGGGTCAAAAATGTTCTGATTTAGACTTATGGGATCTCAGTAGAAAGGTATTTTCACACTGTTTTTATTTCTAACCAAAAAAACGTCATTCGTGTCCCATCTTGTTTTTTCGAATACCAACACATCTTAATTCAACTTTGAATGATATTCGTTCATCCTACCTTTCTCTTTCATCCTTTGAATGAGTTTCTTAGCAAAGAAATAAAAAGGGTGGAAAATACCTTTCCAATGACACCTCTCAAGTCTAAATCGGAAGAGTTTAGGTTCAGTTATTCCAGTTTTTCCTATACCAATCTTTGAAAAAAGTTAAAAAACAGCATAAAAAATATCATCATTACGATTCGGTTAAAATTTTTTTTAAATTTTTTTATGCAAATATATTAAACTTCAACCGTTTTGTCATTTGAGGGGATTTTTTCAAAAAAATATCTTTAAGAAACAATTTTTATTCATAAAAAACTCCATTTTTGGAGGTATTTTCAAATCGGTCCAGCTCACTTAAATCTTAATATTTTTCCGAAATATTTTGGTGGACTTCTTAAAATATAATAGATTTTATAATTCCAATGGAAAAATAGTACCGATTTTCTTTTGTATGGGGAGTGATGCAGTCTAATATACACACACATTTTTGAGATGTAGAAGCAAACAACAAAAGCATAGGGAAGTGCTTCGAATTATTAAAAAAAGATCTTCCGACAAAATGCCCAACATAAAATTTTGCATTAATGATGAAGATATGTATGTAAATTTAAAACTTTCTTACTGGCAGCCTTGTATGCGTTCTTTCAGGTAAGGTATATGTTCAGCAGCAATCATAGGATCTTTTTTTCCGTGCAAAATAAAAGTCGGTGCCTTCACTTGTTTTACTTCAGCACAACAGAAGTCGCCCTTGCGTTCTTTATAAATTGCAGCAGCGGCATCAACCCATTCAGCCCACAATTTCGCGAATTCCTCTACTCCATAGACTTTTTCCATTGGCTCACGCATACGTGGCGACCACTTTTGTACATCACGTATGGCTTTAGAGATGATAAGTGAAAGAATTACCCAAAACACAAGTATTATGAAGTGAGCACTACTAAAATCTACTTGCCTTGTAAAGCTTTTTCTTCCTCAGCATTTAAATACGCTCCTGCCCCCCAAATAATTAATTTGTCAACACATTCGGCAAAGCGGCCAGCTACAATTAAGCCAGTTATACCGCCATCACTCCAACCTAATATAGAGAATTTGGGTCGCCCTAAGGCGTGCATCAAATCAACAGCATAGCGTGCATCTTTTTGGAAGAAGTCGAGATCAAAATGTCGTGCCGGTGGTCGGGATTTCCCATAGCCTGGCGGATCCCATGCGATGATTGTGTGATCAGACAACAGTTCTGGTAACTTCTCAATTTGCGGTTTGAAATCTGTCCATGCGGAGCCTAGTGCCCCTGGCATTAGTAGCACACTTTTTTCACCACTGCCGCTTTGTACATAGTTGATAGCGACGTCATCATTAATCTGCACTTTAGTTTCGGTGTGAATGTGGTTTTGCAGCATCGCAGAGAGATTTCCTAGCGGTCTTAGCACTCTACTATAGATATTCGAACGTATCTGGAGCATTGCGCACCAATTATTTAATTTATTGATTAGAAAATTAAGTGATTTAAAGATTAAAAAAGCTTTTAAAAAATGCAAAATTTATGCAGAAAGAGTACAACAACAACGCAAAACATATGATTTTCTTATCAAAATGATCGGTGGTTGCCGGTAAATAATCGATAGCTGATAATTTATCGATCTAACAACAGCTGACGCACGGCGAATTTACGCTGGAACTCCCCATGAACCAAAAATACAAGATCACGTAAGAACGCGACGTATTTGTAACTGGTTTTGAGAAAAAAGTTTGCGAAAGCGGGTTCGTCAGCTGAGCGTTTGTTTACATCACAAGCACCACTATTTTACACTTGTATTTAAGTAAAGAAGAGTTAATTCAACATGACAACACATTTTCAAGCATTTTATTGCATCATTTTACCTAAATTGTGCGTTTAAAGTGGTTGACAATAATTTTGGTTCATTTTGGTTTTCGTTGTTTTCTTTGCTTTGTTTACTTTTCGCTCGTGTTCCAGTGAAACAAGATGGCGTAGAACCCGCTAAAAAAATCGACTTTTTTCACTCTCTTGTTCTTACGTGATCTTGTGTCTTTCGTTCATGGGAACTCCCATGGTGAAACGAATACAGAAGGTGGCGCTGATTGTGATACCGCCAGAGCAACTCGCTTTGATTTGAAATTCACTCGGAAGTGAATTGCAGAACCTGCCTATATAACTTTGTTTCTTAACAGATAATTATCACATATTAGGTTCTTTCCCCTACGCAACGCGGGATCCCAAAACAGCCCAGAAACCATTCCCGTACTCAACGAAATGCGTAATAGAGCGAAAATTGGAACGTATTGGATCGTAAGTGTCTTCTTCTTCCTGCCCGAAGCAGCCCGGACTTTTTCTCTGAGCTGTTTTTTTCGCGTTCCCGTACATCTGGACTATGTTCCACTTGTGAGAGCAAACTTTTCGCTTATTCTATAATTACCGGATCCGGTCCGGATTGTTAGGGAAAGAACCTACTATTTCTTTATTTCGCTCTCTGTCAGCGTAACTCTCTTAATTTTCCCATTCTTCTTCTTCCTGATAATTATCTGCTAGAAAAGAAAAGAAGCAAAGCCTATACAAGGTGATGTTAATAGGTTTGTTCCATACGAGCCCGCGGGTACCCGTGGGTGCCCAAAACAGCCCAGAAAGCGTTCCGCACGCTAAAAAAAATGGGTAATAGAGAGCGAATACATTCCACTTTTGGACCGTTAAAGTCTTCTTCTTTGTGCACGAAACAGCCCGGCCTTTTTTTCCGGTCACAAATGTGCATAAGGCAATTTGATATAATAGCTGTTGTGGTTTAAATCCGAAAGCATATTTTATAAAACACAAAAGTGCAAAATAATTTTCAGAAAATGTAGTTATTTGGTAATTTTATTAGCCATATAAGATAAACACACGTTAAATCATTGTTTAGAGCTGATTTGTGGATTCCGGGCACAAAAAGTGGTTTTTTGCGATTGTGGAATGCGATTTTTCTTAGGTTTAGTGCTTTTTCAAATTCAAAATTTGGCAACACTGCATTTAATTTACTTTAAAAAATAATCCCAAATATCGGCATCTATGTATGTAACCGAAGGTAGTTTGAAAACTAGCGTGGTCCAAAAAAAGTTTAAATTGTCAAGTTCTCGCCCCTAGGATTTTTATAAATGAAATAAAAAATTACCGTATTCTGTTGTTAAACACTTTTTCATAGAAATGGTATAGAATTCTTGAAAATCAATATTTTTCGATCGAAAAACTCTGTTTCTGTTTGGGGGACTTCCTATAACAATACTCAGTCGTTTATTTAACCATTTACATAGACAATAGATGCAGTCTGATCATAGAATGAATATTGCATGTTTTATATTTTTAAATAAATCAAAAATTGTAAAACATCACAGTATCTGTTTAAAAAAAGGCTAGGTTCAAATATACATATGTACATAAGTAGTTACATATAGGACAGGATAATCCATACAAATTTTTCAACCCAGTCACAGAAAAAGGGTTTAAAAATGAAATACAAAAAACTAAAAACAAAAAACAGGTAGTCCGAAACAGCTAAAAGCATGGCGAATGAGGAGTTCTTTGACCAAAATTACCTAAATTATTTCTTAAGAATACTCGACATCCGCATCCGCATTCCATCCGCTGATATCTAAAATTATACTTTCGCAACATCCCTAATATGTACCCAGCCAACAAAAAATACGAAAATGCATCCGAAAAAGGAAAAAAGTCCATTATCTATTCAAGTTTCGAATACATACATACTATGAATATTCGTTTTCCCACGAAAGTGTGCTTATGATTTTCGAACGTTTTCCGGATACAAAAATGAACGATAATTGCAGTCGTTTCCTGTTCGTTTCCGGAAACGCAAAATTGTACGAGACCGCACTGTCGGCAAAATGTACATTTCTCTGCTCGCTGGGTATTTACATATTTACATATTTACATGCATATGTATGGACCATACTTATGTATGTATTAGGGCATTCAATCCCGGGATCCAGAATCCAGGGATTCCGGGATCCCGGACACTTTTCCATGTCCCGAAATCCCGGGATTACAGCTCCGGGATCCCTAGATTTTTACTGATTCATTTACAGAATGAAAGAGGTGTTGAAAACGAAAAAAAGATTTTATTTGACTTGAAACACGAGAAATACAGAACACTAAAATTTGGATTCAAAGTGAACTTGAGTCATTTTCACTTGGAATTGAATTTCAGAAACTGCCTGAATAACTGTATTTGTTCAAATATTTTGTGCAAGAACTGTGTAATAACGAAAAATCTGGTAGCAATTCAAAACACAACAAGCTTTTACAGTGTGGCAGAATTGTTCTTCATTTTACTTTGTTGGCCTTTTTTGGAAAAGGATTTCTGTAAATATGAGTAAATGTTTTCGAGAAATAATATAGATATTTTAGAATGAAAAATATTTAAATATCAAATTACATACTCTTTTACTAAGGAGCATTATGCTCCCCTAAGACCAAATGTGTTGACAATGAATTTGTGTGGATTGAAAAAGGCGAACCTACTGTAAAATTCTAAAAGTTACTATGAAGCTGAAATCCCGAAAAATCTCGGAATCTCGGGATCCCAGGATTTGAATTTTTATATCCCGAAATCCCGGGATTGTTAAAATGCTTCGAGATTGAATGCCCTAGTATGTATATATCTGCGAAAAAAATTAAGTTGCGTATGCGCCATGGTGTTTCATTTCTTAGCACCTTTCAGCCGGTGTCTTCGACATACGTTTTACGAAAAAAAATACTTTTTCATTTCACCGTTTCCACAGCACCTGATTCGAAAATTTCCGATTTATGGATTTTGAATTTTTTTTTGGGTTATCCTGAATTCCGCCTGAAAAAAAAATCACCCGAAAATTTTTCATTCGCCCATAGTAAAACCATGGAAACCAAGAGTGAAAAGTGAACCGGTTCAGGGAAAATGAAACTCGTGATAAGGCTGATTATTTAGACTTGGAAATTAAATCGAAAATATTTAACGAAAATGGGAGTCCGCTTGTATATGTTTTACGTTTTCAACAGAAAGAATACACTGAAAAATAGCAACTTGACACTTGTTTCGAGCATTCTTTTTTACGTGACTTATTCAACGTCTCCCAATTACCTGTTCATAAGGTTGCCAACCACTAGAAAATTTTAAACTATTAAAAGAATTACTAATATACTTTAATATCTACATTGTAAATAAAGACGCTTTAAGAGGAAAAAAGCATCATCCAAGGAGGTTTGAAAAGCCTTCCATTGTACATGCCACCTACTACATACATATTTAAAAAATCAAAAGGAATTTAATGTTGCTTTTACGCGACGGATACTGAATGGATTTTTATGAAACTGTACCGTATTATAGCTTACTAGATAACCAATAATAAACTTCGTTCTACTGACTTGTCCTTGTTTTATTCTACTCGATTCTTAACTCGCCTTTATAATTATTTGAGTTGACAATAGATATTTTCAACATTTTCTGTTTCATTAATATTTGAATTAAATATAATATATGTATACATATGTGAATGTTGTAAAAAAATTTTTGATGCCAAACCGTTGATCAATAAAAGCGTGAGTAGGTACTCAAAATCTGACTTCCTACAAAAATATCGGACTTCTCGAAAAT
This sequence comes from Rhagoletis pomonella, assembly GCF_013731165.1. Lineage (NCBI taxonomy): Eukaryota > Metazoa > Arthropoda > Insecta > Diptera > Tephritidae > Rhagoletis > Rhagoletis pomonella. The sequence goes on from NW_023458558.1 coordinate 48,818,757, forward strand.
CCAAGGACGACAAAACAAATTCTAAAGTTGAAAACAATATTTTTATAATGGTGTTTTCGTTTCTACCGAAAAACGTTACCTTCTCTTTGCCCTCTAAGCACTAATATTCAGAAGAGGGCAATGAGAAGGCGACATTGTTTGTAGAAACGAAACGCCATAACTAATTTACATACATATATGGAAAATAGAAAACTACGATGCGCGACCTTTTTAACGTAATATTGAAGAGGGGGTTAAAAAAAATGTTAGATTTTTTTTTGAAACAGAAAATAGAATACAAATCAAGCGATTTACCAAAATTCTAAATACCTTAGCTGGGTAACAAATGTGTGTTGAAAATATATATGCAGAGTCATTTTATGTTATGCCATGAATAGAATTTAAAAATGTGCACATAATATGGCATAGAGTTGAAACTCCACTGTTAAATAAAAAAGCTCTACATTAAATGGCATGCGCACTGCATCCTACAAGGAGTCAAGTACTTACGCAAATGACATTTGTCAACGCGAAAGGCCAGTAATAAAATTTTTCTTCGGAAAAGAAAGCAATTTTTAATAATAGCAAATTTCATAAAGCACATTTTGACTGAATGCGCTCAATGAAAAAAAGACACACAAAAAGTAATTTCCTAAAAGTATATATATTACGAAATACGCATAAAAGAATTTTTCTATGTAGTTTGCGAAAAATTGAAGTGCCGTTCGTGCGTGTGTGTATTCAAGTATGTTCAAGTATAGTCTTTTAACGATGCATACCTACGCATATCCGATATGAAGGAATTTCAGAAATTTCGCCAATTAAATAACCAAATTACTTTTGTGTAATAATGGTACATAGATGTGAAAGATGTATAATGATTAAAGTGTGTCAGCTTTTGAGTTATGTGAATATACATATTGTGAGAGGCCTTAAATGTTTAAATAAAACTTGCGAATAATGCAAAACAAAGTACACATACATTTCTTGAAAAAAAAAATAAAATTTGGTATTTGTAGCGATTAAATAGCAATTTTTTTTAATCTTTTGCAATAACTAAATAATTATAGTTTGTTTCGAAAAATTTATGAATTTGAAAATTTTGATTTGCGAGTACTAGTTGTACTTCGAAGTGAATCTATTAAGTAATTAAAATAAAAAACTACGCACGCAAGTAATCGTACAAATTTTTCATGTATGGATATAAATTTCTACATATACATAAGTATGTATGTACAGTGGCGGTCAAAAGTGGATGAATGGTGTTTCGTATTTAATATTTACAATATTTTTTAAACTATAATTTTTTTTGATAAAAACATGGTTCATGCTTTAACAAAACCCCTATAAATCACGCTTTCAAACTAATCCTTATTTCGAGCTTTTTAACCAGAATATTTTTAAATTTTTTGGGTATGCTGTTAACAGGATTATAAAATTTTATTAAAATTAGTGCAAGTTTTGAGCGGCTAAAAATTCGTATTAATTTTTAATAATTTTCTTTTTTTTTTGGTGACGGTGTTTTGAAATTTTTTCCATAATTTTAGCTTGAAAAACATTGTAAATATTAAAAACAAAACACCATTCATGCATTTTTGAACGCTACTGTATGTACATGAGTGCATGGAAGGACGTATGCTTTTCTTTCTGTACATAAATGTGCACACTGGGGTGATCGATTCTGTTTCTCTAACTTGTTTCGCACTTACTTATTACAGGTATTGTTGAATATTTTTTTATTTAAACCCATTGTGCGTTGGAAAAAATATAATTGGAAGAGTGTTATCTGGAAATTTAATTTTTGGATACTCGAAAGCTTTATCGATTGATAGTCGAACTGGCACGTAATTCAACTAAGCTATTTAAAATGATTTTTATCAAGTACTCAACTTTTTTTTTTATTAATGTATTTGAGAAATTTCAATATTAAAGATAGACCTTGCTTTAACGGGTTAATCAGCGAAACTTTCTTTGATTCATTTCTAAGTAGTTCGTTTATATGGAAATTGTTTTAGCCTTGGTCTTTGTATTCTTGTTTGTTGTTGTAACATCATATAAAAGCCCGAAATTCGTGTTTTGCATTGGATTCCCTTTCGTCTTTGTAATTGTATTCGCCATGGTCTTCGCGTTCCTATTCATATTCGTATTCGTAAATGTATTTAGGTTTGTGTTTGTCTTTGTCTTCGTAGTCTTATTCGATGTCGTATTCCTCCTCGTGATCATGTTCATATTCAAGCAAGAATTCGTCTTCGTATTCGGTTCTGTATTAATTTCTATCTTCGCATCCGTTTTCGTATTCGGATTCGCCATTTCGTCTTGGCCCTTAAGTTCGTAGCTCATGGGCAAGGGAGGCTTTAACATGATACAAAAATTAAAGTAGTTCTACTTAATGGCATTCAAGTATCATGGGCTTTACTGTGTCTGTTTTGTTTTTTTTTTGTAAAAATTAAAACATTTGTTAATTCAGCACTTCTAGTGCTTCATATTAAATATGACAGATTTTTTACTACACTTTCGAAGAACGCATGAGGTATGTATCCAAAGCTCTAAAGCCAAATTCTGACCGGATAATTACTGTAAGCATTTTACCATCTTTTAAAATTTTTTTCAATTCAATCAGAAGAAAAACCTACATATTTATTTACATATGGAAATTTTAAGTCCGTATGATCATTGCGGTTCAGACACGAATTACGAGATGTGTAAGTATAGCCTCTACGAATGTACTTGTAAATCGGCTGCAATTATACATACATAACTTTAATTTGAAAACATGTGAACTTTAAACTAATGAAAATAATAAAAAATTTAGGAGTGCTCAGTTATTTTTTTCTGTTCATTCTAACAAAAAACCAAAGAAATCTCAAAAAAGTAATCAGTTTGAACTTCCTGGGGTAGGATCTCTCTTAACAACTAAAACTAGACAGCAATCAGTTTTTCACAAAAGTAAAGAGGGATAATGTTATTTACAAGAAATTTCCGTCTTACCTTTCCCAATTTGGTTGGAGAAAAATCAGCTTCGGTGGCCATTCCTCGTTTTTGGACCTGTATACTCAGGACTAAGTTTTACGATAGCAAAGATGCCTTTTTTAGTTAAGCTTTATGCATACATATAAAATTCAAACGAAATCTGAGATTTTATTTACTAATGGTGATGGTGATTTCATTTCTTCCAAAAAATGTTGCCCTTTCACGGTGCAAAATGTATTACATGTTACACTCAACCCAGTAAAATCGCACGTTTTTGTTTTCTGGTCCTTGCCTGGCTCACGCATTTCATAATATTGTCGCTTTAAGCAACCATCTGGTTTTCAGGGCAACCTTTTCCACTGAAAAAGCTTAAAAGGGCAGATAATGGGCCATTATTGCCTTATAAGAATATGAACATTAAGGAAACGTACACAATATTTTCAAATCGTTTGCCTTCATTTTAGATTCGAACATGAAAAGAGAAAGGGGCGATCAAAAGGCAACATTCTTTGTTAAAAACGAAAACACTTTAAGTCTAATAAGGATATTCAAGACATCAGCTTCAAATTAAACTTTGTACTTAGCAGAGAAAATATACCTTCTGAGTGACCTACTGAGGGCCGCAGCACTGTTAGAATATGCAATTCACAAAATTATTATATTTCTGAAAATCTGAACCCGAAATTTCCAACTTGAAACCATTTCTGCTTGACTTTGGAGATTAAACAATTCTTGTCTCCGATGTTTGCTGAGCAATTCTACCAAGAACATTATAACAGGGGCGCCCATGAAGGGATTTGGGGATGCACTCAAATGCACCTTGCTGTGTACTTCCATCGCTTGCACAATTTAAGTGACGAATTCAGTGCGTAGAAAAGTGTAAAATCGAAACAAAAACGTCTAATCGTCTATCCGGATATTCGAATATGTGAACAAACGTGTCCGAATATCCAGATATCCTAACAGCGTACAGGTATCCGGAAATTCGAATCTAAAAACCACAATGCAATTAAAACAAGTTTTATCTAAAATGTAATATTTTCTGGTAGAGTTTGAAGGTTCAAAATGCAATGATTTGTCAAAATTGAAATACATTCGTTTTCTATATGTTTACTAATGTACACTAGGGTGATTCAAAACGAAAACATTTTCGAATTTGGAAAGAATTTCGAAGAAAAGTTTTATCTTAAAAATTCAGCTTATTTTACCAAGATTTAGGGTGCTCCAAAACTGTTTTTTATTTTTCGGAAACTACAGATGTATTTTCATAAAATCTCGGACGGACGGACGGACAGACAGTCACCGCTTAATCGTTTTTTCTTTTCATTCATTTATATATACATTTGTCTATATCTAACTGGATTAGTGTTGCCTGTTACAAACAACCGTTATGTGAACAAAGTTATAATACCCTTGTGCACAAATGCGCTCGAGTATAAAAATCACCAGATGAACATCACTCATACGCCATGTTGAATCCAAATGTTTTCCTAGTCATTGCAAACCTTAGTAGTATAATAATGATATCTTGGCGCTTACACCTTTGCTAAGTGCTTGGCCAAGCTTCTCCTCCGATTTATTTTTATTTTTTGGCTGTGAGGAAAGGGTTTAAAATGCCTTCGCACCATATAAATTGAGGCCGTGGGAGCTTAGCCAGTCTTGTGTGCGCAACATGACTTGCGTTAGCTTTCGTTGTGCTTCCCTTGCTGCAACATTATCTGCATATCTCAATAAGAAGACATCTTCCGACATTTCTATTCTCAAAATCTCATCGTAATTAATGTTTCAGAAGTCTGGACCTAAAATAGATCCTTGAGCTGAACCTGATGTTATGTTCATCTCTTTGAGGCCGCCAATTTGTGATATGTGTCTTGAAGTTATTACACAAATGTATGGACCTACCGCTTTACGCCGCCTCCAAACCGCAAATGGATTTTGTGAACAGCCTTTTCAGGGCAGGAATGCACTCGGAGGTTTGCGATTGCCTGCCGAGGGGCGAACGCTGTTAAGAAATACAACTTTTTTCTAAAACATTTGTTTTTATGTTTCTGTGAAGCTCATTTATAAGGTTTATCTAACGGTTTTTAACTTTACTGCTACTAGCAACATTTGCAGTGACTAGGAAAACACTTCAGTATGGCATATGGGTAAAGTGACCAATTATTTTTTACATCAGAGCGGGATGCCTGCGGAATTTTGTAAACAAATCGTATTGGTATTTCATTACTTTTTTTGTTATTATTTGAATATGTATTCGGTGCATCTAGTGTTTGCAAAAGAGGGACAGTTTTTCTCTCACTGGGGACAGCGGAACTGACGGCTTCAAAGCGGGACGTATGGTCACGTTACGTATGAGTAATATTTATGTGGTGATTTTTTATTCCGTCTTTTAAAGTACAAAACCGCGTATCACGAAAATGCAAAACCTCGTATTTGAGGTTGCCAAGATTTTGTAGTAGAGAGTAAAGCTAGTCCTATTTCAAAACGGTTGTCTCTTTTATCCCTAATTATCTCTTCTTCTTAAATCTAATTATCGATATTTAAGTAAGTAAAGAACTAATATTTTAAAACTTGTCCAAATTTAGTGCGGCTATAATTTTTTCGACTACTGTACATAAAAGTTGACTATGATTACTCGGCCTTGCTATCATAGTAGCACAATGCCAGTAATATATGACTAGTGAGAAATATCAGTATGTTTCTTTTAAATATTTTGTAAATTATATTTCATGGTGAGTGGTTTGAAAATTTATTGAAAAATTTGATTACAGACACCGAGACAGGTGAAACTACATAAATAAAAGCTTGTAAAAAGCTGACTTTGCTTTCTTGTAAATTTGGAACAAACTTTTTTTTTCAAGTCATGAAAGGAGCTTTTACGATATTTTATTCTATTACCGCTAAATGAGGGGAAAAATGTCATAGATTTGGGAGTTCTTAGTCATCAATCTCAATGTCTCATTTTTTTATTGAACTCGAAAATTCTTCTTTCCAACAGCTTCTGAGCCAAAAATTGTTTGGTCCGCGTGCTCTGGTCAAAAATTGTTTATGAATAATTTGAGAAGTGCGCAATTTTCTTGATTATCGTATATTTTTAACCACCTTAATGATTTTTACCGTTATGTCCTAAAATTTCAATACGCTGCAAATACTCTAACGAAAGTCGGAGAATCGATCGCCCTAATGCATGCCTATTAACTGCATACGCAGGTTATGAACCTCTCTGCTTGTTGGCCATGCACTGGACTTCTATCTACCACTTTATAGGCACGAATTGTGAGAAGGCATGTCAGAGTGTCAACCGCCGAAAAGCCGTATGCGTGGGTGTAATACAAATTGATGTGAATTGTAGGCAAAAAATACTACGAATATGAATGAGTATGTATGCACGAGCGGATGTGTGTGTGCGTGTATCATGTGGATGTGTATTAGTGATGTTAATTTTTAAGATTTTTCCGATCCCGGGAATTTCGGGATGTCGTTATCCCGGGATTTAAACATTAATTACTTTTCAACAACTAAACAAATTGCTTCTGCATTGTTTGAGAAGCTCTCCTACCATAAAATAAATAATAAATAAATGAGGTTGAAACTTACTTTTTTATTTAAAGTGGCATTTTTATTTTGTCTCTTTAACGTCAGGATTTGTTGATAAAGTTAAGAGGACGAGATTCGAGGATGTTATCGGTTTTATATAAGTCCTTAATATATAATTGTTTCAAAAACAAATATTGTGAAATTTCAAGGACAAAATTTTAAAATTACATTTTCAATAATTACCAGTCTTTCTGCACCAAAAACTTGAATCTGTTTAAATCCTACAGGATTTCATCTTTAATTAGATACCCATACATTTCTCTGAATTTCTGACGTCAGAGTGAAAAACTAAAAATGCAATTTTACTATATTTGGCACATGGTCTCGCGAATATATTGATATTTGTGTTTAAAATTTACTATCGTACGGTGTTATATGCATAATGAGTTAGACATTTATAAAAAAATATTACTTATTAAATAAAAAAAAGTAATATAATTTGCTATTATTGCCATCAGTGCAAATTACAAAACCCGAAAATCCCGGTATTGTTTGCCAAAAATCCCGGAACTTTTAGGACCTCAAACCCGGGACTAGCACTCCTAGTGTGTATATTTGCGCCTACACATTGCCGCTACTATAACGCCTCATGGAGACGTCAAAGTAAAGCTCAATTGTCGAGTGTTTCGGCTTGCTCCCAAACTACCAACACTAAACACTAAATACGCGACGATGAGAACCAGTTTTCATTGCTGTTGTTGCTTTTTGTTGCTTTTTCTTGTTTGTGAATAGAACGAGAAGAGCTTTTCACATTATAACATTCTACAACCGATGATTGTTGTGCATGTGTACACGTATGTGTGTGTGTGTGTGTGTGTGTGTGTGTGAACGTTAACATCCCGAACGAAGCAGCCGTTGAAAACTCTACGCAGGAATACACAGGGCAGAAAATTGCAGTCTAGTTTCGTCGCGATTGCAGTGTGGATCGATAATAGAACCAAATTGGCAGTGGTGGTGGATGTGAAAATGTGAAAATTATGAAAAAATCATTTGGTAGAAAATCCTTCATATCCAGCAATAGCAAATGCATACTATTGTTAGTTTTACAATGTTAATTTATAAAGGATGCAAGATTTAAAGTGTTTGAAACGTGAAAAATGGAAAAAGCACTGCTGCGTATACTAAATATAATTTTTTTTTTCTATGGGTATCACAGCAGTAGTGAGCAGCGAAGGACATGAAAAGTGGCACTTATAATAGGCGTTTGTGTGTGTATTTTGCATGGCTGTGAAGGAATTTCATAGCATAAAATCAATGGAAATTTTCTTAAATCAAGTGTAAATGTGATTTAAGGAAAAATTAAGAGTTTTTTAGCTTATAGTTGAAATGAATATGCACAGTATATGTTGCATGGGAATGCTTAAAAGTGTAGCGAAAAAATGGGTTCTTCAACTTTTTCACAAAATTTAGTATGTACATGCACATAGATTGAGGGCCCTAAAAAAGATTGCGAACGAAATGTGGCATTGAGCGGTAAGGGTAGGTAGTTGAGCTTTCTACGCATCTCTGCGACCCTCAAAGCCCTTGCCAATGGATTGCTCGTCGTTTAACCTAAAAACAACAAACAGTAGTGGCACTTGAGTGGTCATAGCCGTGGCCACTGTGTTTGCGGCGGCAGCAGCTTTGTACATACATATGTATATATGTTTGTACAATATATACTTATATATACATATATATGAAGTATGTAGAACAAATCCAGTGAAATTAGTTTGAAAAAAAAGGAGCTAAAGGTTTACCTGTGCCTACTGATAAACTTGATAAATGAATGAAAGCGATAAAGTGTGCTTTAACTTAAGTAACGGTAATACGGTAATATATAAAATTTTTTAATAATTTTTATTACAGAAAATAACACAGATATTCTGTAAAATGATTTTGGCTAAGTGTAACAAATTAACTACTTATGTGTGTGGACAAATTCTATGTGAGACGAGCATATTAATAGCATAAATCAAATGCAAAGCCAGAGAAAAAACCAAAACAATCAAATAGCCAAACAACCTAAAAAATAAAAATATAATAACAAACCAATCAACTACGTAACACCGACCAACCGTCCGCTTCTATTTCGAAAATTACTTAAAAAGTGTAAAAAAAACGTAGCATACTTATTAGCGCTGTCCGCTTCACTTCACCATCGCGTTCATATAAACAACTAATAAAACAAGGATATCATTAAAAAAACCAAACGCTATATAGCCAGAGAGAGAAAGAGAGAGCGACTTTCGCGCTGTGTATACAAAAAGCGGTGAGAAAAGCTTTTAAAAGCTTTCCTAAAAAACAGAAAAAAATTAAATGAATAGAAATAAGCACACTCGTAGGCGGAAGTGGAGTCAAGTGGGGGAATTCGTGAACAAATAGAGAGTGGATAGAAGAGCGTAAATACAATTCAATGAAACTTACACGCGATTTAAATACACGTAAGAAACATTTATAGTGAGTGCTACACACACACACGCAGCTTCACTTCAACGTCAGCAGCACATGTGTTTTTACAAACATACGTAGAGGTACTCAAGTTGTTATGTATGTATGTACGTCTCCGAGAGATTGTCATCAAATGCAAAGTGACTTCAAGGATAAACGACAGCGATACGCAAGATTCCACAAACGAAGTGTAAAAATTCAACAAACTTGAAATTATAACTGGTGAAAACGAATGTATGCATGCATGTACGCCAAACACACATACATATGTACATATGTATCTAGAAGCGTAAAAGTATTATAATCGTATCAAGGACGTCAGGAATGCAAGCTCAAAGCATAAATAATGCATAAGCGCACAATGCGCTTAATATAAGTAGAACATAAACAACAACAACGTGAGCATAGAGTGTATCCCTAAACAAAAAAGCATTGTGTGCTTTTTGGCGTAGAAGCAGATATTTCCGCGCTGTGCTCACATACTTGCAGGCGCAAATTTTCGTCGAACATATCAAAAAGGAAAACTTCTTTAAACACCTAAAGATATAAAACTGAAAAAAGCAAAAGCAACACTAGCGCCAAAAAATATGCAAAACTAGTGCTAAGCTACGACACTACCAGGCAGAATGTCGCTCGGCGAGCAAAATGAGCTGCTGAGCAAATGCAATGCATATGCAATGCGTGCCGCTAGTTACCTCTCTAACGGCGCTGCAACATGCAGTAGCAGCAGCAACAGCAGCAGCAACAGCAACAGCAACAGTAGCTGTAGTAGCAGCAATTGCTGCAGTAATCGGAACGATCCCCATAGCTGCTGCAGCAACATTGGCCAACAGTCAACAACTATCGAACAAAAACTGCCACTTCGGCAAATGGTTCGCCAGCGCAATGATCGCAACAACAACAACACCAGCAACAGCAACAGCAACAATAACAATACACCAGTCAGCAAAAAATTTAAATTCAACACAAATGGTGGTATCAGCAATCGGCTTGAAGGTTGTCGCACAACTAACCTTGCCTCTGTACCGCTATATTCCCCCCGTTGTGGACGACTGAAACCACGTCGAAAGTCCCCGCTGCAGATGCTGCTGCAGCTCCTGACCATAAATGTACCCGCCTCGGTGTATGCTTTCACCGGATTAGTGCTGTTATGTTCAGCGCTTTTGTCGCCATGCAACGCCTTTCAACTGGATGGCTCACAAAATTCGTTCGCCCAATTTCGCAAATGGTATACGGGACTCAATGGTTCATTAGAGCTGGAGTTTAAGACTGAACAGCCCAATGGTTTGGTGCTTTACACCGATGATGGTGGCACTTATGATTTCTTTGAGCTCAAATTGGTCGAAGGTGCATTGCGTTTGCGTTATAATTTGGGTGGTGGTGCGCATATCATAACTGTGGGACGAGAGTTGCATGATGGGCATTGGCATAAAGTGCAGGTGAGTTTTTGTACTTTGTTGTTTTTTTTTGCTCTTACATATGTCTGTTGTGGAAGATTCTTGCGTTGCGCATACTATTGTTTGCACATACATATATATATAAACATTTGTGTGTGTGTGTGTGTGTGTGTACTTATATATATATATAATATTAGTGTGCTATTTTTGAGTTTTCGTTCATCACGCTTATAGGTTCTTCGCAATGACGAACAAACATCGCTTATTGTGGATGGCGTGTCGCAGAGCAGTACAACCAAGGGCAAGGAATTTCAATTTGGAAAATTTGCCACCAATTCTGATGTCTACGTGGGCGGCATGCCAAATTGGTTGGTGATCTACCGTGAAATAGAAAATACTTTGTCTTTTCACCAAACCAATTCATTGGGGATATAAAAATGTACTCTGAAAATATGGAAGATATAGAATTCAGGCTGGTCAGTAGATGAGGATTATTAGAATTATTTTTGATTTTTTTTTTTAGGTAAAAAAATAATAAATTTGCAATGAATACGGATGCTCCTCATAAAATTTTTTTCGCATAGGTGCTTAACGTCTATTTAGATTCATTCTTAAAGGCGAGTGCACATGCACGCTATGAGTGCCCTCCATTTTCAAGCCAATTATGTTGAGTATACTAAAATATGTATTCATAGAGCACGAAAAATTGAGAGAACGTTTTTAGCTAACTTACGTTTAATCGGATAATTTTTTTCTACATTTTCCAACACCGGAAGATTGGCTCAAAAATGAAAAAGGAGTCGACTCGGGTTTGTACTCCAAGGACTTTTAAATAAGGCAATCATACCGCCTGCCTGATAACTGCAGTGTCTTTCAGGCGAAGATATTTGCCATAGATAAGGCGGCTTGTCTTATACAGGGAACGTCGGGACGACTGTGATGTCTCAAGATCCTTGTGACCGAGATTCAATAAGCTCCCTCTGCAGAATTTGTCGCAATGTGGATGAAGAGGAATCGATTTACCACTTCTTATCGAGCTAGCGTTTCCTGGTACTATTTTTGAATATATAAGTAGAAATTTGAAAGTTAGGGAGTCTCGAGCCCTTAAATTTCCCAGTTACAAAATGTGCGGTAACAACCAGCATAAGGGTATTAAATTGGGAACAAAAGAATAGCGGCTCAAAGTTCTTTATGTCAATTGTAAATTATTCACATTGTTAAAATAATAATCAGTTAAATTTTAAATTTTAAAGTTATTTATACATAAGCTTTTAGTGGAAAAATAGGCTTTATATATTTTGATTCAAGTGCAGAATCAGTCAACGTCAGGGCTGATTGTAGGATTTTGCCTCTAGACCAGCCTGCAACTGCAAATGTTATTCTAAAGCAAATATCTCTACATACATACATACATATACTCATGGATTGTTTGGTGAATATGAGAAAATTATGATGCGCACATATACATATATGTACATACACTAATATGTACAAAGTTACACCCCACTTCATTAAAATAGGCATATTTTTTCTTCATGAAAAAGCGCCCGTATATCTGGATTGAAGGACATCGGAGAACCCTCGTTTTTATCAAAGTATTTGAAAATCTGAAGTAGAAAAACACCTCGTATGGTTTGTTTTTTATGCGGCTGGTTGTTAACCAAAATATGAAAAATCTGCTTGTAATTTCGATTCGCATGCAATTGTGCGACTAATCTCTAAAGAGAGTATTCCGAGATTAGTATCAATCGGATACAATTGAGTATTAATTAATCGCAACTAAAGGGAGGCAGTTATTCCATATAAATGCATCAAAGGTCGCATGTTCCTTTGCGATTGCTTTCGCAGTCATTCCGGATTAGTCGCAATTTTTTATACCTATAGGTACAGTAGGTGTGAAGTTAAGAGAATTAAATGAAATTGTCGTTAACGATTACTTAAGTATTTGGTAGATAACAGATGAAATTTAAACTGCGGAAATTAAGTAACGGTATAACATTTTGCGTCTCCAACGCCATCTTTTCAACACCAGACACATATTTTTTGGGTAATTTTACTAATTTACATACCGGTTTGTAGCACAGGAGCTGCAAACAGGAGATAACGAAGTGACCACCCTAGGGATGCGCGATACCGATACGATATTCAAGTTATCAATATTGTTGTTCATCACAGCGGTTAATTTATATCGCAACACCTGATGCGATACGATATCGGAAACTTTTCTCTATGTTATCTAGGCTTCTGAATTGAGAATAAAATTGAGTACATAGATGGAAAATGTGTTCGTTCTCGCAAAACAGCTTTTGGCATAGTAACCATGAAGAACAAAAAAATCATAAAAATATCAAAATTTCTTAAATCAGTTTGCAATTCTCAAGAAATAGGAGGGGTAAATCAAAGTTGCTGAACTCTGGGTACTATTTTTTCAAACTGATTAAAGTGCATCTTATCCAAAGTAACTTCGTTATTGGAATTTATGCTTATTTGCCTTTTTATTACATATATGTATACGTTGTGCGCAAAAAATATATATCTTTATTAACCATTTCGGTTTCGATATTTCCGATATTCAATATAACGATATTATTTTGGTAGATATAATGGTATCGGATATTGCGAATTTAGAACATCGCGATACCGATATACCTAATCTACATTGGCGATACGCATCCGTATCCGCACATTTTGCTGATCGGTGATTTCTTCTAGCGTCGATAAAAGTGGCACGGAACAAGATGTTTGTGAATTGCTTTAAATGCCTCCATGGCAGTCTTCTTACCATGCTTTGACCGTACTATATTTGAACTAAGGATATAGTTCACAATACTAATAGTGTTAAATAGATTAAAGTAAATAGAATACTTTTGTTGGTCCAGTCTAATTATAATTAAAAAAAAAATATACATATTTACGACTACCTAAAGCCCTTGAATATGTTTTCGTAAATCAAAAAATAAGCAGATTTTTTGTTTAGTTTTATAAAAGGCCACATTCAAAACGAACTATAAAAAGATATTTACTTCCTCCTCATTAAAATTAAATACAACCGAAACTCCTCCGATGCCTACAAGTGAAGATATTTATATGTGCATCCAAATGTATGCTTGGTTTTTTGAATGAAAAAATTTACCTATACAAGTGAAGCGGTGTGTGGGTATTTATATGTAAGTGAAAGCATTTAAATTAATGGACTTCGCACTTGTACCGCATAATTTCTAATGTTTATGCATGTATTTGTGCATATCAACACATTTTTTGGTGTGTAGGTACAGCACAAAGTTGGCATTATTAGCTTTGCCAAGCGTCATCTTTGAGCCGAGGTTCCGGGGTGCCATACGCAATTTGGTATACGCCGACCAGCCAGGTGGGGCGACACGCCGTCAAGAAATGAAACAACCACGTGATATAAAGGTAAATTTTAAACAAATGTAATTGCAAAATAATGCAAGGAAAAATTATGCGCCTTGCATTTATGAAACTTTAGCTTAAGCGAAAAAAATATGTAGAGTTTTAAAAGTATAGCCAAAAGTAAGACCCAACAGTTGCTTAAAGAATATACTTCACTGCTTAATATCATATTATTGAAAAGATTGCGTCCTTTTATCCTGTTCGAGGTGTCGAGGGAACACTGTGGGTCATTGGCTCATTGCAATCGAACTGAAAAAATGTACTTGTACATATCGCTAGCTTAGAGTGAAGCGTGGCTAAGTCCATTTTTAAATATTTTCCAGAAGACGTAAAAACTTCTTATATGTAGTAATACCACATTTTGCGTATTTAAAACAAAGTAAAACTCTATACCAATCCGAAGGATTCGATCTTTAATAAAAGATTTCCCAGCTAGTGATATACATACATAATGTATTTATGTGCCATCTACATTTTCCTTCTTTGGCAAGAAGGAAAATGTTTTTAAAGTTACTCATACGCTACTAGTATTACTAGTAGTTGCAGCCAGGAGATCTTTATTTATGTGCTCAGAAAGCTGATTAATTCTATGACATTTTATTCACGTCTTTTAATTTATTCGTTATTTACAAGTTTACGTGGTGCATAATTTTTATGAAGGTTTTGAGAAATTGGCCCTTACAAGGTTAAATTGGTTAAAGCCACAGTATACAGTAAACCAACCATTGACAATACTCGGAAGCAATTTTGTCAAGGCCTTCCCTTGATAAGGTATTACAAAACAGATCAACAAAGCACATCTAAAAATCACTACGAATAGATCCCAGTGCTCCTTCCGGAGAAGTGAGTAGGCAACGTGTTAAGCAAATAAACCGACATGAAAGTGAGTATGTTTGAACGATTGTTAAAAATCACCCACCTGACAATTTTTGTTGCCGGAAAGAAATAACAAAACATCCCGCCCTCGGAACAAATTAATTGCCGGTAATATAGCCATCGTATCGATTTCCTATTACCAGTCGCTCTAAAACGTCTGCCGAAGGTAACTCGCCTGGGCGAGTCGTCTTCTTATTACCTGAGTGAGTCGTTTTCTTGACGCTTCAGGCGATATTTGGAATAATTTTATTCTTTTTAAAACTTCATTTATTTTTTATATACAAAATTGGAACTTAGAAACGGAATTAATACATTCTTTCGCACTTTATATTTTTTCAATCCTGAACTTGGTAAAAATTAGACGATTTTGGATAATACTGTTGACGCGAAATTTATAAGTTTGGGAATTTTTGATAACGTATTTATTTCAAAGTTGACATGAAAGAAATGATGTTGCCGATTTATCACCACAGCAACAAAGCGGTGAGTCGCCAATTTCTTGCCATTGACGATTGTTGCCTATTTCTCATGTTTTGCATGGTGGGTAGATTGAAATAAAAATTTGAAACACACATTTACATTTTGAGGCTGTATCTGAGTGCGCAGAAATGTTTGAGATTATCAGGAAAGCCCGGGTTCGAATCTCGTTAGATCCAACATACAATTTTTCATTTTTGTTACAAATAAGTAACACATAAAAAATACGCCCTTCTGTTAGCTGTTCTCCCGAAAGCGAAAACGCAACACTTTGCAATTGGGCCCATTTCACATAAAAAAAATAATTAAGGAAACCGTGCAGATCGTAAGGCCCTCTACATTCCAGAGAAGGTCTTCTGTAATTGCTTTTTTACTCCTTCTTTCTTCTACTGAGTATGCTTTAAGAAAAAAATAATAATAATAAAAAACATCGTCGCTGAAATAAAAAAAAGTCGTAACTAATCAAAAATTCAAAATTCAGTTTTTGATTTATATGATGGATTTCATCGAATTACAAGTCCCACATCATTTTATGACAAGAATAAAATATTTTAAGTAACGACTTTTTCCATTTCCATGCATCACAAATAAAAATGTAAATACCAGGCACTTTTGAAAGTAATGATTAATAAAAAAAAATTAGACAAAAATACACACAAAAAAATTCTCTAAACTTGTTTATTCTACTCCATACAGAAATGGCGAATTTTTTACCACTTTTTCGCAATTAACTTGAAGTTTTGAGGGTGAACAAGTCAAACGGACCTCCGATTCGAATTCACCGGGTCGAAATACATGTCGATAGGTGGATCTAGTTACAAGCACACACCACTAAAAATATGTACGTATGAGCAGCAAAGCATTTAAAGCGGAGTCTTCTAATCTTGACCTGAACTTGTTACACACAAAAGCTGCTGATCTTACGGGCTCAACACTTTTAGGCTCAACTGTCAAAAGGCAGTCATAAGCCATGCAGCATGTCGGATAAACTATAACTTTTTCGATTTGAGTAGATTGATTTAAGAAGTTGTGTAACTTTTTCTTAAAGCTCTCTGTTACGTTTACATAAGCGACGCTATGAGTAGGTCTTCTTCTTATTTGGCGCTGTAACCGCCTAAGCGATTTTGGCCGAGTCCAAAACAGCACGCCAGTCATTTCTCTTCTGTGCTAACTGACGCCAATTGAAAATGCCAAGTGAAGCCAAGTCCTTCTCCACCTGGTCTTTCCAACGCAGAGGAGGCCTTCCTCTTCCTCTGTTACCAGCATCTATGAGTAGGTACATTCATTTAAATCTTCTTCAAAGAAGGCTCAGGCTGCAATTTAAAAGTACAGTTTTAAGCTTTTTGTTAATTGCAGTCAAGATGGCATTTTACAAAAATCATACTTCAAAATTCATAAACAAGTTCTTACCACCAATTCGATATTTCAAATTTTTCTGGATTCCGGGAGTAATACAAGCAAATTCCGGTATTTTGGGGACCTCAATAACACCGGGATATCGGAATCCCGGAATCCTGGGATCCGCGGTTTGGCATCCCTAATATGTACAAACATTTTATACAGGTGACAAAAGGGCTCGTTTATCTGCATAAACCGCCTTTATTTGCATTAACTCCAGCATTATCCTCATTCAAATGTGTACGGTCGGCTGCACAAATGCATGAAAATTTCGTGCATTTGTTCGAACGTCGAGATATAATTAATTCTATATACATATTTCATAAAAGCTATGGAGCTCCCGACCATAAGAGTTGTAGAGAGTTCTACCTTCAATCTAAGTAATACTTGTTTTACCCCCTAATCGATGGGACTATTTTTCAATGTCAGCCCACGCTTATTTACTTAAAGTGTGCTCGGAACCCGGTATGACTTATGTAGGAAATCCATCCGGTCACAATCGTTATTTTATTTTATGAGACTTGACAATATTTTCCACTATAAGAAAGTATTAAAATTGGATTTCATTTGGGTTAACGAAAACGACAGCTGTAAAATAATATTAACCAACACATTCCAACAAATTGCCAATTAAGCATATTTACATTTCTTGTTTTGTCTGTTTGGATTACTGTATACGGTGGATAAAAGTACTTATACTTAAGTACTTACTTTACAACATTCTTTATAATCGAATTGATTTCAGAAACCATGTATATTTCTCACTTTTTTAAAAGATACTAAAATTTCTCGGAAATTTAAAGCGTTTTCTTTTCTACAAAAAACGTTGCCTTTTCATTGCCCTCTCCTTAGAGTTTGTTCGTAGAGGGCGCTGAAAAGCCAATATTTTTCGGTAGAAAAGAAAACGGCGTTAATTGCATCGGAAATTCCTATTTTTTTCTAAGATATAAATGGTTTGAGTTTGGATTATTTACCGGAATTTGCCACATTCTTTGAGACATCGAAACTAAAAATATAAATATATCTTAAAAAATTTTTTCGACCATATACTGATATACATACATTCATGGACAAAAGAATAAGTGCAGAATCATTATGATATTGTTTGCTTATGTTTATTGATTAATTTTTAATAATTTTAATTTAAAATATAGTGCGATCTATAACATATAGTAAAGCTTACATAAAGTACATAAAAATTAATGAAATTGCCAAAAATTTTTAAATCTTTTTATTCGGACTTTTTTGTCGAAGATGTTGAGCATGTGTTTCCACATACAAACAAATTTTGTTATGCTCATTTTCTAAAAATTCTGAATAAAAATATTATTAATAAGCAAAATTTCCAAACAATATCATATTGAATTTTGCAAAGATTCTTTTTTCCATGGGTGTATTTCCTTATTGTGCAAAAAATTATAGAAAAGGTTTTAGCTAGGTGTACGATTTGTAAATGATCCGTATGAATTTAAAACGAACCATTTAATTGAAATTTTCTTGCTTCCTTCCTAGTGTGGTGACGGTCCGTGTGACAATGGTGAAATGCCAAAGGAGAAAGTGATCAGGGTAGGCAACTAATAGCCCATTTCTATTTCTACTGAGGCTTAACTGCAGTTTTACCGGTTAAACTTTTTTTTGTTACTCAAGCAAGCTCATAGAAGAAATCCTTGGGCGCCACGTCCTCCTCTTCCGTCGAGGCGTTGGCGAAAATGAGCGAAATATTTAAGAATGTCGCTTTCATACGGATTGTGGCTAGACTCTCCTCCACCGGGGTGAACGAAAGTACTCGGTGTAGGAGTCTCTGTCCCACCATATGTATGTATATCCAGTACCGAATTTGCGCTGTAGTATACATCGCAATTACCTACGGGTTCCTTGCTTTGCCCAGTCCATCGCATTGCCTAGATGGCCGTGATGTCAACTTTTCTCTTCGCGAGGACATCAAACAGCCGGGCAGTGGCACCTTTCCCATTAAGCTTTCGGACATTGCAGATGCACGCACTCAAATCTTCGTCCTTTAAACGTTTGCCTTGGTCGTCATTAAAAGAAGAGGGTCCAATCCGAAGCTTGTTGTTAGTTTTATTTGAGAAGGTTTCTTGCCTTCTCAACTTTAGTTCGCTTCTAAACGCTTGTGTGGCTGCTACCCAGAGGATACACGTGGATATATGTAAATATCCGGAGGTCGTGAGCTGCTTGAACCGTACCCAAAATAATCTTTTCGGGCCAGCCAAAATCTTTCTCCAGTTACATGGACTTCCGCGCAATGAACCATCCATATGTTCTACATAATTTTGAGTTTTAAAGTCTAAATTTCATATCAAGGACGAAGTATTTATAGATACATATGTATATGCTCATCATTAGAAAATAAAATCTGCTATAAGAAAACTCCGAAACGCGATACTTGAAGATGATTTCCTCGAATATCGGGCTCTTTACTGCAGTTAAGACTTCAGTGGAACTAGCCTATAAGAAAAAATTAAGTGTAATACACGTTAGAAGTTTTATATAAGATACTTAATATCTACTATTTGCTATACACTTCCCACACGAATTCAGGGTGTACGCGGCGGCAATACCACAGATGCTTGCGAACGAAGCGATCCTTGCCAACACGGTGGTATTTGTATCTCAACAGATTCAGGACCAATATGTGAGTGCCGAAATCTCGAATATGATGGACAATATTGTGAAAAAGGTAAGCCGAATATTTAATTTACATATCGACACCTGAGTTGAAGATCGACCTATTTTGGCAGCCAGTTCGAAAACGCCCTATCGAAGAAAACTTTTCAACAACGCCCTATTTCAGAATTTGGTTGAAGAACACCCCATCTCAGAATTCAAAGGTTCAAAATGGCTATATCTCAGCACATTTTCAATACATTTTCATTTGAGATAGGGAGTTTTTGAACCGAATTCTGGGAGTAGGGTGTTCTTGAGAAGTTTTCTGAGACAGGGCGTTTACGAACTGGCTACCGAGTAAGGTCGATCTTCCACTCAGCCCTCGATATAAAGTGTGTGCATTTGTAAATGCACCTTTCTTCATTTCGTTACAGAGAAAGCACCATCAGAAGCAACATTTCGCGGTCAACAGTTCCTGTCTTATGATCTTGGCCAAACTAGTGCTGAGCCAATTGTGAGCGCTCAGGATGCTATTACGCTATACTTTCGTACTCGCCAACCCAATGGCTTACTATTCTACACAGGTATGTGATTCGCCAGCTTAAAGTGGGTAGCGCTTTATTAAATTGAAATGTACATATGTATCTAAACAATGCATTTGTTGCTTAACTAACAGGGCACGGTACTGATTACTTGAATTTGGCGCTACGTGATGGCGGCGTTTCACTAACCATGGGTTTGGCTAACGGCAAGCAAGAAATGCATATTAAGCCATCTAAAGTACGCTTCGATGATCATCAGTGGCACAAAGTGACAGTGCATCGACGAATTCAGGAGATATCATCGATAACAAGCTTCTGCAGAGTAAGTGTAATTGCATAGTGAATGTTAACTAAGTTAATTGTTATGTATTATTCTTTTAATTTTTATTTCAATTTGCTTTATTTATTTTATTTTTGCAACATAGTTGGTGACCGTAGTCGACGATGTTTACACCGATCACTCGCACATAGCCGGCAAATTTACTATGCTTTCCTCATCTCGCGTTTACGTTGGTGGCGCAGTCAATCCGCGCGCCTTGCTCGGTGCTCGGGTGCACAATAATTTTGTCGGCTGTCTGCGTAAGGTTAGTTAGTGCGCGCAATTATGTTAAATTTTTATTTACAAAATAACACACGAAATCTCTAAACCTGAAAGGTTGAATTCTCTGCTGATACACTGCTATTGAATCTCATCGATTTGGCTAAGAGCGGCTCGAAATTAATCCAAGTTGCTGGAAATGTCGATTATCAATGTCCAATTGGCGATCCGCAGGATCCAGTTACATTTACGACGCGCGAGTCGCATTTGGTATGATATATATATTTTTGTATTATTTCATAAATATGCACTTGAACGCTCGAAAATGTACAGGTCTTACCGCCATGGGAGACTGGCAAGCAAAGTTCCATCTCATATAAATTTCGGACAAAGGAGCCTAATGGATTGATAATAATGGCTACGGGATCTAAACAGCCGCGCTCAAAAAATGTAAGTAATCATTTTTATAGTTAGGTATGTATGTAACTACCAGCCTTAAGTCAGTGTACTTTTGGATTGAAAATAATAAGTAATGTCCATTAATTATCTGAGAAATGGCTAACGACTAAGTTGGTAGTAATATGTATTTCATCAGACCCTCTTCTGTGCCGATTTTAAACATTGGTAAATACATACATATGTACATGTGTGGCATTTATTACAGACATTTTAAAATCATTATCCTTGAAATTATGGTGGCAGTTGCTGTTTCACGCCGCGCTGTTTTTGAACTGAAAATAGTTATTAATACTTTTTCCTTGTTAATTTCTACGGGCCTGCCACCCGAAATTCGCTGTTGAGAATTAATATTATTGATGTGTACTGATGTGCGGCCACTGTGGTGTAGTGGTAAGCAGTGCACGCCTTCACTCCGCAGCGCCTGGGTTCAAGCCCTGGTTAAAGCAACATCGCAAAAAAATGTAGAAAGAAGGTTTTTTCTTAACAGCGGTCACCCCTCGGCAGGCAATGGCAAACCTCCGAGTGTATTTCTGCCATGAAAAACATATTCTCATAAAAATACAATCGCCGTTCGGAGTCGGCGGAAAATTGTAGGTCCCTTCGCTTTGTGTGACAACATCAAGGCGCACACCACAAATCGGAGGAGAAGCTCGGCCAAACACTATCTATTATATTGTTATTAAATATCTAAGCTCTCGGTATGGGTAAGATTTGCGTTAAGCCAGCAAAAAATTTTAAACTGCTTCTTGTGTAGCCCAGTTGGAAATCTGTAATTGTTTCTTATTGGAAAAAAAAGTTCTTTCCTTTTATTTTCTGATGTTAGACGGACTCGGGCTCGATCCCAGACCCTGCGGAATGGTAAAAGGCACTTCTAACCACCACAGCGGCCACAACAGTATATTTCATGTTAGTTTTAGGAGTAATTTATGACTATTTCGGAGTAGCTCAAGACCAATTTGAGTCTACTCCAGCAATATTTCTGGACTAATTCGGGATCTTTTTGGAACTAACTCAGGCCTATTTCGGGAATAGTTCTGGGATATTTTAGGCCCAGTTTGTGATCATTTGGGAAGTAATGAGGAACTATTTAGCGACTGGTTCAAAACTATTTCGGGACCGTTTAGGGGTAGTTCACTACTATTTCAAGACCATTTCGGGACTATTTCAGAAAAATGTCTTGACTAGTTTGGGATTATTTAGGGACCGTTTCAAGATTTGTTCGAGATCCTTTCTGTACAAGTTCGCGACTTTTTCAGAACCACTACTTTAGGTAAATTTTGGGACAAGTTTGGAATCATTTCGGTGTTATTCGAATATTGATCCCGAAATATTCCTGCACTATTCCCGCAGTTGTTATGTAAAAGTCGTGTACTAGGCACGACATTAAATCTGATAAGTACTTGGTACTCACGCCTTTTTTTATTCCAAGAACTTGTCTTCCATTTCTTTAGTATGTTAATAAATTGAGCGTAACAGGCACTTAATGAGCTATACATCGCCAGTTCGGTGCCGATGTCGATCTCGCATTGCCCTGGCATCCAACATAGTTCTCCCCTGTTTCTCACTGCCAATAGTTTGAGAATGTCAAAACACCTCTTGATGAGCCTGAAAGTTATGGCCGCTTGAGTGCCTGGAAAACTCTAATCGAGCCTTTCAATCCCTTTGGATGGTTTAATCTGGTCGATATTAATAGTGACTCGGATTCTGGGACTTTTGTGAAAGCACATATCTGGGGCCCCGATGGAAAAGTTCTCATTGACCTGGTGACAGCTTGTTTGTAATGCATAAGCACTACCTTTCGCGTGTGTAATTTGGTAAGGAATTTTATCCGCGTCAGCTGGAAGTTAAACCACTTATAACTAAGTAGTTTGGGATTGTCTGTATATATGTAAAACCCAACTCTTCGTCTCTTTTTATTCAGCACTACGTGCGCTGGTTTTGTTTTGATATCAACAGCCAACAGACTATCTTATTTTCTAAGTTCTGCCAGAACCCTCTTCATTTATTCCTTCCATTGTGTTCGTGGACGCCTTTGCTTTTCTTGACCACTCATGGCTGTCCAGTGGAAAGAGTCGATTAGGCCAGTTCAATTATTGTTTATGAAATTACAAAGCTCACACATTTCATCGATTTGTTCTAGCCTGTCGCCCACGCGAAAACTTTTACAAATATTGTTCTCTAGAAAGCCCCCAAAGCCTTTTCAACTTTGTTTTGGCAAATTGACGATTTCGTATTCGCCGGCAGAATGCTTTGTTTTTCAATAGCCTACCGATGGAAGATCAAAACTAAATTGACTTAGAAATTGTGAGCATGGTAAATTCCGGTTACCCTTTAACTAAAGTTAGGGAATGAGTGTGGGCTTCAGGCTCTTTTCATGGGTATTTGGTTAGAGACTCTATAGTTATGGGAATCAGTCTATTATTGGATTTGAACTGCTTAACAAATACACAAAATTATGCTTGGACGATACTCTTACGCTTTCGAGTGGATTTTCAATGTCTGGTTATTAGGGAGCCTCACCAAAAGTAGGTTTGCGGTTTTGTTGATAAACTTTTTAAAATTTCTAGCAAACGAGATTTTCGGAGGTACTTTCAAATTGGTACAGCCCACGTAAATTTTAATATTTTTCAGAAATTCTGTAGGTGGAAGTAATGATTTAGAAGTAGTGATGACGGATATAATCTTTTCCACTTAACTGAAAAAATTGTAAATGTCCAAATACAGATTTCCTTCACCCAAAATCATTTTTTTTGTATATAGTAGACAAGTTATTCAAAAACAAAATTGGATGATTAACTTTGCGCCACCTTGTATAATATAATTCCAATGGAAAACAGTACCAATATTTTTTTTTGGATGAATGGATATACATACATATGTATATTTATACTGTATGTATGTATGTATGTATATATGTACGTATACATATAATTATTTAAAAAGTTGCTCATAAAATCTAAAAAACATCAAGTAGTGAGTTCCGCCTTTGTAGCGAATGTTTGCCAAATTAAGTACATTACTATATCGAGGTTGCATGTTTCAAACAATTAAATTCATTATTCACCTTTGGCACTTACTTCCTATTGCCGTCGTGCACAATAAAGTTTACTCGCTAATGCATTGTTTACTATTGTAATTAATAAATAATTAAATTTTACAGGCCGTACTATTT
This sequence comes from Rhagoletis pomonella, assembly GCF_013731165.1. Classification (NCBI taxonomy): domain Eukaryota; kingdom Metazoa; phylum Arthropoda; class Insecta; order Diptera; family Tephritidae; genus Rhagoletis; species Rhagoletis pomonella. Next base: position 48,842,628 of record NW_023458558.1, read on the forward strand.
GCCATTGAGTTATTGAATGGACACATTTACATACACTTAGATCTGGGTTCGGGAGCGGCGAAAGTGCGTGCGTCCCGGCGACGCGTAGACGATGGCGATTGGCATGACTTGATTTTGCGGCGAAACGGACGCGATGCAAAGGTAAGCGTGGACGGAGTTTGGAATGAATTCCGCACACCGGGCGATGGTACGATATTGGAATTAGACGGCCATATGTATGTGGGTGGTACGGGTCCAGCGTATAATAATATCGCATGGCCACCGGCTATATGGACGGCAACATTGCGACAAGGATTTGTCGGTTGTTTGCGTGACTTGGTGTTAAGCGGCAAGGCGATCGATATTGCAGCATTCGCACGATTACAGGATTCAGGTATGTACACTTGCAACTATATAAATATGTATGTAAGTAAGTATATGTACTCATATGCCATATAAGTGGTGTATTGTGGTCAACGCGTTATTTATATGAGAGAGAGCACTTAAAAATTGCTTTGGGCATTGTTAGCAAATGGAACAAAATTATTTATGCAAATAGATTAAGGTTGCCATTTATTTTTTGTTTTTTTTTTTTAGTGTTGAGGCATAAAAATGCCAGTTTACTAGTGGAATTGCGTTTGGAAAGTGGGTTTATAATGCAGCGAAATTGCTCTCGATTTTTTATAATTGATGCATGAATTACAGTGCTCCAAAGTTATGCGGTAACATACATAAAAACATATTATGACGAATTGATAACCTGCTCCTTTTTTTGAAGTCGGTTAAAGAGCGAATATATGTGCCTGAAACCAAATTTTACTACTTAAAGTACTTTATTCTTACCTTAGTTTTTTATTCTTATTATTATTATTTTTTATTATTATGGTACACACTATAATTTCGCCACCAAGAAAAACATGCATTGTACCATATCATAAAATATACAGTAAATTTTTGGCGTAACTATAGGGATTTTAGCTATAATATTTCACCAGGTGTTGCGTTGTGGAGTGTAGAACAAATTTGCATCAAAAGGTTAAATTCGAAAAAAATGCCACATACGATTTTTTCGAGCAAAGGAGTCTATATGATAAACACGAGCCCAGTAATGACATTTTGGAAAGTCTATAAAGTGTTGATTTAATACACTTCTGAAGAAGGACGAAATACATGAGTGCAAAGAGCTTGAAAATTGAAATAATTGCGGCGATCTAGTGGCGCTACCAAGAATATATCAACCTAAATATTGAAGGAAACACCCGTTGAATAGTTTCAGCACCGAAACCTGTGGAGAAGATGAACCCAACCTTTGAGTTGACGTCGGATAAAAAACAAGAAATCTGCAAAAGGAAATGGCAGCTATTCAATTAAGACGGGAGCAGTTGACAAGTTGAATTCATCAACTTTTATGCAAATTATGGTAGAAATAATGCATGCACAATGACTGGATTTTAGGAGCGAAGTGCTCAATTCACAGGAAAAGGGACCTTGCTTTATGCGGCAACTACCGTGGGATCAGATTTTTAATCGTCACATAATAAAATTGTCTCGAGCGTGAACGAGAGGAGATAATTGACACACACCATAATCGACAGTACGAAAAGAAGTTGCCTATACGCCACGATGTCTGAATTTGGTATCCCCGCGAAACTGATAAGGCTGCTGTGGAAGATCGACCTATCTCAGCAGCCAGTTCGAAAACACCCTATCTCAAAAGACTTTTCAGGAACGCCCTATTTCGAAATTTGGTTGAAGAACGCCCTATTTCAGAACTCGTTTCAAAAACACCATATCTCAGCACATTTTCAATACATTTTGAAGTGAGATAGGGCGTTTTTGAACCGAATTCTGAGATAGGGCGTTCTTCAACCAAATTTCGATATTTCGTTTTTCAATAAAAATCTGAAATAGGGCGTTCTTGAAAAGTTTTTTGAGATAGGGCGTTTTCGAACTGGCTGCCGAGATAGGTCGATCTTCCACTCAGCAGTCGATATACTCGTAGTTGCGTATGTAACGTATACGTCCCGTAGCACCATACATAATCATCTAACACGTTTATTAGAACGCCTTAACTTAAAAGTCACATTAGTGGTATTCATCTAAGCCGATAACTTTATCAAGCAGATATTCTTATAAATTTAAGCACTTTGTTACATGAACGCCCCTCTCTCTGCTCTCCTTTCGCACACACTTGCAAAAATAGTCGTATTTGCTTTGGTTATCGAGCTCAGTATCAGTAATTTTATACAACTAGCACGAGGATCAAGAAATTTTAGAAATGACCTCACTAAATTGGAAAAAATTATATTTATACGAGATTTATTTGAAGCAAGTTAAAAGAAACAATGGCAGAATGTATGTTTGTTTATGAATTCATTTGTCACTGCTACCAAACTCTGCGGCTAAATTATCAGTGAATAAAACAAAACGGATCCCGATTATAGCCCTAGAGTTGCGAAAGAGTTGCATTGGCTTCAGTTTATCAAGTTTATTCAGTAAAATCGCTGAAGAAATTTATCAGAAATGTGTAAACCAGTTTCCTTACAAATTTTGACAGTTAATTTATAAGGTTTACACAATTATAGTTTTTACGGTTTATAATGCATTTATAGGTTTGATGAATACCCTTATTATTTAAAAGTAATTTAATATTGGCGTGGAAAATTTTTACACAGTATTCCTTATTCACATATATATACTTATATTACTTTCTTCATGTTTGTACATACTTATAGAACAATTTTAGAATGAATTTCGAGTTTGCCAATAAAAATTGTAAAAATGGAATTATAGTCCCTCAAGTCATAGTCTTCTTTTACTCAATGCAATTTTTTTTCATTTTCACTAGTTTTATTACACTAGATTCGTTCGTTTTGGCAAGAAGAACATTTTGACCGTTTAATTTTAATATTCTGAAGTATCGAAAAATTATTGAAATTAAAAAAAACTTAAAATTTCAAAAATTACTAAATTGCTGCGACAGATATTCTGCATGCTGGCATTTTTTTTTAATTTCGTGGTACACGACCTTCACAGAAACTTCACAGATATATTGTATTTGATGCCAACGTCCATTTTAAAACTTATGAAAGTTATGAAACCAACTCGGCTACGACGGTCATCTTGTGTAAAAAATTCTAAAATAAGGGCTATGAGCAACTTCTGCAAGCATATTAAAGAGGTTGTCAAGAAACCAAAAATATATAGTTTCAAAATAGATTAATATTAATATTAATAACTTCATTCGATAAACCTAATGTGAATATTAGTTAATATATACTTTAACCTAACTTTATAAATTTTATCACACACCTTTAGCGTCGGTGAAGCCATCATGTCACGTACAGGCCAACGTATGTACTGGCAATCCCTGCCTCAATGGAGGCACCTGCATAGAGGGCTGGAATAGACCAATTTGTGACTGCACTGCTACACTGTACGCTGGACCGACATGTGGACGCGAGTTGGCTACGCTTGCATTCAACGGCAGTCAGCACATGACCGTTTGGCTGGGTAACGGACAAGGCACCAAAACTCAAACTGAAGAGCTTATTATACGTTTCAAGACATCGCGCCCCACCGGTCTAATACTTTTGACAAGCGCCGAATCAAATTCACCAGATCGGCTGGAGATTGCATTGGTGGCCGGCCGTGTGCGTGCCAGTGTGCGTTTGAGTGATCGTGAAAAGGTAATTACATAAAACCCCCCCAAAAAAAAATTGCACAATTTTTATGCACAGTGTGGCTAAACACATCAAGTGGATCAAATAACATTTTCTCTCATTTGTGTGGCCTATAGAATTTGCTTGCTGGTCAGTCGGTTTTGAATGACAACAACTGGCACACAATACGGTTCTCGCGACGTGCCTCCAATCTACGGCTGCAAGTTGACGGGGTTCCCCC
>NW_023458558.1:48896509-48915392 GCF_013731165.1 Rhagoletis pomonella
AAAAAATAAATATTATAAAATATTAATTAATAGCTGATTTAAATTATGTCACTCATAACGATTACCGTCCCTGGTTATAAGTGCACAAAAGGCTCGAAAGTTTTTTGAAAAGTTTCAGGCGGGCGCGAATGAGAGAGGCACTTACTGGATTGTAAAACATGAAATGAAACAATTTTCCCATGCACTCAGGCCGTATTGTCCATTGTACTTGAATAAGAAGCGGAGAGCAGGATGCTTGCATGTATTTATAAAAAAAAAAAATATTTATTAGATCATGTGCGATGATTCAGTGCGATTATATTGGTATTTATTATAAAATATAATAAGTAAAACTGCATGAAATTGAGAAAAATGTGTCAAAAAAATATGGTTTTCGTGATAGTAAATGTTTTACAATCGTATAGCATCAGCGCAACTCGATTTTTCAATGCCAACGTTCTGACCAAAAAAGTTCACCCACTTACGCCTCTTGGCAGACCAAACAAACGCAGAAACTTTTTCCAATCACAAAGAATTTAACTTTATATTAGGAGATCTGTAGGTTGGTCTCTCGGTTGGTTCATGCTGCGGACGCTGCTTTTTTGTCCGCACCACCTTTAGTCAATTATCCAGTCCGCTACTTTCAGTATTGCAAAGACTTTCTATTGAAAGATCATCTAGAGGTGCCAAATCTAACAAAACATTTATAGCCAGTCCTGATGTTTTGCTAATGGCGCCCGTAATGCTTAAACATACACACCTTTATAGCTTGGTTAACATTGAAAATTTTCAATGTCTAACCTCCATTTACTATTTATATAGATCTTATTCAAAACAAGATTAAAAAATACCCTTTATGGTGAGAGCTGATGGATTAAAAATAACTACGAAACATGTAATTAAAAAAAAAACGATTTTTTTAAAGACAAGCTTTACTCAATAAAACTTCCGATTTTTACGCAACTAGAGCGCATTCATTTTGTGTTTAACCATCACTTATGGATGCGACCGTTTTAGCATAGTTTAGTTGAGGCGCTAGATAATGCATCAGTAATAAACCTATTTATGGTTAACGAAAATACTGGGAAACTGAAATAGTTTGAGAGAAAACACGAATATGTTTAGTAGTGCTTCCATAGATTCCAAATAATATTGTGAAGATACGTTTAGAATGACTTAGATGACGCGAGGAGATACAACTTAGAAGGGTATAAGAAAATAATTTTGTTCTGCCGCTATCACCGTTCAATCACATGCAAAATGTAATCAATAAAAGTAATAGAGGAAATTTTTTGGTGTCGATTGCTTATCAAGTGTTCATAGAGTTTTCGACATTACCGTTTTAATGACCAAGAAAAAGAGCAAAGTGTGAACCACTTCAGATCCTGTTCCATGTGCACTTTGGTGTCATTTGTAAAGGTCGAGGTTTCGTTGTCACTTCTATTGGAGAAATTAATTTAGAAGCGAGGGTCTCGAGGTCAGCCTTTTGGATGCCCCAGGTCTCTGCACGCTCTTAGCTGCGGATTTTTCACCAACTTTTCCATTCATCAATACATCTAAGCTTAAAGGTGAAATGCTGCCAAGTCCACTTATTTTCAAAACATAGTTTTAGATGCAGAATGACAGATAATGCGAAGCAACTTAGATTTTTCGTTTCACCTGAATAATTTCTAAAACTGTTTGTGTTAGTGTTTGGCCGAGCTTCTCCTCCGAGTTGTGGCGTGAGCCCTGATGTTGTCACACAAAAAGGGGAGACCTACAGTTTTAGGCCGACTCCGCACGGCGATGGTATTTTTTTGTGAAGCTGTTTTTCATGGAAGAAATTTCACTGTCGAGGGGCGTCCGCTGTTTGGAAAAAAAACCTTTTTTTATATTATAGTTTATTATATAAAAATGAAATATTTATCAAGATTATCGACGAAATAATCTGAAAACTGTTTCAATGATTTATAACACGCGAATTCTTGGAACTACATACATACATATGTACCAGCGAAATTATTATTTTCGTTTTTCCATAAATCAAAGCACTCTAAACTATTTTAGCTGCTTTAGTCTTTATTTTTTATATTCGCATTTCGGTCGCAAGTGCCACACAGTGCGCGCGCCCCGCAAATGCTTATGTAAGCTGCATATAAGTAAGTATGTGCACAGCTGACATGCTACTGATTGAGCAAACTGGCAGACGGCTTCAGCGGTTATTGGCAATTGTCGAATTTTACCGTGACTGCATTTGCAGTTTTTTTAAGCATTTATGTAGATAATTTCCCTTCGCATCCCCATCGTGCGAGTATTTAAGATCCATGTATGTATGAATGTGTGTATGTATGACTGTACGCAAACTGTGTTTTATGATAGAGCAAAAAGCAAAAAGAAAGAAAAACTATTACATATATAAAGATAGCGTGAAAACTTAAGCTGCGAAACGCGCGCGCGTGCCACATCGATCGCGTATAAAGGAATGTTCAAGTGAAATGTGTAAAATTATGTACCTAGTACAGCGACTCTAATATATGTATTCCTAATACTAATCAACAAAATCAACTGTGTGTGTGTGTGTGTGTGTGTCAACATGAATATGTACATCTAATAAATAGTTTCTCTTTGTTGTATGTATTTCTTTCAACCGTTTCCAACTCGCTGACATTTGCCAACATCAATCAAAAACGTCATCGCCGTCACATCGTCACTACCACTACCACACCACATACATAATTGCCTTCTGTCGATAAACGTGTATGCGCGCCGTCGTGCAGTAGTGTAAACTTAGGAAACAGCCTAACAAAAAACAAAAACAAGTGTGAAAAATGCCATCAGCGTTCCGCAGGTGCACGCTGCAGGCCGCGTTACTCGCCTGTCTATGCATGGCTATGTCGCCTTGGCGCGTCAGCGCTAGCATCCTTGAAAAACTTCGCGATGATTCAGATCTGTCGCAGGTAAGTGAAGCCCACCTTACTACACATTAATTTAATGCATTTTTTTTTTTTAAGAATTTTTTATATTTTTTATTTAAGTTGCTTTTATAGTTTCGTTTCTATTTTTGTTCGTTTAATCTTCTTGCTAATGCCAGCGTTAGTAGTGTTGTTGTTGTTTAGTTTGGTTTAGTTCGGTTTGTTAGCCGTTCTTGTTTAAGATCTCGTCCTTGTCGTTGCTCTCCTCGATTCGCTGCTTGCGCTTGTTGTCCTCCACCTTTGACTTTTTGCCTTTGTCCTCTATGCAGCATACGTACAAAGATTTACACATACATATGTATGTGCGCCTATATGTATACTATGTAGTATCAACTTCTATATAAACATTGTACTTATTCAAACAGAGTAGCTGTATATGTTTGTTTAGTGTTTCTGATCCTTTTCAGTTGGCATAATCCTCGCGCACATACATACATACATATGTACATGCATACATACACTTAGGTATTTTCATGTCAACAGTTTGTTACAGTTGGCAACAATTCCCTGACCCAATTCATATTTGCTCCACATCATTCACACTCTCATTCGCATCGCGTTGCAGCGTTTCTAATGGCATTGTTGTTGTCCTTGAATTGCCGCCTACCTGCCCGGTACCTGTATGAGAGCTATGTATGTATGCATTTATGTACATATATAACAGGGTATGTATGCAGTATGCAGCGCGCTCTGGGGAACAGCCAATTTGTGGCCGCGCCGCTGGCAACAGCTGCTCATTCATATTTCAAAGTAGCGTTCAAGCATCATAGCGCCCGAGATGCAGTTTACGCGTCGTGGAATTGAGTTGTGGTGAATAGTGTTTTTTTGTTTTTTTGTTTTTTAACTGACAAATTGTGATTGCGAGCATTGCGTCCTTGACCTCTCCCGTTGAGCGAGAAAGAAAATGTTTGAAGGGAAATGGCAACAACATCAAAAAAGCGCCTCTGGGAATTAGCGTTGCACACAAGTTATATTTAACTTAATGGTTAGAGTACTCGTGTACGCATTTTTATGTATGCACATACATACATACATATTTATGTATGATATATGTTTGTTTAAAAAATCGATAGTTACACAAAACGGCTGCCTTAATTTGTTGCACTGCTGTGAGAGTTTGGCTGGCCGCGGCCTTGTTTCATACGCTTGTGTGTGGCTGTGCTGTGCTGTACTGTGCTTGTGTTCGCATTAGTAGGGTTCGTGTGCTTCCGTTTTAGCACAAGTATAACAAGTACCCCTCACCTGTGCTCACCTTAAGTTAACTAACATCCTGAGTCAGTAGTAATCGATATTTTTCATTTTGCTGCTGCTTTCTTGCTTTATTCGTTTCACCCTTTGGTCGTGCGAATTTTTTTATATTTTCTCAGACTTTTTGACATTTGGCGACCACATCGGATGGTCGAAATTGTGTGTGTGTGCTAATCTGTATACATACGTACATACACATAACGTTTACGTCATCGCTGCGTGTTTTATGGTTTACATAAGGTTTTTTTTTCTTTTTTTTTTTTTTGTATGAAGAAGAAGAGTTGGAACGATACAGGTACTCAATTCTGACGTTACATGTTGTACCTACTGAACCACTTAGCAAAAATCAATATTTGAAAAGTGGATTCGGATGCTGTAAACCTGTTGCTTCTTTGTCATGAATTGATTTGGATTAACTACTTTTAGAGCCGATAGCCATAGCAGCTAGTGCTCAGCCCCTTCCCCTTTAGTCTTAAAATTAATTTTTAATTCTAAATAAATAATAATAACTACTTTTACATAGAAGTAGTCAACAGTAATCTAATTTCAGTGATGTATCTGCTGTAATATATGAATTAACTTTAAAGCTTGCCATGCCTATTAAGCGCCGGACAGCTTTGGTTGGCCAAGGTGGCAATGATGAAACAGATATCAATTTTCTTGGCAACCGGGACCAACTTTTTGATGCCTCTTTTCGCGATCGCCCCCAGATTCGATAGAAGACCGACCACAGCCGGCAGAGCCGCAGTCAATCCGTCTGCATCTCAGCAGGGCTGCACACCGCTCCTAAAAGCGTTGCGGTGTAACAGCGCACTTTAAGGCTATTAAATTTGAAATAAAAAAACGACGTCTTCACTTCTTTAAGTTGCAAAATCTCATAAACGTTGCTTGCTAGAGTACTTCTAGATTCAACGCAAATAATTGCTTAGTAATTAAATGCTTTAATTTTAGGGGTCATGGTGACAGTTGATAAAAAAAAACCTGTTGGGCTTAGAGTGGGAAAGGTAAAAGTCATAAATAAAATACGTCTCATCATTTACTCACTTATAATTATTTCGTACTTCTCTTTTTTTTTAATCGAAAATTGACTTGGAAATGCAGGTGCTAAAGATTATTACCAAAAAAAAAGGTGCGAGTACCGATTCGTCAGGTCTTGAACTTGTATGTAGTTTTCGACCATATAATTAGTGTTTCAGCTTCTTTTCGCGTTATAATCTTCCCCATATTCTACATTTAGGACTTTCTTATAGAAGAGGGAGTCCAAACTAAATTTCATCAAAATCGGATGAAATTTAATGTTTCGGCCCACAAGAGTGGAGGGCATGGTAATTAGCCCATCTTCACCATATTTTATAATTTCCTATCCTTAAGAAAAATTAGAGCACATGTTAAGTTTCAGCTAAATCGGTGCACGTTAACAACTACCAAACACCGTGCGACGTCAGGATTTCTTGAAGACTTTGAAATTTAAAAGGTAGGATTAATTCAAATATCATTTAAAAAACTCAATACAATAGTGTTTCCAGATAAAATAGAAAGTTGTTTAGAATTTAAAAACGTATTATTTTTTGGTTTTGGCGACCTTTTCAATTCTTAATTTGTTGGTTTTTGCCGGCTCGAGGTCAAATTTTTTTATGGAATTTTGATTAAAAACACAGGTTTTTTAATTTTTGTCCAATATATTTCGGTTACACCGCGGTAATCGTCTTCAGGGCAAATTGATGACACGTCTGCTCCGTGTGACGTGGAGTTTTGTACGAGCCGGCAAAAACCAACAAATTATTATTTTTTGGTTCAGAAAGACAAACAGGTATTAGAAATGCCCTTATAATTAATTCAATTTAGTCCTCTTTTAAAAATAAATTTTGCAAATGTTCAAGGATATTCAAGAATAAAATTTTAAAAGGACATTTTCAATACCTATGCGTCCTTCTGCTGCAAAAATTGTTTATTTTTTAATTCTATAGAAATTTCTCTTTTATTTGATACCCACGTTCGATATTTTACATTGTTACTGAAACGCAGTTTTACTATTTCTGGTCCCTAGTGTACACGGTGCACGGTGTTATCATAAGTAATGCGAAACTTAAAAGCATGAGATGCCAACAAACTATGTTTGTACCTAACTACATATGTATGTAGAAGACTAGCGTCTTCCCTTCTAAGAGATATGTATGTAAATTAAAATTTATGAGCTTACTAAGTTCCACACATGGTTCTGTTTCCAGTAGCTTTGTGTTTTAGTCCTTACATTTTCTGCCTGTTGGATCATATACAGGTCATACTCCCGTTGACTTTTAACACCAAATACAGTTTGGAGAGGGACTTACAAAATTATCCACAAAGCCCCCTTCATCTATGATAGCTGAAGGAGAAATGTGCATCTAGCAGAATCTGAGATGATTCCTCACTACTTTCAGTTCAATCACCGTCGTCCTAATAGTCTTGACGTTGCGCTGTAGCTCTCAATAATACTACAAAATTGTGGCGATAAGCTTTTCTTTTCCTGACGTTTAGAATTTTGTAGATCGTCAAAAGATCTCTGAAGAGTACAGCACCTAGAATATTCTGAAAATTTCGCTAATTTGTAACTTTCTCTTACGTATTTACTAAGAGTGCCTAGTCCGGAGTTCCACCCGGGTGACTTAGTACTTCTATTGGTTATATTTATGGCACAAGCTTGCTTGTAAGCATTATACATAGTTTTTGATTGACAGAAAACCGCTTATCTTTTCGCTTATACTTTTCCGAGAATGAGTGCTCGCCAAGAGCTCTTCACTTCGTCACCAATGCCCCAGGCTCAGACTAAAGTCTTACAACGCGCACTTTGCTTTATTGGTTCAAGTGATATTGGGTAATCGAAGAGATGGTCGGTGTCCTATTATAGTTGAGTTTAAGGATTTAAACTCCCTTGCCATTTCGAATGAATTTGTGATGCATAAGGCTGCGATTATCGAAAAAAAAAAACAATCAGCATAAACTTAACTTTCGAGCTGCATTGGCGGGGTTTCTCTATTACGTCAAATTTATTCGCAAACACGTCTCAAAAGAGAGTAATAAACGTCAACTAGTCAACACTGTTCTGAAGTTGAGAAAAAAAAAATATTAAGCTAGGGCTCTTACATCTTGGCATCCACGGCTAAGCTTATCACAAAAACATTGGAAAAAAACGAAGGCTACATTTTTTAAGCACTAAAAATTGTTGATGCCGTAGCCGATAGCTGCCACTGAGAATAAAAGCCTTTGTACGGGAAAGACCAAATCGAGTGAGACTTGGCTTTTGCTACATGGTTTTTGTAATACGCGACTGATAGCAAGTAAAATTAGGAACAGTGAAAAACTGTTTGTAAATCAGGTCAATTGTACTGTATTTTGTTAAATTGTATATATATGTGCATACATATATATATGTACATATGGAGGCATACATATACTGGTAATTATATCGTCATTAACAACTTTTGGGGAAAGTAGGCTTAATTATGCAACAAAACGTTTAGAAAACTTTCCGTAGGTTGATATATTAAAACGTCGAAACTAATTGGTATATTAAACATAATTTAAATGTATGTACATTTATAAATACTTATGTGCAAGTAGTGCCTGTGAGTCATTGCTTCTATAATTTAAATAATGCAAGCTACTGGCGTTCACACCTCGAATGTGTGACTTTCTTTTATGGAATTATTGGTTTCCCCAACAATAAGTAATCATTATTCTGTAAACGTACACGAAGGTACACTATATATAGTACATATATGTGCACATTTATGTAAAAGAACGAAAAACTTAAAGTACATTATCACGCTTACGTACTTACATCTGTACATACGGATGTATGCATGTACATTAGGGTGGTAAAAAAACAGTTAAGTCGGAATTGTAACGCTCTCACTATCTAGGATTGTTCTATATCGAAAAAAGTATACCCCTATTTTTTATTTTGAAACCAAAAAATATTTAGAGGTCGCTCAAAGCGTTCAAAGTTTTCCATGTATTTTTATATGGGAAAAATAAATTTTTTCGTAGAAATGGTATAGAATTCGTGAAAGTCAATATTTTTCGATCGAAAAACTCTGGTTCTCTTCAGGAGACTTTCAATAATAATACTCATTTTTATTGGTCGCCCCATTGCATCTCTTGGTGTTTTGTGGGTTTTTGGCGGCTCTATAAATTATAGTTACAATGAAAAAATGGTTCAATATATAATTGGGTATTATTATTGGGAATGTCCTGCAGATACGCAGAGAGTTTTCTGAGTTTTGGACCACCCTAATGTGCATAAGGGCGGTTAAAAAGTACATAGAAAAAACGACCTTTTAATATTTTCCTGTGACTTCTCCCAGAATTATTCAGGCAGATTTTAAAATTCACTTCCGAGGGAATTTCACCCAAAGCCACTTTGAATTCAAACAGAATGGGAAGGTGAATTGCATTGTCTGATATAGAATGAGAAAAGAAAAAAAAAAAAAGTTTTTGTAATTTTGAAAACGGTTAATTTTTAATGGTGTGCAGTGTGGAAAATCAAATTATTTTTTTGACTAAGTCAAAAATCTCGAGAATGAGATAAAAAAGATTACCTTGTCCTTTAAAAAATTTAAAACCTTTTATTATTTTTTACCTGAAAACATACTGTTGCAATGAGCCTTTCAAAAAGTCTTAACCACATATTTTTGCTGTTCTTGCACCAAATAATCTATTTCCATGACTGCAAGAACCGGAAAATGCATTAAATTTTTTTAAGTTCATTTCATGCAATTTATAGAATTATTGTTAGAGTCCCAAAAAAATAAAATGATGATGCATATTGTACTTAAAAATTTTAGCAAATATTTTCTCAACGGGTTTGTTTATTTTTTTTATATAAAAAAATATTCGTTTTATAGTAAATATACAAAAAACGCATTTTATTCATACCTAATAATATTTTTCTTGTGTTAGTTTGATGTTTATTATTTTTTTTGAAAGTATCTAAGGCATATATGTAATACTCCTATATTGGCAGTAAGAGCTAGTACCGTCCGAAAACACTACAGAATAGATATATCAATAAACACGTACGAAAGAAAAGGAACACATACGTTTATAAATAAACATGTACACAACACATATACAAAAACGGCACTCAAGTACACAATAAATTGACACAAATGGTACTAGACTGTCTCGCTTTATTTTCGGAATGCTTACACATTGAGAAGTTAGCTTACTGCCAATATAGAAGTATTACATATATGATCTAAGGAACTATCTCACAACATGTATGTATGTATATGAGAAAATCTCACACTTATCTTAGAAAATTCATTTTTCAGTTTTCTATAAAGAACAAGATTCCAACGCGAAATTGTGTTTAAATGTAAATTTGAAAAGGATACACTATACATACTAAAAAAAAGCTTGTAAGTAAAAAATAACCACTCGTGCTCATATATTTAGCCGTAGTTGCGTATATAACGTATACGCCCCGTAGCACCACGCGCAGTCACCTATGCGTTTATGTATTCGCCCGCCTTAACTTAAAAGTCATATATTATTTAAAACTACTTAAATATTGGCGTGAAAGATTTTAACACAGTACATATAGTTACATACATATACTAATTTCTTCATGTATATAACAATTTTAGCACGAATTTCGAGTTTGCCAATAAAAATTTTAAAAATGGAATTTTAGTTTCTCAAATCAGTCATCTTTTACTCAATGTATTTTTTTTTATTGGCTGACACACAAAAAAGCTGTGGCAGCTGTCATTTTTTTAATTTCGTGGTAAACTCTTGAAACTTTCCAGATATGTTGTATTTGATGCCAACGTCCATTGCCTCTAATATGAATATTCTATTTGAAAACTTCCAGCAGTTATTAAAAAATAATAATAATTATGATTTTTTCGAGTGATAATGAAAAAAATGAGTAATTTCGGTACTTTTTCGCCCAAAATATATGTTTTAAGGCTAAACTTGTTCAAATATTTAATTTATTTTATATTGTACTTGTTTCTGGAACTACATTGATTGAAATAGATGCAAGAAGAATGCTTCAGCGTTTTATTTTCTGCCCAGAGAAGGGAGTGACACTAAAAAAACAACTCGCGAGATTTGGTTATATACGATTCCTAATAGAAAATTTGAAATTTTAATTAGCATTTGTTGAAATTCGTCGAATTTTTACAAATCTCGTACAATATTGAAATTTTGACTCACATGGTTTTCGTTTGATAGGTATACTTGTATAAAAATAATTATAAACATTAAATAAACAAAAGAAAAATAGCCAAAACTTGTTAAAATGTCCTTATTTGTTTGCCCGCCACCGTAAATACATAAAATGTATGGCAATCGAAAGCGCTCGCTGGTAACCAATTTCAAAATAAAGAAGTTCGGTCTCATAATTTTCAAAATTCTTCAGTTTTGGAAAAAAATTGGATCACCCTAATGTACCTAAATACAAATGTACAGACATAAATTATTCATGCCACGTCCGTTTGTGTAGATAATTAATGCCTTTAGCCAATTGGAGCGCGTAAAACTTCAGAAATTGAGATGATTTTAATTTGGTGCGATGTCTTTTAGAACATGGATGCATATCCTGGAGGGTATATTGCTTTTTGAGTAAGACCGAAAATCTTTCTTACATAATTTAAACAGTACACAACAATACATATTCTCATACATGCGTATATATTTCATCATTTATGTAGTTATCACAAACATGGACATACATATGTACATATATAAGTACGAGTATGCATCTGCGTGATAGACAATTGGCATTTTCTTAGCCAATTCACAGACTCTGATAGTTGGCTAACCAGTAGGGTAGTGTTGGTCAGCATAATGCTGCTAAACATGGCTGGCTTCTGTGTGATGCACGCCAGCTGTTCAAGCTACCATAACATTTTACATATTAATACCCAACGCACGCACACACACAATAGCCTCATTTGCATACATACTTATTGTATTTAATATTATTACTTCAGGTTTGCTTTGCACTTCATTCATTCATTGTAACGAGCCAAAAAGCGTTGCGCTCTGTTAAGCAAGTAATGCCACAAAAATGTGTCTAACAACAACTACATACATACATATTCGCCGCACTAAGCCTAGTCTAACCATCAACCATCATCAACACCGAATAACTCGACTTGGCTTGTCCAATAAAATGAGTGACAAAGGGTAACCAGGTGGCTAACACCAGAGTTTTTCAATTGTAAACGTGTTTTTATTTCTGCGTTTTTTTTTCGTGCACTGAAACAAAAGAAAACTGCAAGTCAACACAAAAATATGTATATAAAGACTCTCTCAAGCACACTGAACGGTACATATGTACACATATATGTATGTACATACATATGTATAAACATATGACACTATATGCTTGCGAATACGAAATAAGAAAACGCCTAACTAGGAAATGGGCACAAAAGGTAAATAAACATCACAAAATAATAAAAGAAATTTGTAGTTGAAAGTCATGTAGTACTTGATAGGTTTATACATACATACATACATACATACGTGCATACGTACATATGTATACTTATACATAATTGTTGTGCTAAGCTAGAAAGTGTGTTGACATCCATCCAAGTTCAGAAGGCAATGTAATTACTGAAATTGTTGTCTTTTAGGGGAAAACTGTTTCTCGGACCGCAAAAATTTCTATTTTATAAAGCAGGGTTGTATGTATACCTCAGTTTTCCAGTGTATGTATGTTCCTGTGTTGCATTTCATGAAGTGATTTGGGTTATTAATAATTCTGGGTTCTCGAAAATGTTGTTTCATTTGAAAACTGTTGAGAATGTAGATGCAATTGATTCTCTCAATGCCCACGTATCCCATAAAATTAAACACTTTGTAGCAATGATGTGTTTCTATAAAAATGTAACTGTTTGCTTGCGTTCACGCAGTGGGCATAACATCTTACCGTTTTATACAAACAATAACTAGCTGAAAGTTATACGTCTTCTTCTCCTAGTTTAGCGCTGTAACCGTCTACGCAATTCTAGCCGGGCTCAATAAACCGCATCAGTCGTTTCAGTTGTGGGTCTACTGACTCAAATTGAAAATGTCAAAAGAAATCAAGTCCTTCTCCGCCTGGTATTTCCATCGCAGAGGAGTACTTGCTCTTCCTCTACTACCTATAGCGGGTTCGTATTGAGTGCATTCTGGGTTGGATCCCATCTTACCCAGGTGTACTAGAATCGCTGGGATACCAAATTCAGACATCGCGACTTATGCTGAGGTATTTCCTTTTAGTGCTGTGAGAAGCGGTTGCGAGATTCGACATACATATAAATAGTGAATACCTGGTATATGATGGATTTTAGTTGTAAAGCCAACACGTTTAGGTCCATCAAGTTCGATGCCGTTGAGCTGAAGCCTTTCTCAAAATACGCTTGTTAAGACCTGATAGGTAATGGCGATGGCGAGCTGTCTGTGGCAGCAGCTTTTTCTTTTTTCGGGTGGTGGTACCTCGACACAAAAGCCTTCAAATGGGAATCAGGTTCATCGCCTCCGCTAGTTTCTGTGGCAAGTTGTTCCTTCCTTTTTTCCTTTTTTAGGCGTTAGACGTTATTTCTCCTTCTAATACACAAAATGCGGCTCGCTTTCTTACTCAGTCCTCTCTATCAACCATACGTATGTAGCTCGTTCTGCGCCAGATAGAGAGCAGGTGTCAAAATCCTCTACCGAATTTCTTTAAAGGTGGTGATTCCAGTCTTAGTCCTCGAGCTGCTTCATTGCAGAAGACACATCTCATGGTGGAAACACGCTGCAGACTTAAGTGAACCCTTAAAGTGAATAAATAGAATTGGACCCACCGAAGTATCCACGGTACGTGAAGGCAGACGCAAAAGTATAGTCAAGCACCTGTAACAACAATCCTTTTGCGGTAACCCTCGAGTATGTATAACCTTTTGTCTTGGGAATAAGAATACACCATCCACTGAACCAAGACTTCATCGTGAATCAATCAACACCCTCGTCAACTTTCTTCACCCCTTTGAAGTCCATCGTAGAAGACCAACGCGGCCTATTGCAGACGAAGAGCTCGAGTTGCTTTGCAAGTCTCGCGATTTGTTGATACAACTCAATTCTGGATATTGTAGCAGGTTAAACTGTTCAGTTCCATTTGAATAAGATGCTCCGACGACACTAACCACCTATTTATGTATACATATGCCCAACAAACAAAAGGCCACGTTTTAAATAGTTCCGTTTTCAATAAAATAAGTAATTCAAATTTAAAGATTCTGGTATATAAATAAACTAGAATTATTCGATTGTAAAAATTCGATTTACTGGGTACTTTGATCTATGTTTCAAAAAAAACAGCCTCAAAATATTCGAAAAATTTGTTGAAACCGAAAAAATATTTAGAGGTCGCTCAAAAACACTCAAAGTTTTCCAAGTATTTTATAAGGGGAAAAACCGTTTAACGCGGAAATGGTACAGAATTCTTGAAAATTAATATTTTTCCAGTAATAATACCCAATTGTTTATTTTACCATTTTTTAATAGTAGCGATTTTTTCGTGGTTTTAGGGGCACTATAAAAGTAGGTTAATATTAAAAATGGTTAAATAAAAAATTGGAAACAAAGTTTATCGATAGAAAAATATTAATTTTCAAGAATTCTACACTATTTCTATGAAAAACTGTATAAAAGACATGGAAACTTTGAGCGCTTTGAGCGACCTCTAAATATTTTTTTAATTTCAAAATAAAAACAAGTAAGAGCAGCGCTGTCTTCGGCTATGCCGAAGGCTTCATACCTTTCATGAACATCTGCAAATTTTACTTTGACAGATTACTGCTTTTGAATACATCTGCATACATCGATAGAGGAGTTACATACTTATATAAAAAATCGCATCTAAACAATCAGAGGTATGGAAGATATACTTTATATGGCACCAATCTAAGTGATTTTCACTGCTATGTGATCGGTATGTAAACCGGTAACACAATTTATTGGGTTTAGTTTCCTACATAAAGGAGATATATGGCAAAAACTGGTATCTGAACAATCAGTGCTATAGGAGATAAAGCTTATACAGCATAGATTTTGATGATTTTCTCAGTAGACTTTGTATTATTATTTATAAAATATCTTACGAAATTTATCGGTTTTAGCTGTTCAAATAAAGGAGTTTTACAGTAAAATCCCATATCTGAACAATCAGATGTATGGAAGATATATGTTGTAGTCATCCGATCCTTGTTATTTTCACTGTAAGTATTCTGTAAATAATGAGTGAAAGTGGTGCGAAATTTCATGTTCCTAGCTGCATAAATGGAGGAGTTATGATAAAAGACCTCATATCTGAACAATCAGTTGTATGGGGTCTGCAGGTTATAGTGACCCGACCTTTGTTATTTTCACTGTAAGTCTTCTGTTATAATGACTGAAAACAGCGCGAAATTTCATGGTCCTAGCTACATAAATGGATGAATTATAACGAAAAATCTCATATCTGAACAATCAGTTGTATGGGAGCTATAGGTTATAGTTACCCGATCTTTTTAATTTTCACTGTAAGTTTTCTGTTGATAACTATTGAAAACAGTGCGGAATTTCATGTTCCTAGCGATATAAATGGAGGAGTTATAACGAAAAATTTTATATCTGAACAATCAGTTGTATGGGGTCTATAGGTTATAGTGACCCGATCTTTGTAATTTTCACTGTAAGTATTCTGTTGATAATGGGTGCAAGTACTGCAAAATTTCATGTTCGTAGCTGCATAAATAAAGAAGTTACAACGAAAAATCTCATATCTGAACAATCAGTTGTATGGGAGCTATAGGTTATAGTGACCCGATCTTTGTAATTTTTACTATAAGCATTCTGTTGATAATGGGTGCAAGTGCTGCGAAATTTCATGTTCGTAGCTGCGTAAATGGAGAAGTTATAACGAAAAATCTCATATCTGAACAATCAGTTGTATGGGAGCCATATGTTATAGTGGTCCGATTCTTCCGGTTCCGACAAATGATTAATACATTATAAAAATACACCCACCTACCAAATTTGATCCGGATATCTCGAAAACTGAGAGACTAGATTGCATACAAACAGACAGACAGACGGACAGACGGACAGACGGACAGACGGACAGACGGACAGACGGACATGGATAAATCAACTCAGCTCGACGTTCTGATCATATAAGTATACATTTTGATGGGTCTATCTCTTTTTGTTCTGGTACTTACAAACATCGGACCAAAGTTATAATACCATTTCATGCTCATGAAAGGTATAATAAACAGGGGTATAACTTTTTTCGGTATAGAACAATCCTATGGGTGAGAGCATTCAAATTCCGACTCAACTTTTTTTTGGACCACCCTAATGTGCATACATATCAAAACTGTTTCTTACTGAATTTTTTTAACGACTTCCACAGCTGTTGTTCCAACTTCAAAATTTCTATGTGAAATACCGTTCACCCGAAATCGTTCCACATTCATAATAAAGTGAACGATTTCGGGAGACGAAATTTTTCGCCGGGAAAATTGTTTACGAATATTTATAATAAAGCTGATTGATTTGAAGTTGTACAATTTTCTACATATGCACATATGTACATACATATGTATATTTATGTGGTTTTTGCTTCGAAATATATATTTAATTATTATGCAATTGAATTTTCAGCAGTGCCAAAGTTTTGAAGAACAGTTTTATTTTACATAATTCCACTTTAAAAAATGTAAACGACTCTGGTAGAAACATTTTGAAAGTTACGGAATTTTGCTGTAATGCAAACATCCAACTGAAAAATTAAAATTTACCCCCAAAAATTGCATGCGAAGACTATAATACACATAAATAGTGGCATGAAGCACATTGGTCATTGTATGTATGTACATATATATGAATGTATGTATGTGCGTACCCAGCTTTCGTCAATTGAATATAAGACCTTGCCTTATATTATTTTTAACAAATAGATGACATTTAATGTCGTCATTTTTGCATTGTAATTGACCTTTGAATTTAATGCGATGACCCGTCTTCCTGTCAGCATCATTTAAGGTAATAAATAGACATACATACACACAAAACATATGTATGTACGTATGAATATCATTTTATACATATAAGTATGTATGTATATGTATGTTTGTATATATGCACATGCGAACTTTTATGTGAATGAAATTACCTAAGTAAACCGGGTGTGTGACGGCTCTTGTCAAGTCACAGCCGCAATCCGGTCTTTGGCAGAGCGTTAAAAGAAACCTCCGGTTGGGGGAGGCGTCGTCGGCAACTTGTCGTCATCGACATATTGCATTCACCGCCGCTGTTAATGTACTCACACGAATGATATGTACATATGTATATTTTAAGAAGGAAAGCAAGCAACATGCATATTAACAAATTATGCATTTACACAAAAATTTACATGTACGCACATGCATACATACATATGTAAGTCTAAAAGATTGCATGTCGAGCACAATGCAAGCAAGTCTACGATATGTACATACATACATACATAAGTATTATGCACTTGTAATAAAACGTACATGCATACATACATACATACATACAGTGATGACTCTGCGCCCGTGTGGGCGTTCACATCTTTTGTTTGCAGTGAGTGTACTACGTACTATGTGTGTCTGCTTGTATGCATACAAGTGGTGGCGCATGTGGGACGTTTTGCTCGGACTGACGTTTATGGCACTTAGATGCCATTTGCCACAGCAGTGTGCCCCCTTTTGTTTACCGGCCAGTTACTTTTGGCCTCCAACTCTAAATACATACATTTATGGAACGTGCTGAATGATGAATGCAGGATCTACATATATATACATACATATAGCAAAGATTGATATGACTTTTATATTTGTACATACATATGTACGCGTGTGTGCCCGAATCAGCAGGAGGAGCCAACTGCTCCAGCGTCTACTTCAATTAAATTTAATTAAGATTTAAACTGTTCAACGACGTGACGATGACCTTAATGTAGCCACTTCGGTTGTGTCGGTGGTTGTTATGAGGGGGTGTTTATTGCATTTAGACGACTATCACAACCCAACGCAGACAGTCTATGAAAATGTGGGATCCACATACAAGTATGTATGTATGTACATGAGTGTGTTTGTTAAAGCATCTATGGATAGATGAGCATGAATGAAAAAAGCTAGCTTCACAAATGGATCATGCTTCATCATATGTTTGCTTCTGGTGTGTGTGGCACAGATGTGTGGATGCATGTCCGCTCCCGTTTTATTTTCAAAGCTAAGATACGAATACGTACTTATGACATTAATACAAATACCTACAAATATACATAAATATGTTTGTATATGTATGTATGTATGTCCGTATGTCGCTTGTGGAAGTGTTAATTGAAAATTACTTTCATCATTGAAAGCTTCTGCATTTCTAATATTTCTAAGAGCACAACATCGTCCGAGTAAGAATTCGATGTTAATTTCTTCTATTTTTTTATTTGATACATTTTTTTTTGTTTTTTGTGTGCAGTGCCATCATCGCATTTTTAATTGAAAGCAAATTAACACGTAAGGAATTTCTAGCATTTCATTAACTCATGGGAATTGAAAGTGATACCCAAATGTTGAGTATATGCAACTAATAAAATGATGAGAATTACATTAGCTCAAAAGCGCATTTGTATAATCTAATCAACAAAATAAATTCTTTTAATTTCTAAATTTAGAATGATGGATCGGGCAAGATGAAAGTGACAAGTGATCTTAATGAATTACATACTACTTGCATGCCTTGCAATTGCATTAGATATGCATCGCATAGCAGTAGCCCAGTGTATAGAGGTGCTTAGAGAAAGTGTTTTCAAACACCGCCTAATGGTCTGTGGTGCACACTAACTACTACTCGGTAGAACCCAAGTTCGATACCAAACAGTATTCCCAGAAAACATTTTTTTTTTCTAATAGCAGTCGCCCCTTAAATAATTGCCACTGCCATACCTCTGAGTGTATTTCTGTTATTGAAATACTATTTATTTATGTGCGGTTTAGAGGCGTTGCAAAGAGCTCCAGCTAGTAATTACAAATTTGTTACAAAAAAAAAACCGAAGTAAAAGTGTCTCGTAAGTAGGAAGTCTCGTCGTGTCATTTTTATACCGAGCCTCCTTGTGCACTGGGTATTATAACTTGGTTCCAATAACAGTTGTTTGTAACAGCCTAAAGGAACTGAGATAGATATAGACATATATACACCAAAATGTTCAGAGTGAGTAGAGAAGTCGATTAAGCCATGTCTGTTTGTCCTTCCGTGTGTCCGAGCACAAGCGAAAATTCAGATATCTAACGAAATTCGGTTTAGCACCGCCCACTTATGCGGAATCGCTGCAACTCAGTAGCCGCTTCACCAAACTCGGTACGAACATTGCTCGGAATAAAAGTAAGAAACAAATGAGATTATCTTCTTCTTCTTATTTGGCGCTGTAACCGCCTAAGCGATTTTGGCCATAATGAGATTATAGATTTTTGTAAAATAGGCGTGGCACCACCCCACTTATGACATATGTTATCGGTGTCGATTAATCGATTTCTGCCAAACTCGATTCAATTATTTCATTCGATCTAACTTCACATTTTATTGGAACTGTTTACAATCGGGAAGAATACCCATGCTTATCATGTAGTTTACAGTAATATGAAAATACGATATTTAATATGTGCGCAGGGTACATA
>NW_023458558.1:48915792-48925077 GCF_013731165.1 Rhagoletis pomonella
TTGCCCTGCAATGACTGGTCAGAAGGCCTTTAAGTAATTTCAAGTCGTGCCAAATACGTTCAAGAAATGTTTACGGTTTGAAAAATGTAGCCCGAAACCTGTTTTGAGGTGACCTCATGTGCTTTCTGGAAAATCAGTAGCTCACAATGTCAAGGATTTTGTAGATGTGTTTGTTGTCGCTAAGCTTTCTGCATAATTTCTGAGACCTGATTCTGATAATGGCATGAACTGCAGAATAAAATACAGAGTTAATTTGTCCCACGATAGCTTCTGGTTTATTCACTATTGACCACCACTTTGTTATCATCAATACCGCAGACGTGACTGTCCAGCGGTTTTGGTCCATCGTTGTTCCAGTTGATTCTGTTTGAGAAAAATACCCTGTTCTTTTCCTGCTTCCATAACCTTGATAGCGGATATGTGTTTGCATTTTCATCTGAGATGGCAAACCTCCTCGGTGTTTATTTCTGCCTTGAAAAAGCTTCTCATAAAGAACATTTACCGTTCGGAGGCGGCGTAAAATTGTACGTTTCTCCATTTGTGTTACAATATCAGAACTCATAAAAAAAGTTGGAGGAGAAGCTCGGCAAAACACTTCGCAAAAGTGTAAGCGCCAAAATATTTCTAACAGAGCTAGCTAAATATTTGCGCTAACATCTTTACCACTAATATTATTGTTTATTGACTTTACTGAAAAATAGCTGCATATGTACATTTATATTTACATACTAATGTAGAAGAAATCATAAAACCTGCATACATATAATCAATCTGCTCACATCATTTACAACAAGCATACCGCATAACATACACATGCATATGTATACATACATAGTACATAAAACACTAGTACGTCCTTTAGTACAGTTCCATCCCACCTGTACACTTTTACTCACCAAAATACCTAAACGACCATTATCCACACGTAGGGCTATACATACATACATATGTACATACATACCTAAGTAATGTCCTGGGTTTGGTGTGACTGCACGACAAGTAAATGCTGTTTTATCGCCTCTTTTCTTTCAGGCGACATCGCTGAGACGCCTTATACCTGTTAGGGTAAGATAACCTGCAAGCGTTGCATTTCGTTGCGTTACATTGCGTTACGCTTTATTTCCTTTTCCTTTAGTTTAGTTGTACTTCCAGTTGTATTGAGTTTAGTTGAGTTGAGTAGAATTAAATTTAATTAGTCGATTGGTTTGCGTTGCGTTTCTTGCATTTAATAGCACTTAAAAACAAAAATATGGATATACATACATACATACACATGCATATGCTAAAACATAGTATGTATGTACGTACATACATTTGTACATATGCATACAAAGCAATGCCATAAAGATAAACAACTTATGCCGCGGTTTCCATATTTCTATTTGTTTTTGCGGTTGCCCGGCAAATTGGATTGCTTGATTTGGCCCATTGATTTTAGGGCAGCGTTAGGAAGCACACGTAACGTTGGCATTGTCCTGATGAGGGTGAACTGTTGGCTAATATGCGCATGCATATGCATGTATGTACATGTATGGGCGCGGAAATTGGTTTTTACAATATAAAACACACACATATATATGTATATGTCTGGCGATATGATTAGAAAATTGGTTTTACGTTTTTAAAACTCCCTTCCAGCTGAAAGTTTTTGTTTGCTTTTGCATTCGGGTGGGTGTGGTCGTCAAACGTACATATTTATAGGGGGTTGCTTATCTTTAAAATAGTCAACGTTTGACTGTCTTTCTCGTTTGATTCGCATTTCGAATTGAAGTCGAACACGCCAAGCCAGGATGTTGATTGAGCGGCTGTCATTAGATCTTCTATCACATTACATACATACATATGCACACACATTGACCATTGTGTGTATGCATTTTTTGGCATGTAAGTTACGTAAATACATTACCGCAGCACGTGCGCAAAACGCTGTAGCAGTTTTTTTTTCGAATATATGTATATATCGATTTTTTAATTTCTTAAGGTATTCATAAAATGGCTGACAAATATTGTGTGTGGCTTCCATACTTGCGTCTAATTATTTGTCAAAGCAACCATGTAAATAGCCATAACAGATACTTAATACACATTTACAAGTGTATACATATTCACAAATGCGCATATGACCATAAATATTTTACAACAGGTTTTTTTTTTAAATATTGCATGGAATACTTACATACATACATACATACATACATACATACATACATACATATGTATATCTGAAGTTTACGTAATTTTGTTTTGCATGTTCTTTGTGGTTAGCCTTGTACTCTTTAATTAGTTTCAGACTAGATGTGTACTAAGTATTTATAAAATGGATAATAAGCAAATAGATAGTGTTTTATGACAAAAAAAAATTCTATGATTTTCATAATTTTTCTTACTAAAAATCATAAAAAGCAATGTACGGTAGGGTCAGTGGCGTAGCCAGGGGCTGGGGGCGCGCGGGTTGGGCGATATATTGCCGCTTTGTTAATAAACAACTATTTTTTTTTTTAACTTTTGATTTGATAACACACTAGCATTTGATCCCTCTGATTTGTCGTCTTTTACTTCAGACTATTGATAAAATAGATTTTTATAAATACATATTTAATATTATCGATTATTGGACTACACTGAGAAAAGAGTTTAGTTACGTCAACCAAATATGTTTATATCAACACATGATTTGGTTATAGTTACACTATTTGGTTATAATTACCAAATCATGTGTTGAGAGAAATATATTTGGCTGACTTTTTTCTGAGTGTATGCATGTGAATATATTGAGCAGGCATACACTTGCCTTTTCAAGACTATCTGAAGAAAAGCTCAACATGCGAAAATACACTGAGTTTGCTATGTGCGCGTATCAGACCAAAGTAATATCGCATTTTCCCGGTCTAAAATGGCTGAGATAAAATTATACTCCTTTCTCTCTGTCGTTCATAAAAATAACCGGCTTCAGACGGTCTGAAAAGTTTTATAAGAGTTTTATAATGGTTTACTTGCGTAAAACTGAAGAGAGACTACTATTTCATTTTGCTCTATAAAAAAAAACTCTTATATTTAAGACCAAAAGGGCGGAAACAGGCGGGATCTACAGTTACGTTATAAAATGTATCTTGTACTATACGAATAGTAGTCTACAAAATGAATTCATAAAGTATTTAAATGTTTTATAAGGCACCTTGAGAAAAGCCTTTGGGCTGACACTGATTAAAAATTCTTTCAAAATGTTTTATGCAAAGAAATGTCAATTGATTAATAATTTCAGGAATATGTCTAATTTTTCCGGTATTTTTTAGCGTAATTAGAGAACAGCTGTGGCTGATTGGTTAGAAGTGCGTGGTACCACTCTGTAGCACCTGGTTCAAGCCGTGGTCTGAACAACATTTAAATTAGAAAACATCCGAGTGTGTTTCTGCCATGAAAAAGTGCCTAATGGGCATTTGTGACATTTTACCTCGAAATGTGATCAATCGAGAATTATAACTATGCCGTCGGACCAATAAAATCGTGTTACACCAACTAACAAAGTTGCTTAAATCTGCTTGTAATAAATACCTTTTCTCTTGAATAGAAAAAGGTCATGTCGCTCACCTAGATGTAACCGTTGCAACACAATGCAATAGGACGTTCTTCAACCAAATTCTGAGATAGGGTATTTTTCAATAAAATTCTCAAATAGGGCATTCTTGAAAAGTTGAGATAGGACGTCTTCGAACTGGCCGCTGAGATAGGTCGATCGTCCACTTAGGTGTCGAAATAGAGTACTTCTTCTTTGAATAACGTAAAAAACCACTCAAATCGATAATTTTCAAGTGTAAAAAGTCTACGTGAAGAGCACTGAATAAAGTATTTCGTATTTAATTACGCATTCCTGCGAAATTTAACTTATTCATGCATATTTTAGAATTTTTAACAATTTTCATGAAAAACCGCAAATTAACCAAACTAAAATTAAACTCTAACATAAAAACAAACAGTATTAGGTAAAAATACCCCTTAAGATAGATACTAAAGACAATACCAGTTTTTTTTAAAGGGGAAAGCAATCGGCGACATTTTTAATGAGAAACGTGATGACAAGCATATTTTAGAATTGTTTTTTAATTATCATAAAAGAAAAACAAAAATTAATTAAGTAAACTAAAATTTAATTTTTACTTAAAAAACATCAGTCTTAATTATAGACTAATAGGGGCCACCGGTATTAGAAAAAACTTTTTTTGTGATGTTGGCCGGAAACTTGGGGGACTAACCACCACACCATATGCATGTGTAAAAATGAATATATATAAGAATACACACAGGCGACGCGTCTAGCCATTGTGGGTCTCACCTATCAGTTATCGCTGAATATTTTTTTCATCGCCCCCCTTCCCGAAATCCTGACTTCGCCACTGTGTAGATTATCGGGTTTGATAAAGAAAATGGCAAACTCGAAGTTAATAACAGAAAGAAAATGAATAAAAAGGATAGTGAGTCACAACAAACGGAGCACACGTGTAAGCGCATGTAAACGAGTTTACAAAGCTGCGCAGGAATAACTATATACTCAAACATACATATAAATATATACATAAGTACATATGTATATTGAAGTAATATTGAAAATAAACCCACACACAGACAACTGCAGAAGGTAATACCCTGAAGACAAAGTCAGCCAAAAGTATGCATAAAAAGCAAATTATTTCCCAAACAACATCAACAACATTAACCGAGGCAACGAACAACAAAACATCGACCAAAGACCATGACACCAAATTCTATTCAGTAAATTTTCTTGTCCTCTACGCGTTTTCTTATTTTAGTTTCAATGGCAATACTTAGAGCAAAGTGGTTGTGGTGGCAGTTGCCATAATTTGCTTTTTTATATTTACTTTACACAAACTTTCTACTTCGAAATCCTGCGCCAATTGGCAGCACAGACTACCAAAAAAAATAAAAAATACGTGGTAGCAGTTGCCATAAGCGTGTGACGCCACTGCACACCTCTGTACATGCATACACACGCAAAGTGCAACGAGTAAGGGATGCAATGACGAACGGAAAGCGCACAACAAACGGAAGGACACAACAGAACGCAATGCATAAGGGGTGTGGGTTTGGGCTGAAAGGTTGCTCAAAGGTGTATTGGCCGCAAATATTTACACTTATTGCGTGCGTGTATGTAGTGACAAGCAGCAAGCAGCAAGCAGCGGCGCCAAACGTGCAACGCCCATCGACAGGCAACAAGCGCAGCTGGCGAGTTGGCTAGCAATACAAAGTGGCAACAGCACCGATGGCCAATTGCATGCATCAGTTGCATCGAGTGACACAAATGATTAGTCACTGTGGTCGTTGTCCTGCCACGGCACGGCACAGCACTGAACAGCCCAGCCCAACCCAGACAGGCCAGCTTTGTGTCCAGCTATAGCCAAACGGAAGGTTTCAGTTACAGTTTTGGTTGCTGTTGCCACACGTTGCACCCAACGCATGTGTCTGGGCGTCTATAGCAACTGCTGCCAGACAATGTTCTATGTAAACAAATAAGCCATAATTGAATGAATGAAATGACACAGTTAATACATTGTTTGGCAGAGGACAGTTAGCAAACAGTAATAAATTTATGTAATGTTAGCGCAATTTGGGAAGCTATGATATACATAAATACAGCAGCAAATCCAATTGAAATTATTCACTAAAAGCCAAGCAAAAAGTATGCAAACATATCTCTACATGTATTTTTACGAATGTTTGTATGTAAATACATACCATAAATGCATATCTAGGTATGAATATTGGAATAAGAGTAAATATTGTATAGCTGAAAGCTTTGCGATTGCCATGTACCTATACTATTACATAGCTAGCGTTTGCTTTGGTTTTGCCATTGTAGCTGGTGTAAGCGTGATGTAATGGTCGGTTCAATAAACTTTGGCAACAACGGGGCGCTTTTTCGGTTTATGCAAGCTACCAAGCTATACATATGTACATACATACATACATATGTAAGTCTAAGTGAAGATGTTCATCGGTGTATGTTTTGCGCTTTTAGTTTTTTGCACTTTGTAGTCATGGCGATTGTAGTACATACACTACATATACTATGTAGGCAGAGCGGAGTAAGGTGCCGCCGAAGGATATAAGAGTGGCGGCCCTTCATTGTTTTTTCGATATCTGCTTCTAATACCTAGACGCATCTTTTAAATATACATATATACTGTATATAATATACATATCGTCACCTGAAACGCAAACAGACGTAAAAAACATCATCGTCGAAAAGCAAAAAGTCATAACTAATAAAAAAAATCTAAATTCACTTTTTGATTTACAAAGTCTTGGCACAGCAAATTTTTCACAATATATGCAACAATTTTTATTCTAATATTTTTGCGCCAATTTTGTATAAAAATATCGTTCATTCCATAACAAAAAACAAAAATATAATTCCTAAACTTTGTGCAAAACTCGCGAAAATTTAGCAAATTTTCATCAAAATTTTCAGCTTTTTAATCAGATTTTTTAGAATTTTTTTGAGTATGGTTTTACATTTTTTCCATACAAAGTATTTTTGAACAAAAAATTTTTGTATGGAAGAGACTGTGGAAAAAAATTGCCAAAAATCAACGGTAATTCCTAGCTACTTAAAACTTGCACTACAAATCTGCATACTCAAAAAAATTCTAAGAAATCGGATTAAAAAGATTAAAGTTTTCATGAAAATTTGCGAGTTTTGCATAAAGTTTAGGAATTATATTTTTATTATGTTTTTTGTTGTAGAATGAACCATGTTTTGATATGAAATTAGCGGAAAAATATTAGATTGAAAATTGTTGCATATATTGTGAAAAATTTGCTGTGCCAATACTTTGTTCCGGCAGTGTACATATATGGTGGATTTCATCGACACATTTTATGGAAAAAAAATTAAAATATTATTCACGACTTGTTTCATTTCATTTACGATGTTGTTATGTCTTTTTGCATTTCAGGTGGCGATATGTATCTATGTGGGTATGCAAGATTCGCCCTGCGACTTTGATGTAGTCATATAATCAATGCATCAGTCCTTCGCATATTTACATGAGCATTTTGATATATACATATATATACTATTTATGTTATATTTATGTTAGGGCGAGTCAATTCGTATGGGAGAGTTTTTCGGCTATGAGCGTATAGCACAGAAATATTCTACCGGTGCCGATTTACCAAAGAAACCATTGGTCTAAAATCAATTTGGAGTTTGCCAAATTGCGAAAATAGGTTTCTTGGCATTTTGCTGTAGTTTCGTAAAGAAGTGCTTAAATTATCTACATATGCTAAGAAGGCTCTTTTGGTATGAGGAATTCATTTATGCACTTATCTTTTTTTTAACTTCCGCCAGAGGGCGCAACATTAAAAATTTTCACAACCTACTTTGGCAATTTGACAAACACCAAATTGGTTTCAGACACATGGTTTCTTCGGCAAATTTACTTAGATTTACACGTAGAATCCTCCTATGCTATACACGCATAGTCAAAAAAAAAAAAAAAGACCCGCCCTAATGTACGTACATACCGTAGTACATCGTATATTATTAAGTTATGTACGGGAAATTAAGTTTTATCCGAAAACTTAAAGAAACCAAAACTATAATTTTACCAGTTTTATAACGCTTATCAAAATATTTATGGTCAAGATGGATCGCATCTTAAAATCGCATTTTAGTAGTATAGTTGGAAATCTTTTTTCTAAAAAGAGGTCAAATGAGTCCTAGTCCGGTAAGGACTTCTAATGCAAATTTATTAACTTCTGAATGTATTCTGAATTGCTCCACAAAGTCGCAGCCAAAACAGTGATGAAATCTTACAGTCTTTCCATTTGTTGCACTTGTCATTCGTAACGGCTTTGATGTACTCAAATTTTTTTTAACCTGATCACTAAACTGTGGGATCTCGGAGCCAGGCCATCTAATCAGTCGACTCGATATCTTCAACAGAGAGTAACGACATTCCATACATCAATTTACATTAAGGGCCAACTTTTCGGCATTTGCATTTGAGTAGTGCCAAAGAATTAATAAATATGGAAAGGATTCAACGTTTTCAAGTATCATGATCTTTGGATAGTTAAACTTGGTGGGATCTTGGTTCGCTCTCTGCTTCGAGCAACTCCAAAATTTATCATTGGGCTCTAATTCTAACCACCCCGGTCACGATTAACCCTAGTGCATAGTTATGTACATATAAAGATTGTTTAAGAAATAATTTTTAATAATATTTAATAATAACTTATTTTGAAGCTGGTTAAAAATGTGTGAAAAATGTGCTCCCTTTCAGTATGAACTTTGTTTTGTTAAAATGGTAAATTTATGAACTGAACTTTTTTGTATCTTTACCTTGAAAACTTCTAGTTAAAGGCCTTGTTTGAGCAAGTATCGCGGATACTAAAAAGTGTCGACGCTTTAATGATTGCTGTTAATCAGTTTTATACTATGTAATAAGATTTAATGAAAAACTCTAACCGGGTGGGACGTATGAGATCTGAAGGGTCATGATGGTAGAGTTTAATAAGGAAGGGTATAAAAGTATCTACATATTCGCAAATCCAACAAGCCCTAAACTAGCAATCGATAATTCTTTCAGAGTTATACGTAGATCAAAGTTATCGGGTTATTTTTTATGTTTTTAATTTTTTTATTAAGTTGACACTACACTTTACTTAATAATACTTATATATACTTAATAACACTACCTGCATTATTTTATGATTGATGGTTTCTTGCTTATTATCCATTTATGTTGTATTGGATATAAAGCTTTTTCATTAACTTTGCAAACATTAAATTTTGATTGTAACATTTTTTTATTTCGACTTCAAAAAATTGATCATTTTCATAAACATTTCTTGATTGTTTTTAAAAGTAGACTTACTAAAAGTTAATTTTCAAAATCTTACAGAAATGCTTATTGGGTCGTATTTAAACTTGTAACAGCAGTGTCTATTCAATTTAGAAATAGGAAGAGGTCATAAAAGCAAAGCAATTTGATTTTTGTTTGCTTTTCATATTTAATTTAAAAATACTTGGAAGTATGATTATTATCCATACTTTTTTGCAGATATGTACTACTAGTACTAGTATCGGTAATTTACTCAAAGGTTCTATCACTATCCGCACACAACTGGTTTTTTCTAACTGCGGTCGCTCCACGGCTGGCAATGTTAAACTTGTGAGGCCACTTCTGCCATGAACTAATTTCTCTTCTAAATTAATTTATCTTCTACTCTTCTGTGCTAAAAATTTAGTTTTCTAATATTTTT
>NW_023458558.1:48925087-49000839 GCF_013731165.1 Rhagoletis pomonella
TATATGCTCGTATAACCCACATTTGTAGAATACTAATTGATATCTCTTATTTTCTTCTTTTTCATCTTCTTTGCAGTTTTATAGTTTACTAGAGCAAAATATTATTGCAAATTCCACTTTAACACTGCGGCCATGTACAGTGTTTGTGCCTACAAATGCTGCATTCCAGCGTCATCATGGACCCACACATGTGCTCTATCACATAAGTGAGTAACAATGCGTAAATAATCAACAAAATTAATTGAAATTGTTTGTCTTGTTGGTGTTGTTGATATTGCTACCTAAACGAATAAATACGAATCATTTCAGCAACCACACCAATGACGCAGGATCAACTTATAAAGGTCATACCATCGGATATGGGTGGTAATCCATCGTTGTATATAACGAAAAATCGCAATGGCGATGTGTATGTGAATAATGCTAGAATAATACCGTCGCTGACGGTCGAAATGACCAATAGTCTGGGAATGCGTCAGGTGAGAAATTGAATTGTACTATATAATAAATACATAAATATTATAACAATATAAATTAATATGCACAAAAAAATTCGAAATTCCTACTTCGATAAGTGCATAACGATAGGGTGTAAAGAGCTATCAGCAGTTGCGATACGATATCGATACAATATTTTGTTTTGGTATCTGAAATATCGCAAAGTTTTCTCTACGTTCGCTGGGCTTCTGAATTGAAAATAAAATTGACTAGTTGGAAAAATTTCGCGTTCTCGCAAAACAGCTTTTGACAACAAAAAATCATAAAAATACAAAAATTTCTGAAATCGGTTTGAAACTTTCAAGAAATAAATGCTCGTAAATTAATTTCCTCAAGAAATTGATTTTAAAGGCACAATACTTTTTGCATAAAAATAATATTAGCTAACCAAGACCAACCAGAGCGGCTGTATTGTCATTTTAGGCTTTGACAGTTTCAATTGATCATGAAACTTAGTATACGCAACCAAAACTTAAAAATTCTTTTTAAAGAGGTTGAATAATTTCTTTTAAATTAGTCGAATTTTTATAGATTTTGTACAAAGTATACAATTTTATCTTACATGGTTTTTGTTAGATAATGAGCTGTACATCTATAAAAAATAATAAACATTATCTAAACAAAAGAAAACTTGCCAAAACTTGTTAAAATGTACCCGCCACCTAATAGACCTGCAAGGACTTTAATTAACTTTAAATATTCGATTTGCTGAAAAATATTTGAGTGCGGTTTAACCCATTAGTGTCCCTCGATAAAAAAAAAAGAATAATTATTATTCATAAATATTGTAAAGAAGAAATTTTTGGGCTATTCAGGCTTATCTAGACCAGAAGAAAAGGCATAGTAATGAGAAACAAATCAACTTGCAGGTGATGCATATAATCGATGAAGTTTTGGTGCCACTTACTCCACTGCCAACTGCCAAAATTGAGTTCACTAATTTGGATGCGTTTCAATTTCTGCAACAGGCTGACCTCTTGGACATCGGCGACAACCGTTTGAGGTTTGTCTAACCAAATTTTATTAAAGCATTTATTAAATTTTCATATTAAATTTCAAATATAGATCATATCGGTCCCAAGTGACTTTAATGCGAAAAGAGAATCTCTACCAATCGCCCGGTGGACACACGTTTCTAATACCCATTGATGAAGGCTTCAAGGTGAGTAATAAAATTCGTTAACCTAGATTTTTTTTTTAAGAAGGCGTGCTATAAAATTAAGTGAATGCTATTGTAATATTTAGTAAATATATCTGAACAGACTTTCCCGCACCATAATGTGACTGAAATAACCTCTGTGACGTACACATACATACAGTCAGCGTCAAAAATATGAATATCCTGACGTTTTGACGATTTTATTTAGCTATACTCTCCATGCCAAATTTTTCCTTTTTTATAACTATAATATATAGTTCAGAAGATTCAAGAAATACCAAAAAAATTGCATAAAAACTTTCAACTTTTCAATTCGATTTCTTAGAAAATTTTTTAGTACGCAGTTAGCCCAGTGGAGGGTGTTGTGCATTTTCTTCCATATAAAAATAGATTTTGTTTATGTGATATATGGAAGAAAATGCGCAACACCCTTGACAAAAAAATCTAAAAATCAATGATAATTTTCAGACTCCTGAAACTGGCACCTTTTTTATACTAAAATTTAATTGGCAACAAAGCTGCGATACTAAGATATCGAATTAAAAAGTTGAATATTTTGATGAACATTTTTTGGTTATTCTTGAATTTTACTCGAGTTCTATTTGACATTAAAAAAATGCTTCTGCTGGTTTTTGCTGTTGAATGAACTATATTTTTATAAACAAAAAATAAGACAAATTTGGTATGGGAAATATAAATAAATAAAATTGTCAGAACGTCGGGGTATTCATATTTTTGACGCTAACTGTATATATGTACATACGTATGCATACTTATAATAACGATTAGATACGTAATTTTATATAGCATACATACAATTTCATTCACAAGCTTAGCACGCGCATATATTTATACAGAGGTGTCATTTAATAGCTAAACACATTAAATTTCAACCGCTAATCAATTAAATGTCAATTAATTGTCACAGCAAACCACACGCAGCAGCCTAGTGGACAACAAAGTGATCGACGGACACGTCATACCAAATAATGTAATTTTCACAGCGGCCGCGCAAATCGAAGTGCCACAAACCACAGCCGCATTTGAGGACAATCTCAAAGTAACAGTTAGCTTCTTCAAACAGAAGGACGGCAAAAGTATGTGGCATCTAAAATCGCTCGACTTTTTCGGTTTGCTTAATGCCTTCCTCATTTTTGTCTTTTCTTTTAGTGTACGTCAAATCAAATACTATTCTAGGTGATTCGAAGCATTCCACTGGCGTTGTGCTAGCGGAAATTGTTAAGGGCAATATTCCGGTGCGAAATGGTGTAGCGCATCTGATTCATCGGCCACTAATGATAATCGATTCGACAGTGACGCAATTCCTACAGGTAGGTGTTCGATTACAAAAACTCATAACATATTTAGCGTGCGGGTGTAGATAATGCGTGTGTGCGTGTGCGCGCGAATATTACCTTTAATTAATACTTTCTTTACACACAAATACAACAAAGAACAAAATTAAACAATAACAATATTCTTGGTACATACATACTACAACACAATTTGCTTAAAATACAACTATCGGTCTATGTGTGTGTGTGTAGATACGTAGGTACATATTGACATGTGACATAACACGCCCCACACAACATTAGTATCCTCTGGTATTCAGTAAATTTACTAATATATTTTAACGGACGAAATCAAATGCACAAGCAAACGCAGTGAACAGCGGCTTTAATTAGCATATACTATGTATGTATATGTATGTAAATGAGCAATATTATTTTGTACAAGTATCTGTCACGTAAAGTTGTAAACATGTTGTAAACGTTTCAAATTTAAATTGGCTGGTTAACTTTAAAATGCTGCTGCTGACTGCGCTTCGCTTAGTACAATACAAAGTATTTTTTAATTTCACATCTAATTTCAGACAAAATTTGATAACTAAGACTATTTGTCGGCACAATAGATAATTGACTACAAAATGTTTTTCAAAATTTAAGCATTCAAAGTATTGCTAAAAATTAACAACTTGTTTTCCAAGAGTAAAATAGGCGAGAAAAACGCTAGTTGAAAGTTATCGTATGTTATCGTATTTTGTCTGCCTTATTATTTATTCGCTGCACTTTTGCTTTGCCTCAAAAATTAATGCTTTAAATTGCAATGGTATAAGGTTAGAGCCAAGTTTTTTTGTTGTTTTTATTTGCTTGCGTAGTAAGCGATAAAGTTTGTCCAAAAATTAAAGACTAATCATCGTACTTAAGCTAGGTTAGACTACTATAATAAAGATTGACGTACAAAAATTCTTCAAGTTTAATATTGATTTCAAAACTCTCACCCATAGCAGAGTAATTAAAAACCGTAATGAAATCTTAAGTCCTTTTTATATAGCTATAGCTAAATAATATGCTTGAACAAAATTAGGCCTTGAGAGCCAGAGTAGCCTAAATGATATTTCAAAATACATTGAGGTACAGCTTAAAATGCATTACTAGAAATAGAATTACGCAGATGCAATGTACTTTCCAGTAAAAGATCGTATTTATAATTTGTAGATCCTCTTTCTGATTCCACTCATAAAAGTTGGTTTTTCATATAGTTTCACTTTCAAGGGCTCTTATTAAAATAGACATATTTTTAGGAATAATTTCGTCGCGAGTGGTAGCTCGCCCTATCTTAGCTGTCAGTTCGAAAACGTCCTATCTCAGCAAACGGTTGAAAAATGCCATATTTCAAGGTTTGATTCAAAAAAGCACTATCTGAGATAGCGCGTTTTCGAATCATTTGTTGAGATAGACCGATCTTCTACTCGACCGTTGACTTAAAATATTAGCTTGAAGCAAAGTTCAGCGCTCTTAATGTCAAAAATTAACTATTTTCAAAAATTTAATATCGTAAACAAACAAAGGGTTCACTCACCCCAAATTTGACTATAGAGCTGGTAGTGTTAGAGAGCCACTTTTGTAAGTTACTCATACGCCACGTTACCCGTCACCATGAATTCCTTACTTTGTGTGTTTAAGGCCAGTAGGCAGCTCTCAAGAAAATGGTGTGTGTGTGACCTAGGAATTTTGGCATCTGATACTTCACCAGCCTGTTGCCTCACTCTTTCCTCAAGAAATAATGAAACGGGCATACATTTCGGTTGCAAGCATGGGTTGCCTTGCGCTCTTTTTTACAAAAAAAAACTTTAGAAAACCGTAGTAAAAAGCGTAGAAAATTTCTTAAGAACTGCGTACTGCCTCAAAAAAATTTGACACAAGAAAATTGTTTAGGCATTTCTTGTTCGTCATTTTATATGGACTTTTTGCTTTTCTTGAGGGATGCATACTGGTCTTTACAAAAAAAAAAAAAAAAAAAAAAATGTATACATAAATAGTATGCAAGCATAAAAAACATACTAAGTAAATATATTGGCGTTTTTAGTTCCCAGACAGTCGAAACTTGGTCAGATGGCGATTTTTTGCATGGTGGTCAATTCCCTTTTAATACACCTGGGTCACAAATAGAAATAAGAAGCGATGCCGAATATGAAAACGAAGTTGAAGCTGAAGATGAAAAACAGTACAATAGGAAACACATCTTCGTACCCAGCTTTTCTTTCACTCTGTAGTATGCAACCTGGGCAAGTCGCGATAAATGTATATAAAACGATTTGCGAGACTAAGAAGGTTCGATTTTTTTTGCAGAGAGTTAATCTACATGAAAGAAATTCCCTTTTCATATAGTGAATATAATGCCTTTTGCCACTAAGCAAGTGATTTGTAAGCAAAACACACAACCGATTTTAATTCTCATATAAAAATTTAGGAGTACCGTTGATTTCTTCAGGAT
This sequence comes from Rhagoletis pomonella, assembly GCF_013731165.1. NCBI lineage: Eukaryota > Metazoa > Arthropoda > Insecta > Diptera > Tephritidae > Rhagoletis > Rhagoletis pomonella. The sequence goes on from NW_023458558.1 coordinate 48,930,525, forward strand.
CCAACGATAGGATCTAAACCAAATTAGTAACTTGAAATACTTCATTTCATAAAATAATATATCGGCGAATTGATAGGGGGAGCCCCTTCTTTTACGTTGGTTATAAATATTTTTTGGATATCTTTTCAAAATGGGTTTCAAATATCGCCTTCAGCGTAGTTCTGACAGCACAAGTCCAAGGTATACCAAAAGCTGCAGCAAATTTTTGTTATAATTCGTTAAAAACACCTAAGGTGAAGTGGCCCTTGAACATATGAGCTTAGCTTGTGCTAAGAAATAGTTTTTGCGACGACTCTTTTGAAGACGGTGTGCGATATGTGTCCCGTAAGTATTTTTGTTGGGACATACCTGCTTAGTGTTTTTAAGCAATTTCAGCACTTTGTACTACATACATACATACATATGTATGCCAAAGGAACCAAAAGAGGTCAAAATATTAACCCAGATAATGGAGTGTGATGTGTCTAGAGATTTTTCTTGCAATTATTTTACCGACGTCCAAAATTCCGAATGGGACACATATGTCCTAGACCTCCCAGAATACCGTGGATGGAGGGGCCGATCCTTTTATAATATTTTTTTTTTTATTACATATCTCAAAGCTAAAAAAAACTAAAACCGAGATTTCTCTGCTGGTTACTTTTCGGATTGAAAGGATTAAAGTGAATTTCTGAATTTCCACTGTCTCCATATTACGCAATTTAATGTTGCTGGTACCAATTTCTGTCACGCTGTGGTTTGTAATTCCGTTTGGTTGTCAGGTGAAACACCTAAAGTTTGTACAAAATCGAAAGCCGTATCGGAAGTCTAGCCAAATTGATAGTAGTGTGCCATGTGCTCATGGAAACATACCATTAGGTTGACTTGTTTTTAAAATGTAGACAGTGCTAATGCATTTAGCTAAAACTGTATAGATATTGTATCTATTTTCTGGAGTAAATGTTTCTTCTTAAAATTGTTGTTTTTGAAAAGGCAAATTTTTTCATTGAATTGAAGTGACATATTTTAAGGGCTGCCAGAAAATTTGTATACTGTAAAAACGAAATTGATGGATGTATTTTTTAAGATATTTGAGTGTTAAGCTGAGATCCCACGATTCCCGCAAATGGACCAATCTGGAACAATTTTTATTGTGCTGTATTGTAATTGTCTCAATGAAATTCTGTACAGTCACACGGTTGCCTCCTTTTATACAATTCTCATTGCCGTAAGTTGGCGAAAAGCAATATAGTGACAATAATTGCCCCAAACTTATCACACGATTGTTCGAGCATGCGGCAATTGTGACCATAAAGTGTTGCGCTGACCTCTAAATTCTGTTTTTTTCTCTGTTGTGTAAAAATGGCGTATTCTTAATAAAAAAAAAATAAATCAATTGCATCTGCTTTGTATATTGCTGGCTCATTTTGTGCAAATTTGTTGTTGTTTGAAAGCAAAGAAGCAAAAACGTGTGCCCAACGAAAACTCACGCATTTATTTAGAAGTTTGATTGTATAGTTTTTTTATTTTTCGACGATAACTGCAACGTGCTATGTGGAGTTCAAGTTGCAACAGTTTTCTTTTTTTTTTATTCGTTACAAGTAAAATTGGTACAAAAGAGTTATGTTTGTTTAAATGAAAGCTGCGAATTTTCATAATTTATGTTTGGAATTAAATTTTATAATTATATGTACAGCTCGCAACAAAAGATAACACCTTAACATTTTGATCAGACTTGACTTTTTTCTTCTGTTGTTTAATGTTCCTTGTTTTCCTATAAAACCATAGCTCATTGTCTAGTAAAAACCACATAAGTCCAAATTCCAAACTTTATACAAAAATTATAAACATTTCTTAAAATTTTCATCACAATTCAAAGGTTTTTAATTTGGGTTTCTAGAAAAAATTTTGTTTTGCAGTTTACAAAGTAATTTACAGAGAAGAAAGTGCATAATACCGTCAGCTAAAAAAATTATAAAAAATCAACAGGATCTTTTAGCAACTTCAAACCTCCACCTTATTGTACTAAATTTTAATGAGCTACAAAACTAAATAACCATTTTTTTCTAGAAATCCAAATTATAAACCGTGGGATTGTGTTCAAATGTTTAAGAAATTTTTATAATTTTTGTATAAAGCTTGCAATTTGGATTTATGCAGTTTTTGTTAGACAATGAGCTATACTTTTATACGAAAATAATGAAGATTAAATAAGTAGAAGAAAAATAGTCAAGACTGGTCAAAATGTTGAGGTTCTACTGCTTTGTCGTGGGCTGTATTGAACTTTTAAGTTTTTTTTTTTAAATAAATTTATACTGTCCTGGCAGTCCGCCATTTGGTGACATAAAATCCTTTCGTATTCTTCTCGTATGAGTTTTGCTTGTGGTGGTATATATCGCGGCAAAGATTCCGTTATCGGACTTCAAGAAAAATTATAATTTCACTACAAATTAAATTAAAAGTTATGTTGCTTCCGAAAACAAGGATATTAATTTCAGTGATTTTTGGACACATAAGGAAGCAAAAAAGTAAATTATTAATAAACAGCCTAAATATTGATGTGTATTGTTCACTTCAATTGCCGCACAAGAATACAATAAATAGTGCCGCAATTTTGAAATTTTCATTGCCCCATGATTGCCAATCGAGCTATCACACGATTGCCGCACACGGGCCGTATTTGATTGGGCACAGTAAGCACAATATCGGCCTCTATTGCCGCATGAGTCAATTTATTGTGAAATCACACGATTGGGGCATAAAATGAGGCAATAATTGGTGTATTGTGGCAATCGTGGGATCCCAGCTTTAGCTTTTATTAATTGCCTTCATTACTGGTTTACGATACGAAATATGTATTTCGCCTGATTCCTGCACATCAAGTTTTATATTTCTAGCGACTAGCCTCACACTTTTACAAAAGAACTGACCACCATCTAAAAAGTCGTCAGATCAACACAATTCGACTGTACTAAATATAGGTTTTTCAGATCCGAGGGTATCACATGCTTATGTACTAGGATTAATTAAGGGTAGTGTAAGTGAGGAAAGGATTTTTTTCTATTCTTTATACCTTGAAAAGTAGACTTGGATTGTAAATGTAACTTGACCTTGCAATTTTTTCGCCGCTGAGTTTTGGTTTTAGAAAACTGCAGTATAAATTGCGAAAATAAAGTAATGGTACGGGACCTTAACTTCATTGATTAACCTTTAATTAAAACGAAGACTTTTAAAAAAATGATTAGTTAATAAACTTATGATAGCCATTTTTGGAATCACAGTGTAAGCTAGTGGACTTGACTTATGTTAGCATTAAGGTCAACATAATCCAAGTTTGGTTTTTTTTTGCTTTTAATAAATATTTTTAAATATAAATTTCCTTCATAACACTAAATTATATAGCAATAGCCCTGTGCACAGTTTGTAGTTTTGATCTGACTTGAACCTAAACGAAAATTGTGAAACAAGTTGCACTGAACTTAAACAGGTTTCTCGTGCGATCAAAGCAAATGCACATGCAAAAATAAAACTGATTTATTTAAAAATATACACGCTAGTTATAAAAATTATCGATTAAAAATTACTGATAATTTGCATTATTCGCTCTTTCAATTGCTATTATTTATGTACATCATCATTTACTAAGCATAACATAAACAAATGAAACAATCAAAATCAGAAAACCAAAATCTCAAACCAAGAAAACAAACCAAACAAAATATTTGAATAAAAAAACCCCATAGTCTGATTTTACCTCGAACTTGAATTAGCAAATTTGCGATTTTTAATTCGTTTTCGGTTTGATGTAAAATCAAAAGCAAAATTTTATTTTAAAATAATTTTTAAAATATAAATTTTATTTTAAAAAAATTTTGGGTGCGATGTAAGTATACAAACTAATAAACGTTGTACTTTTGTTATGAATAAAAACAATTTTATATTCAATCACTCGAAATATCACCCCACCGGCCATAGTCATCGATTAGTTGAATAGTCAAAATGCTACTTTCGCCCACCACTTTGTAATGCGATGCTCATCATAAATTAATTGGATTCTATAGACTTGCATTGATAATTTCAATAAAATATTCAAAATTGTGGTTTTCTAAATTTGGTATAGTTAGAAGGGTTGCACTGGCAAAAGTGGAATCGTGTTCTCCATTATTCGCGCATTTCATAGCTTCGAAGCATTTTATTTGTGAACACTTTAAAACATCTTTGCATAAAAAATCACAGCGCACATGCATACATACATACATACATACATGTATAACTTAGAGTACTTCCAGAATCCATATACCTATACATAGCAAAAATATTACTTTAAATAAAAATCACTTTAAAAAATAAATCGAAATGGCTTTGACGTACCGATTAGGGTTGTTAATTTTTTCGCTTTTTACGATCCCGGGATTTTCGGGAACTCGTTATCACAATCCCGGGATCCCGGGGTAGAATATGAATATGGGTACCAAATGAAAGAGGAAATTTCTTTAGAATAAAAAAAAAATATCAAAATCTGTTGAATTCACAAGGACGAATAGCTAATTTTTTAAGCTGATAAAGTTAGAAGGAAAAAGTTTGACGATTTTAACGAGTTTATACATATAAGTCCTTAACATATAATTTTTTCAAAAACAAATATTGCGAAATTTCAAGAATAAATTTTTAAAAAGACATTTTCAATACTACCCGTCCTTATTCAGCAAACATTCAACCTGTTTAAATTCTACAAAATTTCTTCTTTAATTTAATACCCATAATTCTTCTCTAAGCACATTTCACTGAATTTTTAAATTATTTTGGAATTACTGACGTCAGAGTGAAAAAAAACTAAAGACGCAATTTTACAATATTTGGCCCGCAGTTTCACGAATGTATTGGTTTTTGTGTGTAAAATTTACTATCGCACGGTGTTATATGTATAATAAGATGACGTTTATAAAAAATTTTAATTATTAAATTAAAAAAAAAAAATATAGCCAATACTGGTCGAGAAAATTATTTTCTATTTTGGGACCTAAAAAGGTCGGGATCCCGGGATCACGGGATTAACATTCCTAGTAAAGATGTCCACCTCTCATCAATACATTTACATACATGCATACTTCCTTTCATATATACATACAAAGAGATATAAAATTATCTCATGAAATCATCAGTTGGAAATCTTATCCGTAGAGGCAGTTACCTATGTATGTACATGCGATAATTGTCGATTTTTCCAATTATTTTGGCAGTTGCTGGCACATTTAGCTTGAATAGGAACCCATTCTTTTAACCGCGCTAATCCAAGATGCTTGCTATTCTAGTCACTGATCAGTGATCGTATCGTGTAACCTTTGATTTAGCCCACCAATTAAAATGCCGCATAAATCGCTGCCCTCGCATAAACCATACCAAAAGCTAATGTCAAGTTAATGGGCGTTCATTTTCAAATTTTGTTCTGACACATTTACATTTTATTTAAACTATAGATAGTCAATACGATAGTCTGAAATCATCGATAGTGCCGATAATTTTAACGGATTTGCATCTTTAAATATTCATTTTGATATACCACTTTCTGTAAATAAAATATTGGTAGAGCTTTGTAAAACATCTAGAAGATTTGTAGAGAAATAGCTCATGGAAATATTTTTTTTTTCTAAATCCTGTATGTGTTTAAAGCTTGATTATATATTTATGTGCTTACAATGCGTATGTTAGGAATTTCGAAAAGTAACGTCTCTACGGAGGCGTGAGTGTTTGAGCCCGAAAACCACCCCCGTAAATCCGCCACTGCCAATAATTATAATGCCCGATTTAGAGATGCCTTCCAACTGATCATATACCAATGCACATTCTCAGTTACAAACGGATGTAATATTCATCAAAATTGCACAGACCACATTACAAACGTATGCATATTTATTCATTTAATGACATAACAAAAAATTAGAGGAGCTACTATACGCTTTTTTTGATTTATTTTTTTCATTTCAAAATTCATTAGTTCTATTCAGTAAAGAAGCTTCACAGTTTCCTGCTCACTTTAATTCGCTAGTAACTTAAACCATTGAACTTTCACTGTCTCCGCTTTTGTAGTTTTAGTTTACCTTTCGATTTCTGTAATTTCCTTTGCACTGCTGGTTTTTATTTGCTTTGCAATTGGCAACATGCTTTGTGCTTTAACTATAGAATTTCTATTTATTTTAGCTAAGAAAAAACTATTTTGCGTATTCATGATTTCATTATTTTTATGAATTTGTGCATTACGTCCATTTCGTTATCAGACAAATGAAATGAAAAAAAAAAAATAAAAATAAAATCCCATCAACTCTATCAGCCTTGTACAAATACAAATCGAGCATTGCCATTTCATGTAACTACTTTATAAATTCTACATACATAAATATTTAGTTCATCATTTGTTTGATGTGATTGTTGTGATACGAGCAGAAAACGATATTGACTACTGTATTTTCTTTGTACTCTTCTCTGCCGAATGTTCTTCGTTTTGTTTTTGGTTTTTATTTGTGCCGTTTTTTTTGTTTCGGTTATATGCAACGCGCCGGAAACTCATTCAACAATTCAAACATTTTAGTCCTTTAAGGTAAATAATTCAAACAATAAACACTTATGTACATATGTATGTAAATGCAAAAGCCACTCGAAAACATTCACGCATACGAAACAAACAAACAAACATACATACATATGTTATACGAGTACCTATTTAATATACTACAAGTTTTACATAAAAACGTTTCTAATAATAGTACATACATACATACATTGAATACTTCATGCATAAATACATAAGCAAGATACAAAAAAATTATGCACCAGGTTGAACTGCGCTTGCATTGAATATGTTTGTAATGCATGCAAATAATAAAACTAAAATAAAAACAATGCTTGTCGTTTTTTTTCTTTACGCGCCTACAAAACTAAGAACCATGCAAATTTTTAATAAAAAGAGGAATGAATCTGCATACATAGATATCTAGATATGTGCATATTTATATTTCGTTTCATCACCACATCGAGTAGAACGTTCAGGGCCTGCGTTGGGCAGTGTCACATTGCACCCGTTGCACCACCCGCCGCTGACCACTAGATTTCACTAAGTTTTTTTAGCGACGCACAGTGACTTCGCTGAAACTTGTCATGTGGTGTAATCTTCCTTAGGAATCTCCAAACGCGCCTAAGCTGTCTAGTCGATATGGCGCCGATTTAAGAATTTCTACGGAAATGTACCGTTCGTAGAGAAGGGGTGTGTAGCCCAGTAAAATTAGATAAATTTGGTAGGAAAATTGAAAAAATTTGTTACAGCGATTTTTTGATGCAATTTATTTATACATATTTGACACGTAGATCATGGATCCACAGTCTTGCCCCTAAATTTCATTTGGCAAGATTCCGCCCTCTTGGATTATATTTTTTTGGGGTTTTTTTGCGATTTGCAAGTTTATTTTTCATTTTTCGTAAAAAAATTTTAAATACAAATATGGAGAGAATTTAATTTCCCAAATTTGTTGTATAGAAGGTTTTTAAAAAAATAACATTTTTTATTGTAAAAAATTAGCAAAAACTGCGAAAAAATTTTACCGTGTCACGGTTTTCGCCATTTTGACAATTTCTGTTGAATATATATACAGTGGTGGAAGAAATAATAGAAACTTTTTACTTTGACCAGTTTTGGCTATATTACTTTGTTTATTCGATGTTTAATGTTTTTGTATAAAAGTCTAGCGCAATATATAACACACACTATATAAATCAATATTTCAAAGTTTGTACAAAAATTATAAAAATTCAACAAATTTGGGGATTTTGATAAAATTTGTTGAATTATTATAATTTTTGTACAAACTTTGAAACGTGGATTTATATGGTGTGTGTTATATATTGCGCTAGGCTTTTATACAAAAATATTAAACATCGAATAAACAAAGTAATATAGCTAAAACTGGTCGAAGTAAAAAGTTTCTATTATATCTTCCACCACTGTATATATATATTTTTCGCAGTTTTTGCAAATTTTTTACAATAAAAATTTTTTTTTTTTTAAATCCTTCTATACAACAAATTTGGGAAATGAAATTCTCTTCATATTTGTATTTAACAATTTTTTACGAAAAATGCAAAATAAGCTTGAAAATCGCAAAAAAACCTAAAAAATATAATCCAAGATGGCTGAATGTTGCCAAATGAAATTTAGGGGCTAGACTGTGAATCCATGATCTACGTGGCAAAAAGAAGTAAACTGCATCAAAAAATTGCTGTTACAAGTTGTTTTTTTTTTTAAGAAAAAGTGTAATTTTACTGGGCTATGTGAGTAGGTGATGTAAAATTTAAAACCAACCGGTTTTTTTATCAAATGTAACCATGAATTTTTTCCACCTGCCTCCATAAAGATGAAACACTGTGCGACGTAAGCGGACGGCCTTGTTTCCCCTGCTCTAAGAGTGCCGCTATTCAAATTTCTTCCGAAGTAAAGTACTTAGTAGCAGTCTTAGTTAGTCAACTTTTATGAAAGCCTCCATTGAGTTTTCCATATTACAAGCTTATTGAGTAGTGCCAAGAAATAAAATAAATACATTTTTAGGTCATAATTATTTGACATTTTTTAGACAAAAGGCTCAAAATTATTGGAGAGTTTTAAACACAAATTTCGAAACCATTTTGCATCTGAAAACATTGTACAAAATTTCATACACTTAAGTTTTTAGCTTAATTGTTAGAATTGCAGCTTCGTTTAATTAATTCGCTGAAGCATGACAAAATAATGTAGAAATCCTACAAGGAACACATTTTTGCATGCAAAGTTGCGTTATGCTCATCGCTTCATGGAATAAATACATACGTATATGTAGTTAGAATATATACCAACAAAGCAGAACACAAGCGATTATAAGATATACATTAACACTACAAGCAAAGAAAATGTGATAAAAAAAATATTTTTAATTATTTCCCGGCGATAGACATTACAAATCAACATACATCTTAAAATCTTAATACTCCCACATTTACAGTGCGACCAGTATATCTTGATACAAAAACAAAGTAGTTTTTTTATTGATCAAAGCTGTACTTGGAAAAGTTGAAACGGTTAAAAGTTATAATTATATAATTATAACGATTTAGAAGGCAGTTACTCCGTTATTTGCCCTCTGTTTGACGAAACACGCTTAAGTCCTTTTTCAAAATTGTTGCAAGCGGCACGCTCCACGTCCATCGGTATATTGTCCCATATGTCGAGAATGGCTGCTTTAAAACCCATCACTTTTTTTCGATTTGTAATCCTGTAATCCTCGAGTTCTTGCAGCATATAAACCCAAATGCAAAAGTCCAAGGTACTATAGTCAGGTGATATCGTTACACCGTTATAACACTTATGTGTGTATTATGTGATCGTTTAAGTAATATTCTCATGAGTTCTCTTACATATCATTGATTTCGTCTAGAGTCTGGTAACTGAGATTTCCACTGTGCCAAAACAGGTTCTGGCATTAAAATATTTTCTACAGGTAAACTATTCTGGTGCTTAATAGCTTTTCTTAACAATATTCTTCCCAACGCAGGATCTGCACAAGCCCCACCATACAAAAGTAAATCAGAGACAATTACTTCTGGAGCTGAACAAATTCTCTTAACAACGGTTATCTCTCGTTGTGTCTGGAATGGCCCTACGACGAAATATATTAACAATCCTGTTACTGGCAAGTTTTTTCTGACAAGGGTTTTCTTGATACTGCCACGACAAGCTCTGGCAAGTGACAGCCATACAATAATAAACTTCTATCAGGGCACTTTCTCCGAAGCTTAACTTTTTGCACCAGAGGTTAAACTGGTTGTAGCATACAAGAACTTATCAGAGATTTTCATTTTTGCAGCTTAACTGGGTACGATTTCCAATTATTGTATAATACTATACCTAAATATCGTCGTTTAAACTACAAAACCGCGTACCGTTGTTCTACAAATCCGCGTAATTGACATTTTTTGCAAAAAATTGGATTTGCTAACACAAGCTCGTGAGCATTTTTTAGAATTAGATTTTTAAATCGCAAGATTGCATTCAAAATAAGAAAACGAAAAAATAAAAGTATAATGCGCGCGTGGTTTTTATTATAAAATGAAAAGAATAATTACGATGACGTCTTCTTTAATAGTCTATATTTTATGTATTTTTAATAAAAATAGTGCGAGTGAAATATTATTACATTGGTATAAATATGGGAAGGAAAATACTCAGATTTATGGTTTTAATATTGTCAAAGTGACAAGGCCGTTGATAATACTCACAATTTATGAAACTTCAAAATATTTTATTATCCGTCAAAAGTTGTTTATTGAAACTACCTGCTTTTTTGATTAAATTAATGATTAAGTTTTCAGAAAAAGTAATTGTTTAGTTTTTATTCATAGGACCCAGTGGAAGAAAAACATTTTTGTTGCCCAATTGCGGTGAAAAAATGGATAAACACAAAAGAACATTTTTAATGCAAAAATAATCGCAATTTAGGACTGCACTGTAAATTAAAATAGGAAATTCAAAATAAAACGAAAAAGGGGCAATTTAGATTTACAGTAAAGGACCTGTTCAGAACAATGCATTCGTGGCTAGCTAAAATTTTAGTATAGACTTTGTTCAGAAATGTAGGAAAGGGCATATAAAGAATTTCTTCAGGAAGTGAGTGTAATACACTGATCCGAAAGTACAATTGCTTTTTCAGCCAAGTTATTGTTTGTTTTTTTCATGTTAAGTAAACCGATTGAAAGAAATGTGATTCAAGTTGAACATTTGAAAACAAATTCGTATGTCTGGCTGTAGCTGAACGTGTAGAGCAGGCAGAATCGAGTACGATTACCGTCAGCGGCAAACACATTTTGATATTTTCCCTGTTTTTTTTTCATAATTACGAAAAAGCATCTGTGAAGTGCAGAACCAAATCAAACGACGAAGAAAATTGATTCGACTTCAACGTTTGCGGATAAACATGCAGAGCGCCTGTGGCTGATTGCTGTTATGTAGTAACTTTCAGAAGAACCGCATCTTCCCGTCAGAGGCAACGTGCTAAAATGATAATAAACATTTTTGTTTTGAATCTCTGAATTATGAAAAGGTATCTGTTCAGTGCAGAACATAAACGTATTCAAACGAAAAAATCGCCAAACAAATGTTTGGTTAATGTAAACAATATTGTGGTTAATATTATCAAATCATTGTTGTATCAACCAAGGCATTAACCAAAAATCACGTCGATTCCTTTTCAAGTTTGAATTTGGTGATATGTATTAACCAATTTTTGGTTGATTTTTCTTTCAGTGTATTAAATATGCGTTGCTTAAAAAGCGCAGTCACAGCGCGGACGATTATATTATCAATTTTCATTTGATCAGCAGTCAGGCACTCAATTTGAATACATACACAATTCTGGTAGAGTGGTTCAGATAAGTTAACGTAATCTTATTTTCTAAAGTTTTGCTTTTCATTTTTGCCAATGCACTATGGGAAATTTTATAAATTTGTTATCAAAAATTAATTATGGCTAAACAAGTACATAAATTAATAAAAAAATATATATATTTATATATATCTTAACCCTCAACGGCCGATGGGTCTAAAATCGTCACTTTTTATTTTGTGGTTTTATTAAAAAAAAATGTAGTAATATATATATTTTTTTAATATTCGTGTGAAGTTAGTTATAAAAACTATTTATATCATTGCCATTTTTGAAAAGTGTTTACAAATCATACTAGTATCAATTGAAAACCCGAAGGTCTCAGTTTCTTTACTAGCCTACTGAAAAGTCAGAGGGAGCAACCTTTTCAATAAAAATATTATAAACAGTCTATCCGTTTCTGTTTCTGCCCACTAATTATGCATTTACAAAACAAAAACAAAAAAACCGTGTCATACAAAATTTTTTTACAAATGATCAGAAAAATATTACAATGATCAAACACTCAACTGTTGAGTTGATCAGAAGTATACAATAACACGTAGTGAGCAGCTGCGCCTTCTGAACTTACCCATTATTTCACTCACACGTGCAGACATAAATAAAGTGCTGTTCCATATGCCTTTATTAGATAACAAAACCTAGAACCTAATTACAATACATGGGAATGTGGACTTGTTTTTGACAGAAAAACGGTGAAATAATAAAAAAATATTACTACTTTTTTCTGTCCGTATAGATTGGTTAGGGCTGATCTTGTCTTGCTTGTTTGGAGTTGATCAACATCTCAACGAGTCAGAGACCACTTCAATGCATGTACGTACGTATGTATGCATGTAACAATGTGAAGCTTTAAATTTCCCTTAAATAAAATGTGCATTCTGCATCTGCCGATTTGCATGCAACCAAGGAAACATCCATCTTAGCATAACTTAAAATGTTGAATAACGCAACACACAGACCTACAACATATGTACATATAAAAAGTTTGAATGTTGAACGAAACATTTACATAGGATAGATACCCCAAGTGCCTTAACACGAATACATTGCACGCAATACTATAGACCTACTACATACATATCTACCTACCACAACTACATTCATACATAAATATCGCATTTGCAAATGTTTAGAACCCAAGTAAAAACAAAAAAATAAACAAAAATTAATTGAATTTCAATTGATTATGTACTTTTATTAACGTTGTCGGCAACTCGTACGCTGATGGCGCTGATCACTTTGTGCAACGACCTTGAACCTCTAAATGTTTCTGTCGCTGCTCTGCTTGCTCTGTCGTTTGACACAAAATCCAAAACACAACCAATATCAAAACCAAATCATTACCACAACAACAATTCGCAAATTCGCAATCGCGTAGTTGATGAACGTAAGTATGTACGAGATTTGCAAGAAAAAAAAATTAAATATAATAAAAATTTAAAACAAGTCTATAAATAAATCGTATGCTTGAAGTTAATGAACAATATTAATAAAATTCAAATTTATATTCAAAGAATGTACTGAATTTAAGTGTGCAAAATTGTTTCTTGTCAAAATGTCCAGTGATGCGTCTTTATCTTAATTAACTTATATATAAAAAAAAAATTCTAATGTATGAACACAAATTAAATTTTAAATTTGCAATATTTTTTGGTTTTACTAAATAAATACTCAAAATGCTGCTTTCTAAACCATATCAAGTGCTATGAATACAAAATATGACTAGCAATAGGAAAAACTGAATTTAAACTTTTTTTAATATGAAGTACGGCTGTCACTTAAAGGATTTCCACTAAATGCCAGTCTCCGCAAATAAATCTTTCAGTAGCCTCACACTTTGAACTGCGACTTCCGAACTTTCTTATTAGCGATTTGATCCACAGCACAACTACATTTTTTAAATTATATCAAACAACTACGAGGGAATTTTGATAAGACAGTGACTTTTTGAACAAAATTTATTTTTAAACATAGTCTCCTTTTCCCAACATAGTCTCTTTTAACTCGATACACTTAGTCCAGAGTATTTTAATTTTTTTTTTTTTGTATCGCTTACAAATTGTGGCCCGATTTTCCGCCATCGCTTGTCAAATTTGATTTGGACACAAATCGGTTTTGGCGTTGTGTCATCTTTAGTGTTATTTTCCATTCTTTATCGGCTTTCTTTGGTTCACATTCACTTCGATAAGTTCACTGCTTTGACTGTTACTTCGCCTCTGATGTATTGAGAAAATATTCGTGATAAATATGATATATTTGCTCAGTGGTGATGACTAGCCAGAGTGACCTAACGCATTTTCATCCTCGATCATTCAGTATTACTCCATAGATTTTATCGGCCAATTAGGGCGTACGACCTCTGCTGGTAGACGTGTATGGCATTAATAAGCCACTTCTCAAACCTGACTAGACCCATTAAATACATAACATACATATAAACTGGACATACATGTTTGGCTTTCTTTGCAGGGTACAAATGCCCAAAACGTTAACAAAATAATATAAGTAGTGTATTTATATGCAATTCTTGTTTTCGTTCGGAATGTATAGTAATGTCTTCCAAAGACTTCTGAAACTATGGCGCGAGTTTTTCCACCACAAAAAAGACTAGTAATACAAACAGCTGATAGAGTGTGAAGAACTCTAAATGTCATGAGACCTCTTTGTGTGTTGGTGAAGGAACTTAGAATAATTTAGACTAAATTTTGGAGATGAAAATAATTCCATTAATCTTGTTTTTGGGGTCCACTTAAACTTAAACTTAAACTTATTCACATAATATACTCATTCTATACGTTTTGTCATAAGAAACATACCTTGTAATAATAGTATTTATGTAATTTAAATGAAGCTTCGACTCAGCGATGCTTTAATTATATGGCCAAGAAAGAAAAGAAATTAATTTTGAAAAAAAATATACATATATATATATATATACTATATATAGGAAAAGACTCACCAGGTTTTTCGCGCCCGATATGCTGAAGGTGATCTAAAAATAATAACTAAAAAGCATACCCGTACTAACCCCAACACCATTGTACAAAACACTAAAACATACTAGTACTGAGTATTCCCAAGGCCTTTGCTGGGTGCACATAGTGCACGGTAAAAATCGGGTTTTCGTATGGGACCGATTTGCAAACCGTTCAATCCGTGCACCGTGCAAGGGCTTTTCAAGACTCTGAGAATACCCCTACTATGCTTTCACTAGATACCTTGCAAGACTTCGGGGTACGGAAGCAGATCGCTCAAAGTCTGTAGCAGAAGTACATTGATATTTCGGAAAATTTCCTAGATTCCTTATACTACAGAAGAAAACATTGGCTCGCACAGGACACGGGTCCTAAACAATAGGCTTCTACGACGAAATAAAAATTGCTGCATTGTTGCAATATTGCACTTACCCTTCCCTTTGGACTGCCCTCCTTAATTTAAAAATAAGGATGCTGAGTTTAAAGCAGGGGCGCTCAGCAAATTTAACATACTGAGCCAAACGGCAACAGCCAAGTGATATTGTCGTGAGCCAGCTGAGCTTCACGGTGGGCACCCCTGGTTTAAGAATAAATGGTTTAGAAATCAGCAAGAAATGTAAAGTGCATCCTTAATTTCCAGCCTTTTTAAACAAAATATTATTAAAGGTAAAACCAAAAAGTAAAAGATTTAATTAAACATATTCTTAAAAATACTTTCTATGCTACAGACAATAGTGTAAAAAAAAAAAACTTGAATGATAAAAAACTCACAATAATCAAATTCCTAGCATTAAGTCCTAATCCTCATGAGCCGCAGCACGTCAACTTTAGCTACCTATGTACATCCATATACATATATCACTTGCACCTATAAATATTTAACTGTCATGAACGAGTATATATGTATGTACATACTTATGTACTAGTAAATACATGAATATACAAAAATCTTCCATATGTTTGTATCTCAGAATATTTATCATCTTCTCAGAGCCTCATATGAAGTACTCTTAATTTTATTAAAAAAAAAAAAATTTAATTTGAAATTGTACAAATTTTTACTTGTTACTCATTTGTTTTATTAACTACCATCGAACTTCTTTTTTAGTATTAACTACAAATCTTGCTATTATATATTTTATATTCCTAGATGTCTATTTTATGTAATTTCAAACAAATGTACATATGTAGTATGTACCTATTTACATACATACATCAACATTTATAACTGTACAATTTTGTATAAAAAATTCACAAACTTCATAACTTTAATAATCTGTTTATATATGTAAATACCTTAAATCTACTTTACTTATATATATAATCCGTTGTCTAAGATGTATGCTTGCTAGTGCCTATAATGTACATACTTACATATAGATAGATATATTAACATGTACCTATTTATAAAAATGTAGATATTTTGTCAATATGCATTTTATTCCCCAACCAAAACGTCTTTATGTATTGATCCATAACAATTTCTTATAAACGTTTTTCCCCACAGGACAATGAAAACGGAGCTCTACGCAAATTTTATGACGTTATTATGGATAATGGCGGTGAGGTGCTAACCGATATTAGCAACTTGGGTGAAATTACTATTCTGGCTCCGAGCAATGATGCCTGGGAGGCAAAGGAAGTACAAAATGTCATAAGGTAATACAATTATTTTCGAATACTTACATAGCATACTGTGCGACATTCTAGCGTTCTGTTCATACGAGTATAATCTGTAAGACCAAAATATAGTGAAATAAAATAAGCACTTACAGGTCCATTCTGTGTTGGGAACAAACATTTTGTAACTAGCTAATAAAGTTCCTGTCAAATTTTAGAATCCTTTTCGCATTCTGTGCACTCTTAAAACCCGTAAATTTTGTTGCCATTTCTCATAAGTGAGGTAAAAAAATATTGCCCCGTGAAATATGCAATAACAAAATTTTCACAAATCTTCATAGCTGAATTGCTGAATATTTTGACTGCATTACCAACGTACCTAGAATCGCAGTGACAAGAAGTGGTAACATTTTTTGGTAATCAAATTTTACGGTTACAAAATTATCTGTAACATGCAAAATAGACCTGTTAATGTGCAGTTAGACGTGGCAATCTTTTAGAAATTTTTACTTAAAATTTTAATTTTTTTAATTGAAATTTCTTTCAATTTTAATATTTTATTGTTTTTTAAAGAAAATTATATATTTTTGATTTTCATTTAATTTTTGAAAACAAGAAAAATATATATTTTTTTATTTCATTTAATTTCTAAAGATTTATTTAATTGTTTTTTCTTCTTTTATTTAATTTGTTTTTCTTTTGCTAATTTAATATTTTTTTTAGTTTTTAGATTTTATTGTATAATATAGAAAATTTTATGTTTTATTTCATTATGTGTATTCTCTGATTCTTGCAAAGCCCTTGCATGCATGGCACAGCGTATTACAAACCGTACAATCCGTGCACCGTGCAAGGGCTTTGCAAGACTCAGAGAATACCGCTATTGAATTTTTATGATCTTAACTTCTTCTCTTTTGATACATTTTTCTCTAATTTGGTTTTTAGATTATATTGTATTGTATTATATTAAGAAGAGCTTTTCTATTTCATTGAATTTTTAAAAATATTTTTATTTATTTGTGCTTTGTTTTCGTTTTATTTTTTTAATCTAATATTCGTTTATTTTTTAGTTCATATTGTTTTAAAAAATATGTGTGCACTTTTAAATTTAATTTAATTAAAAAAAAACTTATTGCCAAAAGTTCAACAGCTCACCGTTAAGTCCTCTGCGTTAGCAGATCTTTTAATAAGTCTTTCGAAAAACCGTAAAGAGCTTTCAAGATTGTTGTCAGAATTAACAATTGTCTTATGAAAGACTTTTGTGTTCCGAAAAACTGTGGGTAGTTGAAAGCGGATGTCTAAGTCAAAACCTAAGGATAGAACTAAAACTGAGATCAAGATAAATATTTTCAAATTTTTTGAGTATGAAACAAACTAGAATTTAATTTTTTTATTACTTATCAACCTTTCTTTCTATTTCTCAGTATTTGTCGTGCAGTATCTTTTTGTTGAGTAATGTATGTAGCTAAGCTAAGTGCTTCCTTTCTTTTTAGAAATCGTGAGAAACTCCGTGCCATCTTGAATATGCATATTATCAAGGACAAATTGAATGTGGAGCGCATTCGTCAGAAAAATGCGAATATTGTAAGAAAAATATTTTAAAATAATACATACGAGGGTAGTGCCAAAAGTACTCGACATAACTTATCTTTGAACAACACTACTTCACTCTCAGTGAAAAAATGGCTGGGTGGTAAAAGATTTGCCCACAATGAAGAGGTAGAGTCTGCGGCAAATGAAAATTTTCAAGAGCTTGGCGGTTCCTACTATAAAGAAGGGTATCGAGGCTATTTATAATCGTCGGTTAAAATGTATCTAGCCAAAGGAGTAAACATTTTTTTCTTTGTCAAGTCGTGTACTTCTGGGACCGCCTTCGTGCTATATAATTGCATAACATATTGAAAGGAACAGTTTTACATTGTCGTCTCGCTTTACAGATCGCTCAAGTACCCACCGTTAATAATCGCACATTTTTGTATTTTAATATCAACGATGAAAATGGCGAAGAAGTAATAACCGTTGAAGGTGGTGGCGTAAACGCTACAATTCTACAAGCGGATGTGGCCCAAACTAACGGTTACGTACATATTATTGATAAGGTTTTGGGCGTCCCATACACCACAGTGCTGGGCAAACTCGAAACAGATCCTATGATGAGGTAAAATTAATATGAAAACACACTTAATTTTTAGATACTAAATAAAAATAAATTAAATTTCTTTTCCAGCGATACCTTCAAGCTCGGTCAATTCTCTTCATTCAACAATCAGCTGAACAATACTCAGCGTCGTTTCACATATTTCGTGCCGCGTGACAAGGGTTGGCAAAAAACTAAACTGGACTATCCCTCGACACACAAAAAACTCTTCATGGAAGACTTTTCCTATCACGTAAGACCATTTTTGCATTACAGCGTACATTCACATACTTCAATCAATCACTTTTATAGTCCAAGTCAATCCTGGAACGTCACTTGGTGATTGCCGATAATGTGTACACAATGAAGGACTTGGTAGCCATGACAGCTGAGTCGGGCGACTCAATTTTACTGCCCACCTACAGAGATTCCTTAAAGGTGAAAGTAGAGGAAGAATCTGGACGTAAGTATTTGGCGAATATAGAAATAAAAAATCAAAAAACGTTTATAACAGAGTGCATGTCAGTAGACATATTTTTTTTTTAAGATTATATAGTTTGGATTGCTGCAAATTTATTTCGTACTAATGTATGTTAATCAAATTCTCTTCATTTCGTTACAAAAAAAAACAATATTATTGCTTTATTTGCTTACGTGAAGATCTTCACGATGAATATGCTTCACATGAGTGGACTGGTGAGTGGTGACACCAATGAAAATTCCCATTAGAAAATCACTCATCTAGATTTAGTACTTAAAATATTGTTATTAAAGCTTTTGTATTAATACTCGTATGTTCATCATTTGCGCATCTTCATGCATACATTTAGTGCATTTATAATAGATATTTGTAAAGAGAAAGTTTAGAGACCTTTAAGTTCCATAGAATTTCCAGGAAATAACGACGACATTATTATATAGCTAATCTCTGAACACCAGGAGAGGACAGTGAGCCTGTTCCCAGGAGACTAGTCCGTAGTGAGCTAAGGGCACGACACTGGCTGAGGATATGTTCCAATGTCTCGCCTTTTGTTCAGCGAATTTTTCTAAAAATATTATTAACTCATTCTCTACAGGTGATTAGGCTAGCGCACAATACAAAAATAATGAATACTAAATAAACAAAAGGAAAACTATAAATACTAGGAATTAAAAGGGTGCGCTATTCAAATGACGAGCAGTGTATTTTTTATATGTAGATCAGATCAGTAAGTGTTTCGACTTGGAGGAAAATTAGCTTTTTTTTCAATTTGTCGTAACACCTTCGGCGTTTACAATCGAATCTTGAGATGTTCTTGCCTCAATGAGCATTTTTTTCGCTCCAAAGTTCATTGTGCTCAATACCCCGTTCTAGTACTTACCCACCAAATCTCAGTTTTTATCACCTTAATGTAACACCCTATTGTCAGTAAATTAAGGCTCACCAATAATCATTAAGCTTTAGCTAAAAAAGTATTTCAATTATTCCAGTAAAACTATTTTATAAATTTTTGTTATTGCCGAACGTAGGTGTCCCAGAAAATGTAATAAAGTGACCCCTAATTGGGCCAAAAATCTTTTTTTCGTAGATCTTATTGTACTAATGCTTCAAATTGAAACAAGTTGAATTGAAATTGAATTGAATTGAAATTGCCTTGCAAAAGTACTTTAGATTTAGGCATGCCCGCGAATTTATTTTTTTTTTTTATTGCTTCTAAGGTGGTACGGTCTAATGTTCATGTGACTATAAAATGCAATTTTTAACTTACCATATTTTTCTGCCTCTATCTTTATTTTAGTTAAAATAATTTTTTTTTCTAAGCCTAACTGGAATAGATTTTTTTTTTATTTTTAAGAAAATATATCGGTTCATCTCTTTTCGATCACTTCATCACATTTTACCCTCATTCTCTTAGAGGGATAAGGTAGCACTTTTTAGATAAAAAAAAATGTGGCATACATACATACATACGTTTTTCAAGTCTCTAATAAACAGGGACCGAGAACAAAAGTCATGATCGAAACTAAATGTCGTTATCGTAGTGTGTTCATAAGAACGCTTCAAAACCAAAACAAAACTGTGTACAAAACTGTCGAGAACATCCTCAATGGGAAAAATGTAAAAAAAATGCGAACAATACTTTCGGGAAAATTTCTAAGATAGCAAAATGGGAACAAAAGTCTGCGGAACGTTTTGGGAGAGAATTGAACGCGAAAAAAAGTATAAGGAACTTTCTCGATGAACAGAAGCGAGAACGCATTTTTTTACATAGGGGTCAATAGTTTGAAATATTCGAATATTAAAATTAATCAAAAAGAACTGTAAGATAATTATGCGAATTAAGGCAACGAAAGACTTAAGACGCGAATTTTTCTTTAAATGGAATAAAATAATAATAAACGATGAGAAAATTGCAAGGATCAAGATTTCCTCTGGCTTAGAATTAACAATCGTGGTTCTCGCTGAAATGATTATTCATCCCAACACGCAGACGCCAGTCGCATTCTTAACGTTAACTTCTCAAAACTTTTGTTTTAGGTGTGTTCTCTAGCAGAACGTTCCCCAGACTTTTGCCTTTGTTGTTATTTGGTCCTCCCTAAAAAGGTTCTCGATAATTTCGTTCTCATTCTGTTCTTCTTGAGAACGTTCCCGAGAGTTGTTTGTTTTCGCATTTTGTTCTTTACGGGAGCGTTCCCGAAACTTTGGTTCTAATTTAAACGGCTCTCAATACTTTTTTTTTGCAGTTTGGCTCTTTTGTAGGAACGTTCTTGACATTACATTTTATTTTCATGCGAAACTAAACCAAATTGGAGCGCGTTCTCGGTGCCTGCTAATAAATCATTTCATTTTGCAACTTTCCGAAGTGTAAATTTTTTATTACAAAAACAAACAAAAAATTCTCTCACTTTCAGGTTATGTGATCACTTGGAACTTCAAGAAGATCAATGTCTACCGGCCGGATGTTGAGTGTACCAACGGCATAATACACGTCATCGACTATCCCATGCTGGAGGAGCGGGATGTCGTCGTCAACGGAGGTAGCTATCCGTTAGACACTAACTTGTGCATTCTCTTCACAAATACCCTCATGATAGCAATAGCGCAATTTCTTTTCTTAAATAATTAATTATGTGTATAAACTAAATTACAAAAGCAAAAAAAAAACACAAAAGCAGAAAAAACAACTCATTTCAAATGAAAACAAAAAAACGAATGCAAAACATTCAGCAAGTGAACATACATTCACATCCAAATCAAAAATTCATAGCCAGCAAAATGACCATCACACATCCGATCACCATATTTGCCTGCCACATACATATGTACATATGTACATACATACATAAATGCATATGTAATGTAACATAGAGATCACCAATCGCCCGACACATCATTAAGCATACGCATTGATAATAAGCAGAAAAATAAATAAAAATAAAAATAAAACAATCAAATTTCGCAACTGCCGATCGACCATTCATTCAACAATGCGCGCACCGCACCGTTCAACAACTTTGAATGCAAACTCCCATTCACCCACGGCTGATCTTGTAATTGAGAAGAGAACCAAATTTAAATCCAAAAAACGAAATTCACATGTATGTAAATAACTTGTGACCAAAGAAGAATTGCATTAATAGTGGTGTTTGCGTATTGGCGCCTAGTTAATGCGAACGTCATTTACAACAAATCATGCATATGCATACCATATACTACATATTTAACGATACGCATTAAGTTTGTTTGTATGTATAAAAATTGGTATTATCCTTATGCTATACTTTGCTCTTATTCCTTTTTTATTTTATTTTTTATTTTATTTTTTCTATTTTAAGTTTACACCTTAGTAGTTTTTATGTATTTAATTGCCCTTATTATCCATCTGTCTACGTTTACTGTTACAGCACAGAATGCCTATAAGTATGCAATGCCTTCTGTGCTAAGCGTTATCACTGTAAAATAGCAATGAATGATAATTATTGACTTGTATGTGCTAAATAGCTAAAGTTAAAATGTGTACGAATTTGTATTTTGTAATTTTGTATATTTGCTACTTTTGTTACTCAGTTTAAGGCATACAAGTGTTTATTTTTTCATGGTACTTTTTAGTCACATACTTACGTACATACATACATAAGTAATAATGTATGTATAATTACTTTTAGTTTGAATTGGTTTCTTTAAAATAAAATTCAAAGAAAAAATTAAAAAAAAAAATCGTAGTTTTCTATTTGAATCTTATATTAGTTTTTAATTAATTAATTAGTTTTCATATCAGTGGTTATTTATTTGTTACAATTTTCATTTAACAAACCAGCTGAACATCTATAAGATTCTTAAGAAGTATCAAATCGCATCTGAAAGTGAGTAAAAAAGCAATATTTTTTCAAAAGAACTGTTAAAACATTTTCAAAAAACTATCTACAGCTTAAATGTATTCGATGTGCTTTTGAATAAGAGTATAGTAGGCTGCATGTTTTCTTCATTCTAATGCCGGATTTCCAGTGTGTATTAAATGAAACAATTTTAATGCAAAACAAAGAGCTTTAACAAATTCCCTTTAGCATTGCGCCAATAAAAATGGTCACCAACAGCTCTATTCCCATGTCAATGCCAAAACCAATCACAAGGCTATTGAAGGGATGCCATATTTCAATCGATTCAATCGACGATCGATTAATCTAGTCCTTCTGATTCGATGTTAGAAAAACTCCAAAAAATTTCATGAAAATTTTGCAATCCTTATTTATCCCATTAAAAAAAAAAATTATTATGCTGTTTTGTAGCCCATTGGATTGTAAAGTGCATGTTTAAATATGCTAGGCGATTCTTTTTCACATCTTTCAAATTTTGCATACGTTATATGAAGAAATTTAGCAAAAGAAATTTACAAAAATCAGTTATACAAAAATTCTAAGGGCTACAGTACTCCATACTAAAATTTTTTCTAAAAATAGTTATTAAAAAAAATTTAATATCTCCATTTTTTCAAAAAAAAAAAAATATGTACGTATGCTTTTTAATATGTTAATACGGTTAATTTTTAAGTAAAACATAACATACTTTTAAAAATTTTTTTTTATTTCGATCTGCATTTAAAACTCTTAGGTGGTCATAAATCGGAATAGAGCTGTTAGGTCGCTTTCAGAATTCGGCATGGAATAATGGAAACTACACTAGCTTCCCACTTTTTCATTCTTACGCGAGTCCGATATTCGTGATAAGGCAAAGGTACCCCAAGTCCATATCCAAAGGATAATACATACACCATATTATCGTAAGCATGAAAGCCGTATGTATGTTGTATTAGGTATGCTAAACTTTTATAATTTTTCATATCGCATTTTTCATATAGGAAAAATTAAGGCAACCATAATCATACATACATACCTAGATATTTCGATATTCATTTTCATCATTTGATGTGCATTATGTATAGTCATATATGCATTGATAAAATATATAAATTAAAATACTTGTATACATATGTATAAAAACTCAACTGCCGAAATCCATAGACAATTTTAGTCAAAAATTGGCTAAGATTTGCTTTAAAAAAAAGTAGCCACACGAAAAATTGCGCTGAGGTATTGACTCATCTACATCATTGCCATTTTCATACATATATACATACATACATGTATTTAAGTAAATTAAAAAAAAATCGAAGTTGACATAAAGTTCAATATTTCAGAAAAAACAGCCATAGACAAATATTTTAGGTATTTTATTTAAAAAATAAAAAATAAAAGTCTCAAACAATGACCCAGACGAGAAATTTTGTTTAAGAAATTTAATACTAAAACACCTTCCTAGCTCCTCAATCAGCTGAGTCGAAGTATCCAAACAATTTTGATGCGTCTCAATTTGCGTTAAAGTATAAAGAGCTGTACTTTTAAAAGCTCATTCAGATAATTTTCCTTGAATACCAGAAAGCCCAACGAAGTTTAATATGCCTTCTGCACACCACCTTTTTGTAAGGTTAAGTCCTCTTTGGACGATTTCGCAGATAGTCCCGGCTCTCTGCCACACCACGGGAATGTAGGCGGGTGCTAGACTGTCTCTCATAATAAGTATTGAAAAGAGTTGAAGTACGAGCCTTCCGTCCTGCTTCAACAACACCGAACAGATGCCATCTACGCTGGGGACCTTGTACCGTTCGAAATAATCCAGCACCCATCGTACTGTGTGATGGTACATCAGGCATTTAGTCAGCCTTCAGTCCGCTGAAGACAGTCTGAACGCACAGAACACCGCATCACTCGGGGTGGGAATGGCATCCGGAAAGTGGGCCGATAGCAGGGCGCGTGCTGCTACGCTTAGCCTTTTAAATCTCCTTATTGCATTTTGTTAGACTGTCTGAGTACTCACCGCAGGCAGTTTCCTGTGCGCTTTGGAACCTAAATATCTATTCTCGTTATTGTTTCCTTGATAACTCAGCTCTTATTTTTAAATTGAATCAAACAATCATATTTAAAGATATAGATATCTTATAAACAAATGACATAATGATTTACCTACACACACACACCTACATATTTACATGCATACAGTATAATGCACACTCATTGTAAAAACTCGCCCTGCCTGTATATTTGTTGAGTGAAACATAATTTAAAAATGTATCGTAAAACGGTAGTTGTTAGTGACTAACTAATTTGCTAGTAGTAACAAAACATAAGCATACTTGCAATAACGCCTAACAAAACATTTGTATGTAGTTTACCAACACGCCAACCAGCATACATTACTACGTACTAAATACAATATATATATTTTTAGTGTCACACATCATGCAATGAAAAGTTTATCAACTACATAAAATAACAACAACAAAACAAATAACAAAAAATACCAATGATAGTTATGACATACATACATACATAAATATTAAAAAAGAGCAAAAACAAAAAAGACCTCTTTATTATCGCCCTACAACCATACCAAACGATCAATAATGAACGATACTATGCCGTATATACCTTACTTATATATTTATAGGTTAGGCATTAAACCTAGCAACCTTCAACTACTACACTACATACAGACATTATGTAGGCAAAGCGCAGATCTAGATATGTACATATCTGCATTGATGTGTGTTGACCATAATTCTCAGATCACATTCCGATACTGTTCAACATTGTTATTGATTACGTTAACGACTACGATTTTGAATTCTTCTAACTATTTACTACCACTACTACCATTATTGTATGGTATTTTAGTGAAATTTTAATTACAGTTTGTTCAAGTACATTATACTATTTAATAAGTGAAAAGATATATATATACGTATATATATATATATAAATAAACCAAGCGAAAATGATTGAAATTTGAATTCAAAAAGTAATTAGTTTAGCATGAAACTAAAACAAAAAATATAAAAATAAAACAAATATAAAATTTTTAGCTAAATAGATTGAAAACTAATATAATCATGCATATTTAAGTAGCTAACAAAAATTTAATAAAATTAATTATAAACAAAATAAGTATTCACATACATGCATCATACTACGTGGTGAAATTTCAAGTTGGTGTGCATTAAAATTTGCTGTAGACTAAACTATTTTGGGCTAATTAAAGTGTAAAATGGTGTATGGTAAGCTTGCCTTGTAAATGTAACATTTATGAAAGATAAATTAACTCATTATTAATTAAATTCACACACACACACACACTAGCATTCTTAAGTAAACTTTATATAAAACAGAAAAGTAAATGCAGCCCAAGGACAAAGAATTCCCATCCCCAATTGCAATATAAATGCATTATAATTTAATAAAAACTTTTAAGTCTGGTAAAATTTAATTATATAGCCATATTAGGGGTATTCAGGCTACAGAAAATCTCGATCCGGGGATCTGTAAATATCGAAAGTTCGAGATAATAAAAACGAAAATTTGACGTCACTAGTGGAGGAGCTATCGACATTTATCTTGTGTCCTTATGAACTAAACTTACAATGAAAATTTATGAACGAAGCGACGATAAAAAAGACAACACCAACGGGAATCGGCCGGAATCATGCAAACGGAACCTAAAACAATCAGCCTTGAAAATAGATTTAAAGCTTATCAGCTTATCTAACATATTTGATAGCTTTGTACGTTCTGAAAGCCGTTAGGCCCTCAATATAGGTATTAGCGTGGTTTATAACTCAATAGCTGGGATAACCTAAAAATCAAAGTCTACCAGAGTATTGAGGAGATTAGATTTGCGCTTAATTACCTTTTTGTTACCCAAAAAGGTTTTAATAAATCATCAAAAAAGTCTGAAACGTTCAAATAACCATTCGAAGCAGGACTCAATGAACATTTAAAGTTGATTTGAAAAAATGAGTCATAAAACACTTCTAATATTTACTTTTTGAAGACATCTAGCAAGTTTTTCAGCATCCCGTCTTAGAAGTAAAGCTCCGAAAGGTAAATCTTTATTTATGACCCGTGTTTATAAGGATCTTTGATTCCGGTTATTTTTAATTAAAATTGTTTAAGTATTTAGATACTGATATAATCACCTTCCAAGTAGGGACAAGAATTTCGATACGATACGTTACCATATCGATACTTTTGGCATACGGTGCCGATATTTTCTACTCGACAGTATTTTTTGGAATCGAATACCAGAACCCTAGTATTGTACCGAATGCCATAAACTCACATTACAAAGAAAATGTGATTAACAATTCTTCCCGATATAATTGTACTATATTTGAGATTGGATGTGGCGTGATTTGAACCCGCGGCCTCGGTGCTTTAAGTCAACACCTCAATCTCTACGTGTAATAGTAATAATAGATTGGCGCTTACACAATATATTAGTATTCGGCCGAGCTTCTCCTCCGATTTGTCGTGTGCGCATTGATTCTGTGCCACAAAGGGAGTCCCTATAGTTTTACGTCGACTCAAATGACGATTGTATTTTTATGAGAAGCTGTTTTTCTTGGCAGAAATACACTCGGTGGTTTGCGCACATCTAACCAATACACCACAGCGGCCTACATACGAGACCTATATTCAGATGATTGTTTTTGGTTTTTGGCATCGATATTTGGAATATCGAGCCTTTTTATTCCGAGTATTAAAGGGTATTTTTAAAGCTTTGCTTTAAATGAGTACCATATTGATACAAGATGACTATAATTTGAGAAACTAAAATCCCATTTTTTTAATTTTTATTGGTGCGCTCGAAATTCATTCTAAAGAATGAAGAAAGGAATATATATACATATGTATATCTGCATAGGGAATACTGTGTAAAAATCTTAAACGCCAATATTAATCACTTTTAAATTATATGGCTTTTAAATTAAGGAGTGCGCGTGAACATGTTAAATGACTTTGTATGGTGCCACGGGGCGTATACGTTACATACGCAACTACGGGTATATGAGCATGAGTGGTTATTTCCATGATACAAAAAGAAGGTAGTTTCATTTCAACATTTTTGACAAAAAATAAGTTTTTGAAGTTTCATAAATTGTACAAAATTATGAGCTACCTTGCCACATTGATATCAATGAAACAATACATCAGAGGGTTTAATGTTGTGCGTTGGAAATGTTCGGTTATTTGTAAAATGATTTTTTGGTGGGGAGCGGAAATGGAAGGTGCGTGTCACCAAAAACCTACTAGAAAGAGAACAGTATAAACTTTAATATAATTCACCCTTCGCCTCCCTGCCCCTTCTACAGACACTCGGGCCCATTTCAAAATGGGGTAAAATTAGCATTTTCGCAAAGAAAAATTAAACTCGTGTTAGGCCATCAGCAGTGGGTACTCTTTTAAATTTTTGTAGCCTTCGGCCGCGCTAGGGAAAATAACCTCATCAGTCCAACTCTGGTTACGCCATCCACAGTATATTTGGGCAAAATTGACCTCCAAATTTACAAAAAAAAAAGTGCATATTTTAAACCGAAACCTTTGTTTTAACTTAAAGCTTAGTCATTGTACAAATTAGGGATGTTGCGAATGTGGAATTTTAGACATCCGCGGATGCGATTGCGTATGTGAATATCTAAAAGCTAACAACCGCGGATGCGGATGTCAAGTATTTTTAAGAAACAATTAGAATATAGCATAATGGCGAGATCGTTGTTTAAACAGCGCTTACAAAGCCAAACCAGATGTGTCAGGTTTTTCTAAAGCTTTTTAAAAATAGTTCTCCATTGTCATTCCTTTGGCTGTTTCAGAATTTGGGGAATCTGTAACTTCATCAGCGTTTTTCGATTTAAGTTTTTGTAGTTCATTTTTAATACTTTCTTCTGCGACTGGTTTGAACAATTTAGCGAGCTAAATAGGTGGATATGGAAAATAAATAATTGTTTTCCTGGAATGAAAATTTTGAACAAAATTCTGTTTTCAAAGTCGTGGCTGTTAGCGGAATCGGATAAGAACACTGTTATTTTTTTAAAAAGCACCCCGTTTTTTAAAAACATTTGAATCTCAGATACGTACGTAATTCTTATCTTATTAAAGGTCAGACCTAAAGTCTTTTAATTATTTGAGCATCGCTCCTCTTTTTAGCCAGACGTTGATCATTTCTGCTGGAAATCCCTATTGAAGGACAGTATATATCCATCCGAAAAAATATTGCCCGACAAGTAAACAAAATTACGGTTTTTTAATTTTTTGCTAAAAATAAATTCCCCAAAGAGCCCCATTTGAAATTATTGAAACGAATATATGTAACATCAAATGCAAATCACGAAAATTTGGTTAAGAATTACAGTGCACAGCTTCTTTTTTTGTGTCTAGTAGTTTTTTTTAAATTGGTCCAAAAAAATAATATTAAAGAAAGAAACCAATACAGGTATTGAAAGAAGAGAAAACAAAAAATATTGTCAAAGGTCAAGTAGAAGTTGGAACTTGCATGACTGCCCATTGATTGCTCAGTTATATAGCGCGAAGAAATAATAAGTTTAAATACATTTTTGTCTAAATTGATAAATATGAACAGTTTTGTTACACAAATACTCCCACGACCACAGGCAAAAATATTGGCTACAATTTGTCATTTTGTTTGCCATATATACGTTTTATCGGGGCACTTGCACAACATTCGTATTCGCAAAAGCTCCGCATTGATTGATTGCGAATGCGAAAGCGAATGCGAATGTTAAAATAAAAAGCGGAAGCTCCGCAGTTGCAAATGCGAATGCGAATATTCGCAACAACCCTGGTACAAATATCCGAACCGTAACTAAACTGTCTTACTTATGCCATTTTCTAAAAACAAAAACTTTCTAAAATGTAACTACAGTAGTTTTCATCTTATGTGGATAATTCTTGTCACAAATACCTGGTTTCTTGCTTATATTTATTTATGCATATATATTTTTGAGCAGCGCCACACCTTAACAGAAAATTCCGAGAATCCAAAATTGGTACTGCTTACAAGTTGCATGGCATCATTTTAACTCGATCTCCACCCTCTTCCACGGATAACGGTACATCGGTTAGAGGTTTAAAAATATTTTGTGTCATCAATTTGTCATCAAACTGCATTAAATCGTATTACGTACTCTATCCTCTATCCAAAAAACTTTATTTTCGAACGTTTGCACAGGTGTATCAAATTCCTTCAGTTTGAAAACGCGCAAGACTTTTTAATGTTTTCATACAACTTCACTAACTTAAAATTTTTTTTTTTTACTTTTTCAAGAAACAAATATTTTTCTGCTAGTGAATCTGGTAGCATGGTTTTAATGAAATGTCATAAACTTATTAAAAGTCAAGTGATCGGCAACAACAACGAATGTCAATAAATGAAACTACCTTCTATTTTTGTATCATGGTTATTTCTACTTTATAACCGACTTCCAAAAAAGGAGGAGGTTAACAGTTCGTCTGAATATTTTTTTTTTATAAGGCACAGTCTGTAGTTAGCCTAAGGCCAGCTTTGTACGACATGCTATGATTCCTGTTATTAGTACGTAGTTAGAATACCTCTAACATTTGGTAGATATTTGAATTTGAGAATTTTTCATTAGTTAAATATTAAACTTTTTGCCTTTAAATTTAGCCTTGCCTCAGAGAGTAACATTATAAAGCGTGAAACCAGTTAAGAATGTATTACAAAGAATTGGTATTCTTGCACACTTTTCATGATTTGATTTTGAGATTGCAAACAAAAATGTAATAAATAAATCAAAAGGATGTATAAAAGATGCTAATAAATAACAAAAAATAAAAAAAAAAATAAAAATTAAAAAATAATATAATAAAGACAACAACATAAAATGTAGCTAACTAATGCAAGTGATGCCTAAGCTAGCTTTTATGACATTTAACCAATCACATCTCACATGGTGCAAGAGTAAAACAAAACAAAGTCAGTATATGGGCTAGTTATAGTAGTAACTAAACTCAGACATTGAATGGACATAAAATAAAATAAAAGTAAGCATTAAATAATAACTACAATGTATTTTATTGACAAGTAATTCACAAAAATCTGTAAATGTATACAAACTTATTGCTATAGTCAGTAGTTACACGTTAAAAAAAAAAACAAAAAAAAACCATCTTATCACATTCAAATATAACCAAACACTCTCCCGCCCCGTATAAGAAAAGAAAACATCTGTATACAACAAAACCGTAGAGAGCGAGGTTCACATAGAATACACAGGATACACATAGACACCTGCATAAATAGCAGTTCAGGACTTGTAGACGTATGTACAAACATACATTTCAAATAGCTGTGAATGTTCAAAGGTACATACAGACATATGCAAAGGATGCATGTAAGTATGTATATGTATGTAAGTAGGTGTATGTATGTTAAGAGTTTAGAGTGCACGTAGAACTGCATACATATACACATTTGTATATATGTGTGTGTAGTAGATACGTATTTACTATGTAGCACCGGCAAGTGCCCACTAGTTACTACACATAAAAATCGATCCATTTGTGACTATAATAACAAATTAACGTGTAACTAGTGCCTTACTAAAGTTTAACTAAATACCTTAACCTTAACCTTACTGTAATGAAACTTTAATTTAATTACAAAAAAAAAAAACAAATGATAATAGTTTATCAAAAAAAAAATTAAATAAAATGCCTAACACTCTGTAGTGAAGCCAGCTTACAAATTACAAAACAAGACAAAAATTCAAAAACAAACCAAAAATTTAAAAATCAAAAAAAAATGTATTGGGCATGTCAAGTGCTTCTTCGAAAAAAAAAAATTTAATTACTAAAGTACATTTACATAGAGAAAATCTATATACTTATATACACACATACATACATACATACATAAACGCATATTAAATAAGAGAGCATATTTAAATAAAAAAAATATTAAATTAATTATATTTTATTAGTCTACTTAGATAAGCAATAAAAGCTTTCATAAAGACAAAAAACAAGGTAAAACAGAATCACAAATTACATAATTTATTGAAGAGGAATAAAAGAAGAAAAAATACTGAGACAACAACAATAACGTACAATAAACATTACGGTGGTCATTAAAATATCAACTTCTAAATTTTGTATGGGACATCCCCTTTATTTTGTTCTACATTCAAAATCGAGACATTTACGAAATTTTCAAAATTTTAAGTAAATTTTTAGTGGTAGCTAACAGCGCATGAAAAATTTTAGTTTTAGTTTTTTCAATCGCAAAAATTCTACAATATATATATTGACTTTAAATCTGATAAGTTTTATTTTGAATTTAAATGTGATAGGTTTCAAACCTATTCACATAAATTCATACACTCGCTGAGTTATAGCTGGTAAGAGTCAACATTTTGTCGAATTTTTGGAAAAAAAATAAACTTTTCAAACCTTGGCAGCGACGCCAAATTTTTTAGTTTGAAATTTTCGTGGATGCCTTTATTTTGTACGCAGAACAAAAAAAAAACCAATGCGCCTTGATTTTGATATTTTTAAGGACCACCCTAATGTATGTATGTACATGCATATGTATGTGTATAGTACCTAAGATAGACTGGGACTATCCTTTTCCGAAATAATAAAGTTTGCAATTTCCCATTCAAGTTTGAAAGTTTACGTCCAGACGATTTTCGTCGTTGACACGTCTCAAAAATTTAACTAATTTCATACCAGTTTAACGTCATTTAAAATTTATTTTAGCGAGCTATCCATCTTTTGAGAAAATATTATATTTGGTTTAATTGGGGTCAGTTCAGGTAAGGTGGCAACCCCTCGATTTTGATTGTCCATTATAGATTAATTCCTGGAACCATAGCATTAATTCTTGGTCATCCGCGTGAAGTTATATGTATATAAGAAGTTCTACTTTCTCGGATTTAATAATAATTTTTGAATTTGGTTTCTTGAGAATTTTAATTTTCCGGCAGATTAAATAAGCAAAGCTTGCTAATATTTAAAAAAAAAACTTTCGAATCAGTTAAGATTTAGCAGTTTCTTCCCACTGTACGGATGAACGATCAGCATACCTGCCAGAATTGGAAAAAAAATTGCAAACACTGCAAAAACCCGGCACTCTTAAGATGAAGGTTATGGAGAGTTCCCAAAAGAATACACCTTCTCCAACTTGGCTGTACAGTTTCGACGCATCCGTGAAAATGTCTATTGTACCGCTAATCCAAAATACAAATTGTGTTTTTCGCAATCCAGTCATACATAAGGATATGTTTAAATGCATATGTATGTACATACATACATACATACGTATGTACATATATACATGCCAATGTATAGGCAAATGTTGTTGTTATTATAATATATACTAGCAAAACTAAAACTTATATGCAAAAAAAATGTACGTAAACATTATGCAGTCAGTGTAGAACGCCTCCGCTTCCTTCCGAAAGCAGATAATAAGCAAGAAGATGATGAATTTGGTACATACATACAAGCATATATACATATAAGCACATACACACGCTAAGCATATACATACATATAACAAACATATACACACATACGTTCGTATTAAGTAAATGCATATATTTATTGAGTGACATATTTAAATGTTTCTGGAAAATAAAAATACTTGAAAACAGAACGAAACACTGCATAGTATATGTATAGGTAAAAGATTAAAATGCAAATATTGCAAAAAAAAAAACATATACAAAAACTTTTACTGATTTGCTGCTTCATTATAACATTATTACCTGCAAAATATCTCTTTTTTAAATTTATGTTCGAATTGAAATTTAACTAGCACGAAAGTGCAAAAAAGGTAAAAACAACAACAACAACAACAAATGATTTGTGTACACGCTTGTGAAATGACTAAAAGTGAATAAATAAATAAATGAATTTATAAATTCTCCAATTGTGTGGCTTTTTATTGAATTGGGATTATAAATCTTCCGCAGAATATTTCCCCCGAATACCACAAAAACCGCTTCATCAAATGAACACATCGATCACGCGTTCGCATTAAAGATTTACAAGTGTGATTTAAGATTTGCCTCCTTATTAGCATTTCAATGAACCATCTTCCAGAGTGGGTCGAAACTAAAAATGTTCCCGACCGCCTCTCTTCTTCCAAATATGCGTAAATTTTTCGAACCAAGTTAAAAAGATCTTTCTTAGAACTTAGTCAGTACAATAGCTTGGT
This sequence comes from Rhagoletis pomonella, assembly GCF_013731165.1. Taxonomy (NCBI): domain Eukaryota; kingdom Metazoa; phylum Arthropoda; class Insecta; order Diptera; family Tephritidae; genus Rhagoletis; species Rhagoletis pomonella. The sequence goes on from NW_023458558.1 coordinate 48,964,266, forward strand.
TTTGGTGCTTATGTCCAGGACATTTGAGAGCGTTACTGTAAATAATTTCATGCTACTCTTAGACAGTTCAAGGGCAGGCATGACGAGACATTTGTGTCATATTTGCTCGTTGCGCTGAGGCATTGATGTTAAATCTGAAAATAGCAATATCATAAGCGTACACTAGTGACATTGAGCCCGATTCCGAACTCCAGAATTTACTGGTTTTACAGGATTTAGAGGATAAGCTGTTTTCGCTTTTAATAAACCTTATGTCACGTGGCGTACGGGAACAGCTTTTCTGTAAAACCTGCAAATCCTGGAGAACGGGAACGGGATAATTCGTTCGCGAGTCAAGAGTTATGTCCGTCGATTCCGAAAGCATGGGCATTGTCGAAGATCGCATTCATAACGAAGGGAGGCAGAGCCTCAGATCTTCAAAAGAATACTGGACACATTCATTGGGCAAATGATGGATCCTCTGGATCTATCTGACTGCCAACACGCCTACTCTAAAGGCAAATCTATGGAAACCGCACTCCACAAAATTGTTTCCGATATTGAAAAATCCTTAGCATACAAGGAGCTACCACTAGGTATCTTTCTAGACATAGAAGGAGCCTTTGACAATGTCCTTCTAGAAGCGATCACAGCATCTTTGCTCCAGATCGGAATGGATCGATCCCTGGTGGACTTTGTTCATCTTCTCTTCAATCGGAGAACTACCTATTCGGAGATGGGTGGAGCCACATCACACGATATACGACAATTGGCACTCCTCAAGGAGGAGTACTCTCACCATTTCTCTGGAATCTGATGGTAAACACTGTACTCATGCGCCTACAGGGCACTGGTTGCAATGCTATTGCATATGCCAATGATCTTGCCCTAACTGCAACTGGTAAATATCTACAAATCCTGGGAGAACTGTTGCAGAACGCATTGAGTATCGTGGAAACATGGCCTAGAGAATGTGGACTGAACGATAACCAGGCAAAAACAGTTACGGTTCTCTTTCCACGGAAATTAAAAATCCCCCTATTTCAACTAGCTAGATTAAACGGCGTAGCGCTGTCGCTCTCCAATGAAGTGAAATATTTGGGCGTCTCCTGGATAGGAAACTGACCTGGCAACGCAACGTAGAGCAGAGGGCCAAAAAGGCCATTACCGTCTACTGCACCTGTAAAACGGTTATAGGCAAGAAATGGGGTATCAAACCCCACATAGTTCACTGTATTTACACAGCAGTGGTACTTCCTATATTGTTCTACGGAGTCACAGTCTGATGGACATCACTGGGCAAATCGTCCACTTAGCGTGCTAACCACAGGAGCGTTGCCATCCACAACCACCAAAAGCCATGAAAACATTTCTAAACTTTCTGCACGTAGACCTCTTTGGGAAGCTACAGGCGAGCTGCAATGCGGCAAGAATAAATGCATTATCAAAATGGAAAGACACCAGATTCGGCCACACTAACATTCTAACCAACTAGCCCGACACGTTTAGGTCTCCAGATTATACAACACCACCGATGGAGCTCGAGAAAAAGTTCTCCACTGACATTCCTTGGAGGAAGGACTGAGAGAACGACTCGGTTTGTGGCCTCCAAGATAACTACACAGCCAACTACATGGATGGCTCCAAACTAAATCTAAGATTAGGGAATGGGATACACTCTGGCTTATCGAATTTTCTCTTAACCTGCCTCCAGTAACTATAAACTCCGATAGCCAAGCTGGTATCAAGTCACTGGATTGCTGCAAGACCTCTTACATTAGTATTTGTACATAAAAACCATATATGTAATACTCCTATATTGGCAGCAAAACTAGTACCATGACTAGTACCATCCGAAAACATTACAGTACAGATATATCAATAAACACGTACGAATGAAAAGGAACACATACGTTTATAAATAAACCCTGCAAAAATCGCCACTACTCCATGCATGCGTGTAAAGAGTACTCCAAAATTAACCACAATTCATATAAAAACTATGGTCCAATTAACATTGCGATGTCCTAGGGCAGGACCATATACTCCACTTCTGCATTACATCAGAGTAGCACCAAACTACTCCAACGTATTAACAATGGCATTGTTGTTATATTTTTTCGTTTGTACACAATTTTGTTCTTCACTTCACAGATGCTTTTTCGAAATTAATAAAAACCAAAAACAAAAATTAAAAACTACATGTTGCCTCTGACAGCATTCGAACCCGAACATGCTGGGAGCTAACAACTAACATCGAGCATCTCTACACGTTCAGCTACAGCCAGACATGCAAATGCGCTTTCAAATGCTTAACTTGAATCACATTTCGTTAAAACACGAGTAGTGATCGGGTAACAAACAATAAGCTGGCGCAGAGACACGAGTTGGTCCGCTACGTCATGTAAGTACTCCAATATACCACAAATAGGGTGTAGGACACTGTTAAATACAGTAAGTCATCAACTCGATTTAGATTTAGTTTGGGTCCCTGGTCATAGCAACATTCCCGAAAACGAGGCTGCAGATGAGTTAGCCAGAGAGGGTTCCACATTGGTGTCGATCGAGGACCGGATATCACCCCCAATTGGAACCTTATATAAAGACATATGTATTTCTCCACAATCTCCGGAAATAGGATCAAAAATGGCGCACCGTGGCAGGCTGCCGTATATCCAAACGATTGTGGCCTGCGTACAGCCCTGAGAGAACACACAGCTAAGGAAACCCAGATCTGACGTTGCTAGGCTTGTTGCGACTCTTACTGGACATTGGCCGATTGGTACCCACGCGAGAAGGCTGGGAATCGCCTACAACGACTTCTGTAGAAGCTGCAGAGATGAGAACGAGCAGGAAACAGTAGAACACCTGCTTTGCAAATGTGCAGCTCTAATGAGGAGCAGAAATACCATGCTAGGAGCATATGAGTTCACATCGTTACGAGGGCTATCTGATGTAAGTCTCCACAACATACTCAACTTCATCAACCACGCCGGCTGGTTCTAACATACTCATTCGAGGTATATGGTATCAAAATGGCACTTAGCTGCTACTTGGGCGTAATAGTTTTCCGCCACCATTCTAACCTAACCTAACCACAAATAGGCTACATGGTCCAACGATTTTTGCAGGGAACATGTACACAACACATACACAAAAAAGGTCCTCACGTACACAATACATTGACAAAAATTGTACTGGACTGTCTATCTTTCATTTCGGAATGCTTACACACAGCGTTGCCATAAATCAAGATTTATCTTGAAAATGAAGATTTTTTGGGCTGTTTTTTATTAAAAATCTTTAAAAGGAGATTTTTTAAAAAGCAAAATTTTACACTGAAAATATCTTCAAAATGAAGATTTTGTGTATGATGTAATATATTTAATGTTTAAGTTAAAATTGTTAACTTATTTATATTATCCTTGCTAAATCATTGTAAGCAGCAAATTAAGGAAGAAGAATTTTTCTTCTTTCTGAAATACGAAATCCCCTACAATATTATCTGCTTTCGCACAGTAAAACATATACTATAGTGCAGAGCTAGAGAGTGACGGAAAAAATATTCGCTCGAATTGATAAACTCCTCGTTTTTTGAAGACGGTCAAAACTTGCGAAATGTCGCGTCCCTATTTATATATATACATAGGTTAACTGTGCTAAAAATATTGTGATGATACGAGACAATATTTATTTTAAGTTTAAGTTGTTATAAAAAGGACTTTATAACTTAAAATTGGTAATTTTTTCAACCAACATAATAAGGGCTACTTACAGCCCTAAAGACAATTCTAAATTTTGTGTTTCTTTTTAGGTTTTTTAAATGAAGATTTTTTGGGATCGAAACGATTCTTTTTAGCTTTAAAATCTTATTTTGAAGATTTGTTTGGAAAAAATTAACATTTTAAGGGGACATTCTCTGGCAACACTGATTATACATTGAGAAGTTAGCTTAAGGCCCGTCCACATAGAACTTTCGCTTTGGCTTTGGCGTTGGCGTTGGTTTGACAGAACGCACGTTAAAAGTATGCTTGCTACAATGAACGCTTCGAAGCGAATGCTTGGGCCATTAAATTAACGTATTAAAGACAGATAAATTAATATTTCAGATCAATAATTGCATTAAAAACGATATTTCTTGCCCGAACTTGATTAAAAAGGAAAAATATTTCACATAATTTTATTTATTTGCAACAGCTGACGAGCGACGCATGCGAAAAGTTGAGAGTTGGCCATCTTTTTGCTTTGCGTGGCCGTGAGCGTTGTCGAATTTTGTAAACCAGGCGACTTTTCAGCTGGAAAAATGTTTGCCAACAGCAATTTGCCAACAGGAAAACAGCTGATCAAAACCAGCTGGCTGGCATTTACGCAAATCACAAAATTGAATTTGATGGTTTGGAAGTTAAAAATTACAAAATGCGACTAATCAAACTTGTAAGAAATAAGTAGTTATTTGTTTAATCAATAAACTGTGTCAGTATAACACTTCGTGATGACTTTTCGTACGTTTTAAATTTTACACTTTTGAATGTAAACAAAAATTATATCAGCTGTTCGTCTAACTTGCAAGTTTCTGCAAATTTTCTGTTCGCGTACCATTTTGGATATTTCTCTCTTGTGAGAGAACAGATGCCATTTCGCCGGAATTTGGCAGTTGGTTGGTTTTAACTGGAGATTTTAAACGAACGCACCTATTAAGACATACCTCGGCGAAAATCTGTATTCGCCATCAACGGAGCAGTGATCGGACTTTTACCACATTGTGTTAGATCTGCCACATTTTTGCGCATCTACCACGTCTACCACACAAGGTCTGAAATCTACCACATATTCGTGTTTTTGATTACCTAGTTTTATTTTTGCTCGACTTAATTTAAAAAAAAATGTAAAAATTATCCAACACTAAACACTATATGGTAGCAAGAATGATATAATACAAGATTCCGCATCCCCGGTGGCGTTGAAATTTCTAGAGTAAAAGTAAAAAAAAAAGCCGAATGGGAGGATAAAATAAACTGTAAGGTAGTAAATTTTCTCAATAATAAATTTTCCAGCAGAAACGTGGTTTCATTATGTTAAATTAAAGATTTAATAACGAATATTAAAAAACGGAGATTTTTGTGAAAGTACTAGAAAATTTCAGTGCATTTAAGGTTTCTGAGGCGTTGTTTACATTTACTTGAGAATTGTCAAAATCGGCAAATCCCAAGTAGCGGTTTCTGTAACGTGCCACATTTGTTCGCTACATTATGATGTGATAAAAAGAAATGCTGGCAGCACTCCGCAAGGTTGAAACAAAATTTATGTTCGAAAAATATCTTGATATGGAAGAACCCGCTTTACACTGTCAAGGAAAAAATTGCCAAAACTCAACGCAATTTTTAGCAACTTCAATCTTGCGCTTTGTTATACTAAAATAATTTTTTTTTTAGAGTCTAAATAAAAACATCGATTCGCAGGTTCGATCCCTGCTGAAGTCTAGAAAAAGAAGTCTGATGAGGAGATGTGGTGATCTCCGAAATAGTGCTATAACTTCTACCGCTTAGACTTTGCTGCTTTTTCAATTTTTCCTAATAAACCATCGTGGCACAAAGCTCAATAAAAATATTAAAAAAAAAAGTTTGCAATTTAGGTGAAACTTACAGAATTTCTTCAATTTTTGTACGAAGTTTGATCCAACACCAGAGATCTACCACATTTTTTTTGATATCTATCACATTTTTCCAGATTCTACTACACAGAATTTTTTGTGAGTCCTATCACTGGAACGGAGTGAATGAACAATAGGTTCATTCCTTATCTTTTTGGACTAAAATCTGAAAAGTGTCAAAATGCCAGAGCGTAAGCAAAATGCGCTCACTAAAAGAGAATAACAGGAAAAGTAAAGGAACGCAAAAAACCAAATTTTTAGTCCAAAGAATGGCAACAACAAAACTAACGTCAAATAAAAACAGAAATGTATGTACAAAACACATTCACACAAGCACAAGCACAATAAACACTTGCTATATCAATTATTTTTTGCCTCCTTCCAATTTCAATTCATTTCTTTTACTTTTTAGATTATTCTCACTTTTAGCGTATTCTTTAATTTCCGTTAATTTAAATTCAGTTGAGTTTGACACTTTTCAGGATTTTGCCAGAAAAAATTCTTCTGACTAAATCTGACTACTTCGGACTGATGAGAGTCACTCTCACTGACTGTTGCTCTCTCATTTTTGCTGTCATTTCCGAGTTAAGGAACGCTTTTTGGACTAAATCTGACTACTTCGGACTTTTTCTGACTATTTCTGGGAGATAAGGAACGCTCCTAATGTCGATGTTTTCACTTTTCTAGTCAATGTATCGACGATGTATTGTCCAGCAAATCATCGATGTTAACATCAATATTTTTGGACGAAGCATCGATATTTTTTAAAATCAATAGCTCTCCATGAATGTCAACAAATACATTTCAGCATTTAAAGGGAGCTCGTCTCTTTAGCCTAAATTGTTAATAGGCAATAGGGAATCATTAAAAAAAAAACGCGAATAATTTTAAAATTAAATTCATAATTCAACGATTTTTAATTAATTGGTTGCATCCGGCATCACATACACAAGTTATGTTCGATTTGCGTTCAGTGACTGGCAAAACAGAAAAGGAAAACGGACGGCAGGTAAAAACAGAAATGAAAACCCCAAAGTTGCCATATTACTTAGAACTCCAAACAAATTACACTGATGCTAGATAAAACTTCATGGCTTTGGGTGACATATATAACTTGGCCAGCAAATCGCCAGACACATACGGTATGCCACAAAGAACGCCAAGAAAACAATTTTGCACTGCTTGTTTGCTCATGAAAATTGGTGTGGATTTTATTTATTTAGTTTTAATAATATCATTAATGTAATTTAATTTTAATTTTTGCTTGAAAACTCGAATTAGGACTAAACAAAACAAATATTAAACCAGCTTCGCTTCGAGCTATAGCTGAAACAATCTATGTGGCGTGCTTTGTGTATTTTCATACATTTCATCTTAACCGTCAAAGCGAATCTGTCACGCATTTTATCTGGCATCAGCTTAACTTTTTTTAACTTCCTGTACCTGAATATAGTGCAACATCTGTAAACGTAAAGTACATCAAATTAAAAACCATAGAAACCACTTCATTTAAGATATTAATCTAAAGATAATTAGTATAGATTGTAAATTTTACCACCAAAATGTTTGTCATTATTTTGGCAATTGATTTCTCTATTTAATCTGGCATCTCTGAAAGTGCATGCACCAAAACAATGAGAGAAAACACGATGTGTCGGAAAATTCTTCTAGCTAGAGGAAAATAGAGTGCTTCTGCATTTACTTCGCTTTTCGTTGAGCTACAGGCGGTGAAAAATGCATTTCCTTGGCTCGCGATTCACACTCGCAAATAAGTAACACGGAGAGTGTTAAAAAAAAGCGTGTCGGTCTTGGGTGTACTGCAGCTCCATCAGCAATTGCATTTGTGACCACAGTGTCTGTGACGGAGGCGCTAGTGATAGTGTTAACAGAAGGCGTTGACTTAGACGTCAGATTTTACGTGCTTCCGTGCGGTTGTGTAAGAAAACAAAATATATAGAAAACTATATATCGAAAGCAGTCGACGCGAAGTAGCAGAATTAGCAGCAGAGGGAAGCAATAAAGTGTGTATCGTTAAAGGGGACTACGTGACCTGCTGGCTGCAAACATGAGAAAGCGTACGTCAGATTACTACAGTTCCGATACGGATCAAATGGTGGCCACTGAGGACATTGGAGTCAAGGCTCCTGTAGTAGATGACTATCAAGATATATTTGTGATGCGCCCGCAAACACACTCCAACTATGGCGATAGCTTTAGGGAAGCAAAACGTCTCTACGATAATGGTAATGAGGAGGTAAGATCATTTTTCATGTTTTGGTGTAGAGACAAGCCATGATTATAGTGACGACCTAGGGCTAGACAGGTCGGTAGGGTGGGCATGAATATACATGTGTATTCATAAGCAAACATTTCTAAAAGTAGGTCGTCTATAATTTTTGCACTTTAAACTTCTTGTTTTTGTTTTTTTTTTGTTAAACGTACAGTGTATTGATCTTATGTTTCATAATTGGTATTTTAGGTGCGAAAATTACTGCTAAAAGAATGTAGCCTGATATATGAATGTAGGAAGTGTCGCAATATGTTCCGAAGTCTGACGCAGTTCATCGGTCATAAAAGAGTATTCTGCCGCAGCAAAGTACATAGTGACGATGACAATACGGAGGGAGATGATTACAATGGATTCTCGGTAAGTAACTATGTATTTCTTTTGTAAAAATTTAAAATGGCGCTGATGCACATTCATGCTCGTTTTTTGTACAAATTTTGTCATTGCAGAGCAATCATGTAATGGCGGCCAAAGAAATTAGTAGTAAAAAAAATCGGAGCAGTGACTGTGTTTTGCAAAAAATTGATGAAGCTGTGCAACCGACCAGAAAGTTGAGTGAAAGTAATGAACTTATGGACGAAAAAATAATGGCTGGTAATTTCCTATCACATAATTTTAGTTATACATACACATCAAGAACATAATATACATACATACATACATTTGTACAAACATATGTATATAGTGGTATATCGGACTTGACAGGGGGTAGTATTGGTATATTCTTTGTGATTTTTTTGTGTATTATGTAGGCGTAAAATGCAAACTGCATAGATGTCGACTTTTATATTAAGTACGTAGGACCCCTTGTTTTTATTTATTACATATTTTGCTGAAATTGATTTTCCAAACTCCTTAGGAATACAATGAATTTTAAAGAGTTTTAAATAGTGCTTTGGTAACTTACATATACAATGGAGATCTATACGAACATGAATACATATACATTTTCAGTAATGGTATGTATGTATGTATGTATGTAGTATGTATTTACTTATATCCACCCACGTACCTATATGCATATGTATGTTTTATGGGCTTTGCACAGAGTTACATATGCACAGGTGTTGAGTTGCATAATGTTAAAAAATCTTTTTCTGATAAAATTTGAGAATTTTAGAAATTATGATATTTTACGCGCCATGAGCTGAAAAATGTTATCTTTAAACTGAATAGTAAGCTATGTAATTGAGTTTGCGTTAGATTTGAGTTTTTAGTGTAGAGTAGAAATATGTAGTAAAGTACCCTATTGTCAACATTTTTATACATTATGCAATAACGACACAAGTAAAAAACCCCTTAAACAGTGGCAGAAGTCTCTAATCCATGAATAATCCTTTCTAAATCTCTATGACTGCTTTATGATTTTTTTTTTTTAATTTTGAGTTGTGTCGTTATTGCAGAGGACCTTCGAAATATGAAACTTTTCTTATCTTTTTTGTATGTATTGAAATCTAAGGTCAACGCAGCCAGGTAGAGTACTAGGGAGCGGCATACAAAAAATTATTTTAAAAACGGAGAAACGGCTTTGTACGAATTGGAGGATAGTGCTTTTACTTGTATATATTAGAATTGCGAATGTTTTTCGTACACAATATCAAAATTCAAATTTTTTAACTTAATATTCATTTGAGTAGCGTTTTACATGTGCAGACATGCATTTAAATTAAAAATTGGAAAATATAAAAATAAAAATAGTTTGTCCATGTTTGTACATATTATGAATTTCCATACGATAGACGGTAAACGCTTGCAAGCGTATGGTATAAAATTAGTATTCGTATGAAATAAGTTAATTGATAAGTTATGTACATACGCCTCACAGATGTACTATTATTGTGAATGGCTGTGGTTTCTGTTCACTGTTTAGTGTGAACCCAACCAAGTAAGCTACACTAACTTATCAATTAACTTATTTCATACGACAAACATCGATTCGTAATAGGGGGGTATATCTATTTATGCAGCAAACTATTTCCGAATAAACTAATACAAACGTTATGGTTTTTCGTTCAGGTGAAAGTACGGAGCAAATGGTAGACCACACTGGAAATGAAAAATTGAAAAACATAATCGCTTGCCCCCAGGAGCTGTGTAAGCTGAGTTTTTCCAACACCAAAGAACTTGAAATACACTTCTCTCAAGATCATACGTATGTATAATGATATAAATGTATATATTATATTATAAGCATTCTATTTTTTTGCAAACAGTAAAACAACGCTACTTACGCCACCAGCTGAGCAAGTTGCTCCTGAGCACCTAGTTATTACAAGAGCGAAGCGAATTCTGTCGACTAATTGTCACAAATGTGAACACTGTGGAAAGGTTTTCGAACTCAAGGAAGCTCTGGCGACGCATCTCTTGCATTGCCCGGTTAAACATAATATTTTGAGCAAAACTCTTTCGGCTGGAATAAGCGATCAATCCGTTACAAAACGCCAAAAATTGCAAGCATCGACAGATGGTACCACTACAGAGCTTCATCCAAGCGCTGAAACTTGCAAAAATGATAACACAGAGAAGGCAATAGAAAAGGTGCCTGCAGTGGCAGGCAATATCGCGGTGGCAGATTCGGACCGTACCATAGTTGTAAAACGGGAATACGTCTCTCAAGAAAATGGCGTCTGCGCTAACACAAACATTACAGCGAAGAAGAGGAAATTGAAGAATCGCAGAGTTCTGACCAGTTAGTATTTAAAACATTAAACATTTGAAAAATACCTTTTTTTAAATAAAAAATAAATAAATTTTACAGGCAACACTTGCACAAATGCTATTTCCATATCGAATGTTGAAGAAGTATCGCAAGTAAAAGAAGAAACAAGCAGAGGAGTCACCGGTACTGAAACAAAAGTTAGATCAGAAAGCGGCGGTAGCAGTGATGGTAGTGATTTGGAACCCAAAAAATTACTGTCCACTTGCACTTATTGTGACAAGTCATTTGAACGTCGTGCTGCGCTATCCACCCATCTTCAGCACTGTTCGGTGAAGCAAAGCGTCCTTGAACATACATCTATTTATGGCATCAGCGTTTGTACGAAGAGATCCAGGCTCCATTCATCGGCGGAGAAATCCTCAAAGGAAACACGTCAACAAATTATGGTTGCCACTGCTGAAGATGATCCCGATACAGAGCTTTTAAATGAAATGTTTGCCAATCTTGGTAGACAAGACTTCGGTGTGGGCTTGCGGACTGTTATAATTGACCAAGATGACTTGACAGCTTCCGGTACTGATGATGCTAAGGACGACGAGGAAGAAGTTAAACCGGCTAACACTTCCACCGAAGTGATTGAAAACTCCCCGGCAGATGTCAGCGTGGCTGGTAGCGAGAATACGCCTGGTATGACAAGTAATGAAAGCACGCCTGAAGCAAAGGAGGAGGACATGGAGACAAAGGCAGGCCGCCGTATGCGAACTGGGCCAATGGAAAAGCGGCTGTTGTGTCGCTGTAAGATATGCTATAAGCAATTCACCGCTTTAAGTAATTTGCGACGTCACATATCCATGTTCCATTATAGGGCCCAACGTTTTGGTTGTACGTTATGTGAATATCGTGCTTTTCGACGTTACGACATTGTCAACCATTTGTGCAATACACACGGAATGAATGGCGATCCTGAGGCGATGTCAATCGAATTCGTTTCGGAACAGCAGGTTAACTATAGCCGAGAAGATGTTGAAGGTGACATTGTCGTACTCGATGAGGGCAATGATTTGAATCCATTGAACGAGTCGGTCGAAAACGTTGAAAACGGCAATGAACCTATGACAAATGTGAAGCGTCTAAAACGTAATAAAACTATTGCTAGTTCAAGTGGACCGAGCATCACGATGAGCAAGATTACCAGGCAGAAATTAAAGCGGTCGCAATCACAGCACGAAACTTGCACTGGTGGTATGAAAACCCCGGCAAGGCGTCCCATAAGGAATCGCATAAAACCTGAAAATAAAGACTTTGTATATGATCTCTCCAGTTTGGTTAAAAAAGACAACAATGCCCCACAAAGCGATGTAACCCGCACTCTCAGGCGGCGTAATACAGCCAACACAGGCTCAGCAGAGGCTATAACGCCTTGCATAGAATCACTCTTAGGACCCGCCGATAGTAGAGAACATATACGCGGCGCTTTAGGCCGTTTAACTGCGATGGTTATAAGTAGTGGGGCGGCAGCATCTTCTACACAGCCCGAGTTACCAGCAGAAAGACCACAAATGCGACCACGCGTGAACGCGACGCAACGCGCAGACAATCATTCAGTTCCAGTTATTGAAACCAGCGATTTAGAAGCTGCGCGCCTACAATCCACGTTGCTGGAAGACACATTTCTCGGTAAAGTAGCTAAAACTTCACCAACATCATTCAAGATTAAACCTGCATTATCGCTGCATACCAGCACGCTAAGTTGGCTGCTGGAAAAAGTCGATTCATCGCTACACCAGAATGCCAAAAGCAAATCTTCGCCTAGCAGTACTTTGTGCAATGATGAAAATGGTATCAGCAGTATACATGTCTCCCCGCCTCCGTCAATTCCACGAGCAAATGCTCCACCGCCTACGCCGCGAAAACGCATCACAATGATTGATCGCCTGCGCAATGAAACCTGCAAATATCGCGATAGTCTATTACGATCTGCATTAGAAGACTAAATGGAAAAAAAGTTACGATTAATTTTTATAATTATATTTATTAGTCTATTTTAGATTATGTGTAATCAATCAATATTTGATAGTACCTAACTGTATCACCACCAACTTCATATACATTTGTTTACAAAACTTAAAACCTACCAATTTCTTTGAGTAGCATTTGTGAATTCGATACATTTGTATACATGAATCCTTTTATCCATATATCTCCGAGTGCGTATACATTAAATACATACATATGTAAGTATGAAGATTTCTGCTGTACATAAGAGCATACATTTGTAAGAGTGTAGTGTAAAATATATAATTCACGTACCTTGTACACTCAAACGAAATTATTGTGTATTTCGTGTGAGATGAAGCCTTAAAAAATAAAGAATAAAATAGCAAAAAATTTTCTAGCTGTATACAATATTCATCATCATATTGTCATGCAAATATGTATCGACGTGATAATTTTATAGAAGAGCAAGTAAGAAAAATAGCTGTAAATGCTTCATGGGACATTGAGGAAGCGAATAACAATCTATCATGGTTACATAGTTATATTGCGCTTCCTTCTTCACCAATATATAATAATTTCGCCTAAAGAGGTACATACATACATGGTAGAGCGATGAAGGGTGAAGAGCAGAAGGCAATCCCACACCAGCTTTGAGTGACCTCCTGTGCCTTAAAGGTGAGGAGCGCTAAAGAAAAAACTTGGGTATTTTGAAGTCGCTAGAGACCAAAGAAAAATAATTAAAGTAAAGACCTCAGGTACTTTAGAGTTGCAAAAATCGTCGAAAACTATGCAGTGCTGCCAAGTTTTTCCGTTTTTAAACACTAGTCGAGTCGAAATTTTAGGAAATGATATGACATTTTCAATACGATTCGGCTGTCGAAAAACGACTTGCATTCGACACGACTCTCGCAATGAGGCTGAATAAAGAATTGTGCATTAGTCGTCAAAAACGCTGATAGTTGCCTCTGTGGCGTAGGCGTCCTGACAATTGTTAAGACAATTCATTTTGAGCAAAATGTTGAAGAACCTGAACGTAGAATTATAAGTTGCAGAAATACGCATTTTGTGCGAGCTGTTTAAGCAAAAAAACTGAAAAATTAACAAGTAATTTTTAGCAAAAAAAAACCTACTTCAATTCTCATATAAAAATATATATATATATATATATCTTCACATGATCCACCAGTCGGATCTTAACCAGATTAGTATGGGACCACCTCTGAGACACTAACTCTCCGATGCAAAAAGAATTATCGAAATCGGTTGAGGTTGTCCAAAGTTATGCGGTAACATATGTACATAAAAAAAAAAATATTCCGACGAACTGATAACCTCCCCCTTTTTTGGAAGTCGATTAAATAGAAGAGACAATCTTATATACACATCATGGTCTCTTTAGTTATTATAGCTATTCTGGTATGAATTTTTCTTCATTCTTTCACAATACGTAAAAATTATTGTCTCCATACGTCAAATTATTGTCCGATTTACTATCCTCAAAATAATCAAGACAATGATTGAGAAAATTGAAGAAGGATGCAGTGCTGAAGTAGTCTTGAAGATCCCGAAAATTTCGAAGTACTCCCGAAGATCACGAAATAATCTCGAAAATCCTGAAGAAGTCCTTAGAAAATTTCAAAATAATCTTGAAAACCGTGAAATCCTGAGATTGCCGAAGTGGCCCGAAAATTACGAAATAGTTCCGAGAATCCCGAAAATGCTGAAATGCCCCCTCAAATCCCGAAAATGACGAGATCGTCCCAACAATTCGTGACATTTTCGACTCCATCATTATCGACTGCGGGCTCGGGCTCGTCTCCGCAGTAGGGGGGAAAAGTGTTCTCTCCATAATTTAAGTACGTTTTGGACATCAGTCATCAGTTGATGTACTTAAAGTAATTCGCCCTGATTTTACACTATTACGTAAGTCACATAACTCTCTGGGAAAATTTTCCGGAACTTTTCTTGTCTGCCAGCATTTCAAGCTGTTCGAAATCACGTATTTCGGCCTCCCCCTTTACAAGAACATTAACCAGCCGGGCCGAGGTAGCTTCCCACGACAGTCGGGTCTACGTAACCGGAACGACCCAGATTTATATCTGGCCAAGGACTGTCACTCCAGCAACACTCCCCAAAAAGCCTTTGAGGAATTTGTATGCTGCTACAACAACAACAATTCAGCTTCCCCATTAAGGAACCGGGCATTCCAGATGCATGCCCTCTAATCGTAGTTCTTTAAACGTTTCCCGGGGTCGTCATCAATGGGAGAGGGGGAAGAGGGGCTTATCATCCGAGGCTTTGTGTTGGGTTCTTCACTTGAAGCGGTATTGACGTGTTGGGTTCCAAACCCGGCGCACAACCCATTGCCGGGACGGGGGTGGTTGATCGGATTCGCTTAAAATTTTATAACTGAGGGGTTCTTAGGGTCGCAGATTAAACTTCAAAATGGTGGGTCAATATTGGATGGACCATTCATCAGGGAAAAGTTATTATCAAATGTTCGTACATGGCGTACGAGTTACCCCGAAAAGATGGTCGGCCGCTTTGGTGTAGTGGTTGGCAGTGCGCGCTCCCCCTTTAGCAGGGCCTGGGTTTAAGCCCGGTTTAACCCAACATCAAAAAGTATGAAACAAAAAAGTTTTTTTTTACTAGTGGTCGGCCCTCAGCAGGCAATGGTAAATCTCCGAGTGTATTTTTGCTATAAAAAACAGCTTCTCAAAATGTCCAATCGCCGCACAGTGCTTCCCTTCATATGAAATGTGGGCAAAAATAGAATTATGGACGGATTTAAATAAAATTCGCTTCTTGGTAAAATTCGGGACGCTAAATTCAAAAACGCAATTTGTTTTCGGATAACTTTCATACTACCACTGAAAATGCTGTTTGAAGTTGAAAATTTGAGTTCTTGTGGCATATACATAGATACATACATATCGCCGAGGTTTTTGCAAAACCGCCCATCGCTCAATTGCAAAACCGCAAAAAAGCATTTTCGATGGGCACCCTAATATGTACATACATACGTATAGTACGTTCTATTTTCAAAAGTGAGGTGTCAAATGTAGATGTGCAATAAAGTTTTATATTTTTGAAACGGGTTGCCATCTGTTACAAATTTTATTAGAATTATTTAATAAGTTAAATGAAACAGATATTACAATAAGGGTATCAATTGAAATGGTTTTGAAAATGATTTACTTTTAAACGACAGGCAAAAGGGTTGCCACATGTTTAAAAAATCAAATTCAAAATTAAGGGAATAAGGTAACTGAAATATGTATGTCCATATGGATATCAGACAAAAGAAAAAAGTTGACATATTAAGCCAGAAATATGTGAAGAGTAAAAACATTCACGAGTTATGTAATTTAAGAGTCCAGTAATTTAAAATGAATGTAATTAGAACAAATCACTGATTAACAATGTATGTATTTGTAATAAAATAACAAACACAATGTCGTAAACCTTTGGTTTGACACAATTATGATTTTATTTTCACTAACTTTGACTTTACGAACAGGTGGCAACTTCCTTCGTAAAATTTCCAGGCTAAAAACTTCTTAAATCTCTTTCGTCTGACTCCCATATGGTGATACCTATCTATTTCAATAAGCTAATTCCTTTAATTCCAATGGAATTCGATTTTTTCAACAGGTGGCAACCCTCTACATTTAGTTAAGAAACAAACCCTTTTTATACACATTTCGATTGATACCCATCTCTTAATAATTCGATTAAAAATAAAAATTTGAATTTAATTTTCGAACAGTTAACAGCTCTTAAAAAAATAAACTTCTATTGTCTACGGGTCAAGCTTTTTTATCTGACACTTAATTTTTGAAAATAGAACGAATCGTACAGACAAAAAATTAAAAAATGATTTTATGCATTAGCAAAAAACGCGTTACTTCAAAAAGTGTAAAAAATGAGCAGGTTTTTATTTTTATTTCGAAAGCTTAGAACCCGTACTATTTAATAAAATAATATAAAATAACATATTTTTACGTATATTTTTTATTCATTCCATTAAAATTTAGCATTTTTTGAAATTTTGGCGGCACAGTCGAAGGCGGCATTAAACCGTAAGTCCCTCCCCTTTGTGTGACAACAACAAGGAGCACGCCACAACTCGGAGGAGAATATCGGCCAAACATAGGGACACTAAAATGCAACGAAAAAACGCCGAGAAACGTGAACTTTGAATTTTGCTTCGTAGATTACGAATATGTATACCGTATTTCTAGATCAGAACATTTTCCTCAAGATATTTTCATTTTAAATTTGCATGCCGAATGAAAAAAAAAATTAACCTTTAAGGCCTGTATGCAGCTATCAAGAAAAGAAAAAACTCCATATAAAATGACGTACAAGAAATGGCTAAGAAATTTTCTTGAGTCAAATTTCCTTAAGGCAGTACGCAGTTCTTAGTTTTCTAGTGCGGTTTTCTAAAGTTTTTTTGTGAAAAAAGAGCACAAGGCAACCCAGGCTTGCAACAGAAATATATGCCCGTTCCATTATTTCTTGAGGAGAGAGTGAGGCAACAGGCTGTGAGGTATCAAAAATGCCAAAATTCCTTGGACACACACGCGAAATAATGGCAATCTTTTCTTGACCGTTTTCTTGAGAGCTGCATACAGGGCTTTAACATGGAAAATGTTACTCATACGCCATGTACTCATACGGCCATGAACGACGTGGCGTATGAGTAATATTATTTCCTGGCCTTATTTCATACAAAAACAAGTAAGAGCAGTGCTGTCTTCGGTTATGCCGAAGGCGTCGTATCTTTCATGAACAGAAGAAAATTTTAATTTAACAGATTACTGCATTTGAAATTAGTTGTTTGGGAGCTAAACAAAATTTGTATATTCACAGCATACATACTTAGATAGAAGAGTTACATAACTCCGGTAACACAATTTGATGGTTTTAATTGTCTACATAGATGAGTTATATCGCAAAAACTTCAATCTGAACTATGAGTTTTATAGGCGATAAAGCTTATACATACATACGGTGACCATAAATATGGATTCAAAATGAAGGACAATTTTTCAAAAATATGCCTACATATATTTACGTAGTATAAAAATATCAAAAGAGTATTTATGATTCAAAATTCTTAATACATTTTAAGCTTTAAAAATGAATCACGTTTTTCTCCATCGATATTAATTTTTTTTTACATGAATATTTATAAAAGTATAGTAAAACATATTATAATAACAAAAGCACGAAAAGTGAAAATCTTTAAAGGATTATTTTATAGGCAAATTTTGAGTCGTTCAAAACGAAAACAATACCCTTTTTTTTGTTGTTTGGTACTTTTCGCAGTTATTTATCAAAAATCGACGTCATGAATCGACGTAAACGACGAGTTACAAAGGCTGCATAGCATCTACTTTTTTAATCCGATTTTCATTATCTTTGGCTCAAAACTTACTGTAATGATATATCTCCTTTATCGAATTTTCAAACGAATGAAAAAAGTTATCGAATAAAACTGCGTATTTGATTGAAAATCTCACTTTTTTCGACTTTGACGACAAAATGCAAATGGTCGCCTGTAGCACTAATAATTTTCATTGAAGTCGCCACAAGTTATATATTTTTTAAGAGGCACATCAAACCCCTTCGATATGTTAGTCGCTTACGTTGATTGGGAGATTTTTTCATGAGATATTGAAGAAAAGCTACGAAAAGTACCAAAAAACACTTTTTTGAAAAAAACCATCCATTTCCGATAATTTTAAAATAACGATATAAATGCGGGACAAATGCAGGACACCTGGAAAAAATCAGTACATTTTCAGGTTTTTCAGGTTTGAAAAACTACGCAGGACCGACCTTTGAAAAACAGTACGGTCCTGCAAAAAACAGAACGGATGGTCACCGTACTTATACAGCACCGATCTTGGCGATTTTCTCAATATACTTTGTATGATTATTTAGAAAATAGCTCACGAAATTTATCGGCTTTAGCTTTAAAGTAAAACTCCGTTTCTGAACAATCTGTTTTATAGAGGCTATAGATTATAGTGACCCGATATTTGTAATTTTCACTGTACATATTCATATCTAAACAACCAGTCGTATGGGAGCTATATGTTAACGTTGTCATTTTTACGGTAAATTTTTTGTAGGCAATAAGTGAAAATAGTGGGAAATTTAATGTTTCTAGCTGCAAAGGAACAGGCTTTAATACAAATTTAAAAAAACTACAAACGATTTTTTTTCTCTGTTTGAAATTGATTTTTTTTTTGTTTTCTTGAGAAATGATCTGATCTGGAAAAACGGTAAACAGATACGTAATCCACGACTCAATCTTAAGTTCACCTGTTTCAGTGATTTTTGTCATTTCAATACTTATAATTTTCTTTAATTAATTAATTAATCCCAACGGCTTTTTACCCTCCATTCCCGCCCAACCGACACGGGGGGCGCAGTCCGCATGACGTACGGAACCTTGTTTTATTTTGTTTTTAGTTTTTTGGTGCCGAGTAGTGGGCACAGGAGTTTGTTAAGTGTCGAGATCTAAAACTATTCAGCTACAGAATCAAATTCATCAGCTGATTGGATATGCTAAAGATAGTATTTCAATTATTGAGAGTGGAAATAATAGTTTTTTTTATAGTAAAAATCGAGTCCGATACGTCAAACGTGCTGGAATGACAGTTAAAATCTTGACATAAACCACGGAATGATTCGTCTAGTTCAAAATTAGTTTTGCATGGCTTTAAAAATAGAGGTCGAAAGTGTCTTGACACTCGAGAAGGAACATTAAAATTTACCTCAGCCAGGAGGGCCGGGCTATTAATCGAGCATGTCATTAATTTTACGATAAATATTATACCCAGCATTTCTCTACGACTTGCGAGTGTAGGCAAATTTATGAGCTTTAGACGACTTGTGTAAGGGGGGAGATTGTAATCTGAATCCCAGTTAAAAATTACGCAATGCAAAAAGCAAGAATTGTTTTTGAATTGATTCAATCCTTTCAGAATGAACTTGGTAGCGGGGATTCGAAACAATAGATCCGTATTCTAGTATAGGTCTAACTAAACTGGTAAAAAGAGCTTTTGTAACATAAGGATCTTTGAACTCTTTTGACCATCGCCTTACAAATGCAAAAACGCCTTTGGCTTTATTGGCTGTAACATTAATATGATGGTTGAAATTGAGTTTGGAATCCATTGTGATACCAAGATCGACAAAATTGGATACCTGCTCCAGATTATAATTTGATATTGAATAAACATCTGGTTGAACAGCCCTCCGAGAGAAACACATAACTTTACATTTTTGAAGGTTTAGTGGCATATAGTTTGTATTACAGCAACTAACCACGTTGTTCAGATCCGCTTGTAACAAAGACCTTTCTTCGGTAGAGGACAATGTTTTAAAAAGTTTCACATCATCGGCATACATTAAAATTTTGGAATGTTTTATTATAGAAGAAATATCATTAATGAATATCAGGAACAGAATCGGACCAAGGTGGCTTCCCTGAGGAACTCCTGAAGAAACTTTAATGATGTTGGAAGAACAATTATTAACAATAACTCTTTGTGTTCTAACAGAGAGGTAAGATGAGATCCATTGAAGAAGACTGGGCTGAAAGCCGATTAGGTCGTGTTTACGGATGAGTAACGAGTGACATACTTTGTCAAAAGCTTTACTGAAATCGGTGTAAATTACGTCGGTATGAGCATTTTCTCTAAAACCGTTTGAGACATGAGTTGTAAACTCCAATAAATTAGTCATAGTAGATTTTCCTTTAGAAAACCCGTGTTGAGATTGTGTAATTGAAGACGATATAGAATATGTCAGCTGGTTAACAATAATTGCTTCGAATAATTTGGGGATAGCGGAGAGTTTCGCTATGCCTCGATAGTTTTCTATAGACGACCTGCTGCCGTTTTTGTGAAGTGGTATTATGAAAGACTCCTTCCAGGCTGACGGAAAAACGCCATATTTAAGTGACAAATTGAATAGAGTTGTTAAAGGCTCGCAGATGTTCTCAGCGCAGTTTTTAAGAAAACAGGTCGGAATATGATCAGGTCCAGGCTTAAATGACGCTTTTAAGGTTTTTAAATAGTGTTAAACTTCATCGGAAGATATTACTGGAATATAAGCAGAGTTGATTGGACAAAGCTCGTACGGATAGTCTCCACTTATAGGGAAGTCTACAGAATAATTGGAACTAAAGAACCGAGCAAACATGTTGGCAATGAGTTGGCTGTCGCTAGATACAGTGTTGCGATAATGCATAGCGGACGGAAAACCATGTGCCTTACGCTTTGAATTTACGAAATCATAAAATGATTTAGGATCGTTAATTAAATTCTTCTTAATTTTACATAAATATGAATTATAAAATTTCTTATTTAATGCAAAGTAGCTATGCCGCAAAACTGAGTACCTTAGGTAATCACTGTGTAAGCCCGTTCTTTTATACAGTTTAAAAGAGTGCGACTTTTTATTTTTAAATTTTTTAAGCTCTTTAGTGAACCATAATTGTATTGGTTGTTCATGAACAATATTACGTATTGGCACATACTTTCGAAACAAATTGAAAACAGTATCATTAAAGTGCTCAACGCTACGCTCCACGTCATCTCTATATATTGGCCAAGATAACTTTGAAAGTTCTTTGTTAATTTTCCTGAAATTTGCTTTCGCAAAAACATATCTAGTACTTGAACTTGACTTATTATTATGCATTTCATTTATGATTTCGTAGCTTAACTCAAGAGCAGGATGGTATGCATCTTCCGGCAAAACTAGGGGATCACACCGATTAATAGAGGCCTTCGGAACATCATCAACGTAAACGAGATCCAAGACCTTTCCAAACTTATTTGGACATATATTTATTTGTTTGAGGCAAAGTTCAGCCATTTCCTCCAGAAATACATTGTAACTATCTCTAGATGAAACTGGTACAACATCGGTGTCAATGATGTTCCATGAAATATGTGGCAGATTTAAATCGCCCAAACCAATCATAGAATCGGATGCCGTAAGCATTGCATTTACGGTCTCAAGTAAAGAAACTAGCTGCATATATACCGATACGGCAGAATTAGGAGGGATGTAGCAAAGAGCTAAATAAATATAAGTCTTTCCAGCCTGTACACGTATACATTTAAATTCGGTAAATTCAATGACAGGAAGACTAACTTCCACGCGGTCACTCCTGTATATTTGATATTCATTTGGAAGAATTTCGGAATTAAAAATATGAGGTTTGAGCCATGTTTCGGTCAAGGAAATAATATTATAATTGCAGTCAAAACCTTTTAATTATAAGTCAGTTAATTTGGTATTCAAACCTCTAACGTTTTGATAGTAAATACTTAAATTAGACTTGCGAGTTAGTTTTTTGAATCCGAACTAAGATTAAGTATTTAAAATTAAATTTACGAATAAATACATCTTTAGTTTTAATTTTAGTCGATATGTATGACTTTATATCATCCGAAGAAGTATCTTTAGCAAATTTAGAGACAAAGATTGATCTTCTCGGAGGAATCACAACCAACTTTTTGGTAATGATGTCTGATGTGCGGGGCTCCGAATTATTCGGAGCAACTAAGTTAGACAGTGGAGGTTGAGATGTTGATGGCAACACTGTTAAATCAACGGTTTGACTATTTTTAGAAGTAGACCTAGTGGATATGGCTTTAGATATCGGAGGCTCCAATGTCTGAGGGCATGGAGAAGATAAATTAATACGTTCTAAGGACTGGGATGGAGGATTTTTTTTACTAGAATCCGTGGCTGTCTTTTTAGGTGGACTAATAACATGCCCACCTTTATTTTCTCGGCTATCCTCAGAGTGGGGAGGGTTGTCGAGACAAGTGAAAGACCTAAACATTTTTTCGTAATGCTTAAATTTTTCAACAAGCGCCGACAGATCCTTCCCGATCTCAGAAAAACCATTTCTGGACTGCCTGAAGAATTTAAATAAATCAACTTCGGTTGATCTACATTTTTGACAAGACCAACGAAGACCCTTACCATCGTTAATAGCGTCTAATACTCTACCGCTCAAACCAGCACATTTTATATGGGCAATCCCATCGCAGAGCCAGCATGACACATAGGAGTCGCTTTTAACGTGGCAATTGGTGTAAATACATGACATGTTTAAAATTATATTTATTTTTAGGTTTTAGAAGCAAAAAAGCAAAAACGGTTTTGAAAACGATGTATTAATCAGTGAACCAATCAGCTGATAAATATCAGTTGGAAAGCTATGTAGCGAACAGTTTTAAATGCACTGTATATTTGACACGTAATAAACACAACGCAAACAGCTGTGACAAAGATGAAACAGCAGAAATGACAAAAAGACAAAAAGAGCAAAATCAATGTGCACAAACAAAAACAATTGTACAACAACAATATATGATATGAAACAAAATACTCGGCACATGCAATTAAGAATATCAAGTTAAATTAATCAAATTTACGGGAAATTTTGATGTTTTACTTATCTTTAAATTGTGCACCAGAAGTTTATTAACACTTTTTAATTTTTTACTTTAATAAGCGTAAACAGCTTTATCAAACACAAAATTTAAACAAATCACAGAAAAACACAGCTTCACAGCTTGACGTTTGCGTTACATAGTTTTATTAATATTATTATTTTTTAAATAAATTTTATGTTAAGGTCTAATATACACATGACCATATCCTCGAATTTCGCACTTCCAACTTTATTAGCTTAAAAAAAATCGTAAGGGGCATTTTCAAAAAATTAACTTTTATTAATTCTAAAGATTTTTCTCTTTCATTTGGTAGCCATGTTGCTATTCTACATTGTATGGAATTTTCAAAGTCCTTTAAAACAAAAAACATTATGACGCCAGAGAGAAAAACTAAAAACGCAGTTTTCTATATTTGCCCCATAGTTTCGAGACTTATTGATTGTTTCTTATAATTAGTAAAAATGAATAAGGCAATTATATTTAATTTTTTGTCACTCTTGTTTTTTACGCTACTGAAGCCCTTCACAAATGTGGATGGGGAATTTGGAAATGACCCTATGGAGTGAGGCACACTGTATGCCACGGCCCGTCTCTGATGAAATACGAAAGCAGTGCCTTTCAGGCAGGCCACTTGATAAATAGCACGCAATCCCAACGTCCAACGTGCAAAAAAAAGCAACCCATTATTTGAAAATGATTTGTTTTACTTGCGAATGCCGCGTAATTTTGTTTCTTTTTTCAAACAGTTGCTATGTGAGAACAAAGGCTTATTATCCTCTGGGAAAACATATTTACAGAAGCATCTTTCACAACTGATTGATCAATTTTCAAAATACCGCAAAATTTTCGGATTAAATAAAGAACTGCCTGCATGAGATTTTCAAAGTTCCAAGACTGCTTTTTTATTGCACGCTTTTATGGAAAATTATATGCATACCGAGGGGTGCATACATACGTACATATCTATATATTTGCTCAATCAAAATGAAGCGAATTTTTATGGCTGCAGCTGAAAATGCATCAACTGTTGGCAAACAGCCGCACCCACAACCTAAAAAGCCATCTTGCTGACACTCCCAGCCTGCGCATCACTTTCTACCTCAACAGCCACAGCAGCGAGCATGCGAGCAGGTGTATGTATGTACGTTTGTATATGAATGTGCTCGATATTCATTTAAGTGTTCCAATTGGTGCATTTGTTTTTGCTTCCTGTTCGCGCGCGGTATGTACATATGTATGTATGTATGCATGTATGTAGTATGTATGTATATACCAACTCGTTGTTGTCAACGTCGTCTTATTGACCATCGTTTCTTGCAGGCAGCAGTGGCAAAATGTAAACTATGTCAGGGTCAGGATAGGTCGATATGCACTTACATACATGCATACGTATGTATATGTATAAAATTACCTTCTGTACCAGTAATCACTGCCATTGTGTGTGTTAGGCAGATAGCTGAATCGACTCCGTTCAGGCATTGCATCTGTTGAGGCATGGTTACCAAAAACCAAAACACAAAAAAAGAACCTGTGTGCATAGATGCATGTGAATTTTATAGAAAAAATTTAAAATAAAATAAAATCTAAAAGTCATACTATAATAAAATGGTGAGTAGAAGGTTGCGAAGCGCAAGCTATGTTCTTTATTTTTTTTTTATTTTAAATAAGAGCATCTGTGATGGTATGTGATGAATGCAGTGGCATTAAGTAAGGGGATATAGTTGGGAGTATAAAGCACGTTTGTATATACATACATACATATGATGCTGATATTACATCTACCTAAGCTACATATACATATATACATAGATGATTGTAGGTTGAGCGATTTCGTGAAAGGAACCCTTTTATTATGTAGTTAGACACACATCCGTGCAAGTACATATAGTAATCTAGAGCTTGTGCATTTGGTGTGTAATTGAAAACCACTTTTAAAAATTAAATTGGAACATACCGTTCATGGTCGTAAATTCAGGATACGCGCGGCATAAACGCACATAATACCCGTATTCATATATCGATTGTATGTAGGCATACACACCTCTAGATATGTACATACATACATACATACATACAAATATAAATTCATGTATACAGCCATATGTAATATAATTGTGTTTACAAGCACAACAAAAATTGTAAAATAATTTCCACCGAAGCAGGATTGTATATCGAAAACGAAAACTTTTCCATAGTTTAATAGAACATGAAAAGTTATTCAATAAGCAGTTTGAGCAACTCACAATGGCGAAAAAAGGAGAGCATAACGCGAGTATAAATCAAGGGTAACACAATACGCATTACAATAGCAAATCTCTTTTTGGTATGAAATTAAAAATATTTTAGTATCAAATTTGTGTTTACTTAAGCGATATTACTTCGTAAAACTTTTTGCTTTCTCCCCCTTTTGATGAGTGCTTTTTATTGCAGAAATCTTTTCGCTTTATGTAGTATTCCACTATGTTGGAGACAGCTAGCTGTTAGCCACTGGGGAAGCAACTATATGCAATGCGAAAAAAGCCTTTAAAATTAATTTATAGCAGTTAGTGGAATACTTCTTTTTTGACTTACGATTTGGTGATGTTGTTGTTCAGATGTTTGCAATGACCGAAAATGATGCAGGGAATATCGTCACTAGACATGAATAAAGGCGCGAGCTCAAAAGTTGACAGCGAAAAAAGACGCATACAAAAAAAAAAAACTTCAGCGAAAAAGGACGCGTTAAAATATTTGACGGCGAAGCTGGACGCGTAAACTTATTTTCGCGGTCAACTATGTTTGCGGGTATAACAGTATGTAAGTTCCCCAAAGAGATTTGAGGAATGTTGCTGAAGCGACAGTCCTTGGCCAAGTATAAATCTATGATTACGCGTCTTTTTTCGCCGTCGACACTAGCGCGCCTTTTTTCGTGCCTAGTGACGGTATTATAGAATACATTTGGACCATTTTTAGAATTTTTATGCCCCTCACTAAAATCTGTCGACGTTGAGGTCTGGGAGCATTTGTTTGTGTATCTGTTTTATACTCGCGGGGATAGAAAAACTGAAACTGAGACAAACAAGTATGGGCATGTCATAGCACACACTTTTCATTCTCTACCTGGCGCAGTGATCGACATGCCATCAGTGTTGCCAGCTAATTTTCGAAGGGAAATATAAGACAATCACTCTCTCTCATTAAAATTTCAATTCGATAAATGGGCAGGATTTCGAACTCATAACGAATGGAAAATACATTGGATAACGAAGTTTCCGTTTTGCTGGAAAATGGCCTGGTTCTCGAATCAAATACTAACCTATTGCACATTCGTTATCGAAGGTGGTACTCGAAAAACAGATTAGTTTTCCAACCATTTTCGAATTGTTAACCAAGCCCAATGTTTATTGGGTTGCTACTTCATATGCTGTTGGCTAAATATTCGGAGCGCCCTACATTGTTTCTCCATGTCATCTCGGTGAAAATTGTTCATAATTTTCGTAGACAGATTCACATTAGGATTTGATTGGGGTTTGCTAAAATATAGGCCATATTTCAATACCAAATTAACAAAAAAATTGTTCAAATATTAACAAAAAAAAACCTTATACATACTCAATTTTGTGAGTAACAGTACCTACATAGAACAATATTTATGAAGAAAAGCTATTTGAAGCGTTCGGACGTTCCAATTTTCAATATACTTACAGTCGATACATAATCCTATAGCTTTCCGAAAGAAATTTTGTGCGACTGGCAAGAGTAACCAAAACTAGCTTTTGTATCAAAATTTTGACAAATAAAGTAAACGTTCGACTCGTTTTTTTTACTTTTAAAGTATATTTTGCGTCCGAGCGCTTGAAAAAAAGCGCGATTTCTAATTTAACTTTAGACCGTGCCTAAAATATTTTTACATTGTTTTTGTTGTTAGGCTTACAGAACATAAGCTGTACTTAGTGTTGTTCCGATACGAGTAACTACAAGTAATTACTCGATACTTTCTTCAAGTACTGAGTACTTTTTGTACTCGAATCCTTCCCGCAAGTACTTAGGTGGGTATCGAGTACGCGATTAAAGTATTACTTGCTTTTCCAAAAATTCTGAATTTCGGTTCTGACAGTATATGAATCATGCTGTTGTGGCTTTTGCACCACGTTAAGTTGGCTAATAAAAAAAGTGTCAATTCCTGCTTTCCCGTACTAGTCAATTATTAAAATTTTGCAAGATACAAACTTGTGGCTACTTTTTCGGTAAGTTTTGGTCGGAGAGTACTCGAACCGCTTATGTTTTTCTTCACATGACATAAGAATTTACAATGAGTTCGATATGTAAGTAAGTATCGAGTACTTCTCCCCGATACATTTGTGGCATCGATACTTTTCTTCAATATTTTTAAAGAGTACAGGTATCGAGTACAAGGTCGTATCGGAACAACACTAGCTGTACTAAATTTTTGTATAGATTTCCAATTCGTTTTAATCGTGTGCCACATGATTATGAAGAATTTCTGGAAGGTATGGTTTGTCCGAAAAAAAAAATCGAAAAATTGAAAGTGTAGTTGGATAAATATCGTGAAATTGAATGGACCAATTAGTCCAATATTTTGGCGGATGAAAGACAAAATGTGTAGCTATCGATTGGCATCTATAAACTTTGTCCAGGCGAAATTCAATTTTTTTGGTCTTGGTTGACACTTTTCAGGAAATACCCATATAAATACGTGTATGTAAGTCAAAGCTGTAAAAAATATCTTTCATTTGATATTCATATTTCAACAAGTGAATTACTTTTATGTCGCAAACTTAATCAGACAAAATTCTTTAAAATACCCTATTTTCCAAACACAAACCTTCGTACAAGTCGTTAGAGCAGTCGAAGCTATAACATAATAAGGGTATTCAAAGTCTGGTGCATATGGTCTGTGCATGTGCATATTTCGGTGCATTTCCAAATTTTATTGTTGCAAACGTGCACAATAAACAATAAAATTTCCAAGTTAACCAGAATGCAAGATCATATGCAACGGAGTGTGATTACCCTTAATAATATACGGCTTATACATATATAGCCATTCAAAATGTATAGTACAGATGCATGAAAATTTGGCTAACTAACTTCTGACAAACCTATAGTTGTATAAACCAGAGGACGGAGGAGGGTTTGTTTTTTCTTTATGATGATACAATAGCGAGGATGGTTCCATGCGCAGAAGTGGAACATTTTTGACTGCCATTCACCTGAGAGTGGCCACAACGTCCGGATATTTATATCCACGTATCCTCTGGGTAGCAACCAAACACTCGTTTGGGAGCGAGCTAAAGTGAGAAGGCGTAAAACTTCGCGTGCGCTGGGTTTGGGTCCCGCCACGTTAAAACCCCGCCCAATGAAAAAGAAAAAACAGCCTCGGATGAGACCCCCCTTTTTCTGATGACGACCACGGCAAACGTATAAAGGACTATGATTTAGGGGTATGCACCTGGAATATCCGGACCCTTAATGGGGAAGGTGCCTCTGCCCGGCCGGTTGATGTCCTCGGGAAGACAAAAGCTGACATCACCGTCATCCAAGAAATGCGATGGACGGGGTAAGGAAAAGTAAACGTGAAGACTTGCGACGTCTACTATAGTTGCCACGTAAAGCGCAAATTTGGTGTTGGCCATGTCGTTCGAATGGACAGAAACGGTCCTGCTCTGAAAAAATTCAACGCGGGCCGCGATGCTGGTAACAGAGATGCTGGTAAGAAAGACCAGGTGGAGAAGGACTTGGCTTCACTTGGTATTTCCAATTGGCGTCAGTTAGCACAGAAGAGAAATGTCTGGCGTGCTGTTTTGGACTCGGCCAAAATCGCTTGGGTGGTTACAGCGCCTATAAAGAAGAAGAAGAAGATACAATAGCGATATTTTCAAAACTGGCAATCACTTGGCTTTTTTAAATCTTCGGGGAAAAATGTTTCTTAGTAAATAAAATCTGCTTTTTTAAACGAAATGTAACTCAAAGTAAATAATAAAAGCAAATAAGGGTATCTGAAAGTAAACGAGATTATAAACTTCAGGAATTGCACGTTTGATTAAAATTCTTCATTTTTTTTTTATTTTTTATGAATAATTTTCTTACTTTGGTAAGGTCATACGTCGATACGATACGATGTTTTCCTGACATTTTTCTGGTTTTATTATGACTCACATAAATATGAGAACTTTGATTTTATTCGCATTAAAGTTGAGTTCTGAACCATAGTGCGTTCGTTCGAATTTCAAAAAAAGATTTCAAATTAAACGGCTTGATCTGTAGATGTGGAGGTTTATTTTTTTGAAGTTAGAACTTTTTCAGCAGCGGCACAGGTGATTTGAAATTCTGTCAAATTAAAACCGACACAATGTGAGACCTCTTTTCACTCAAAAATGGCTGAACGGATTTTGAATGAAATTTGTTTTTAGAATTTTGAATAAGGTGGCCACGTGTTTAAAAAGTTAAATTCAAATTTGGAATCTTAACGCCATGCGAGCTCACTAGTAATCATTATTATTAGGTAATAAATATACGTTCCCTGCTTATAATCGTTCGGGACCTCTGAGAGCCAAACAAGTTGGTTAAGGAAACCCCTTCAATTCTTACTCACAAACATACATGCATAAATAATGTATGTAGCAGCATACAAACTATTGTGGGTGTGTGCTTGGAAGTGGTAGACAGAAGCACAGTCGGTGGGGAACCATAACACCGATAGCGAAGGGGAAACAATAAAGCACAGGAGCATTAAAAATAAATAAATAATAAAAATATAAAAATAATAATAAAAAAAAAACATACAAAAAATGGGCAATCGTAAAGACAAATAACATCCGAAACAACAACAACCCTTGCAAATAAAGGCAGTAAACAACAATAAAAACAATTAAAAATGACAAGAAGTCTGCAAGTATGTGGGCGTATATAACCTACTAACACACACACACACACGTACACACACACATACATACGCTGATGACACATACGAACGTGCACTTACGAGTTAGGCAAAATCACCTTGGACAACACACATACATCCATACCCATCCATACTAAAATGTGTGCAAATATGTGGGTGTGGATAGAAGTGTGCTTTCGAAAAGCTTAAACGCTAGCGAAGCTTTTGTATTTAGTTATTGCCATGTTCCCATTCATGTCGTTCCATTTCATTCACTTTCGGGCCATTTCGCGCGTTCCAGCTGCTTTGTTGTGTCGCAGGACAATGCACGATGATATGGGCGCGCGCTTTTCGCTACGCCTGTGTGAATTCGAATAGGATGTAAATCGGATGGTGGGGGGGGTGTGAGGCGGAAGGATTGCGAGGCTGTTAAACAGCGAAAGGACATCCTAGTCACGAAAGGCATGCAGAAAACACGTCTGTCGTGTAGCGACGACAACAACAATCATAACATTACCGTAATGGAGGTAGGCTAACACACACACACACACACACACACACACATTTAGCGTGCGAAAGTACATGTACATGCATGTACATACATAAGTATGCATGTGACGGTGTCGGGGCGGAGAACATGGAGATTTGGCTGTCATCAGATGTTTTCGGGTCGTTGCCGCCATTACAGAGAGGACACTGAAGGACGAGCACACATCATCGTCCGTCGTGAAGGTGGATCAGCTAGCGCGCACGGGGTTTGTAACTAGTGGTATTTGACAAACGGATGGGCCGAACGAATGGATGAATGGGCAGCCAGGCGGCTGAGAGGCGGCCCGAAAGTCTGTGCCTGTCGTTATGCAAGCATTCTGCTTAAATATTTATGTTTGTTGTCAGTAGCATTTCGCTTATTTGTTTGTTTGTTTGCTTGTTGTTTGTCCAATTCACTGGACACATGCATCCACTGACTGACGAACTGCTTAGCAGATAAAGGGATAAACAGATAAAGGGAGGTTGTAGTTGACAGGAAGACCGCGGTTATACCGATGTTTATAAACTGAAAACAAAAGCACCGAAGCATAACAATAGTGCAGGCAACAAAGACATGCGAGCGCTGAAGCATGCGAGGATAGTAAGGCTGTTTGTTGGCTGCTGGTTGCTGGCTGACTCGGCGTCATGGCCAAAATAATTGTTTGTGGCTGCAGGTTTTGATTAACACATTACTAGCCAGCCAGTCAGCAGGTGGGGTCTGAGAAATGCACTCGAGTCGTATGTATATGTGTGCTGATAATGTATGTACATATGTATGTATTTAAAAATATGTTAAGTATCACTGGCAAGTGGAAATTTTGCTAAGCAGCACAGCAGTGATAGTATGTTTGAGAGAAAGAGATTGGGAGCGACCAGGGACCAGGGTGAGAGGTCAGACAAAGTGGGGGATTTGAAGGTGCGTGGTTCAGCGGGTGACTACAACTACCAGTGTTGCCGGATTGGTTTTCTAAAAGCTGTAAATTTCCAAAAACGAACTATAATATACAAAAATGAAGGGACTTCTTAAAAAGTAAGATTTTTTAATTTTACTGAACACTAGCACGTGGGGTATTTGCTAGTTGAAGATATTTTTTAATATTTAGCTTATCTCTTTAACCTCCAAAAACGGGTGCTTATCTTACAGGAATAAAAAATAAGTATGCTGCTTAGTTGTTTTTCTCAAATGCTTCATAAAAAAAACTATCTATATTAAAATCGGTTCAGTATTTTGAGTGCCGAACCTGGACAAACATTTTCCATATAATCCATTTTATAGTTAAATAACAAAGAAAAGATTATTTAAAATAAAATAACATAAGCCGTTTAAATTATACTTAACTAAACCAAAATAGACTTTGGAAAATGGAATATTTAAATCACATTTTGTTCTAATGCACTTTAGTTTCCTTATTTTTCGCAAATGTTAATTTTTTAATTTTTGTCAGCTTTTGATTCTACACCTCAAATTTAATACCTCTTGGATAATTTTTTTTTAGAATAGTGTTGGAATTTCTAGTTCATTTCTTGTTTTATTCAAATTGATTAGGAGAAATATTCTTTCCACATTTGCTGTGACGACTGGAATGTAAACGACAGCTTAAATAATTTGTAATTAGGAAAAGTTTACTTACGAAAACCGCAAGAGAAACTTTAATTTATTCCTTCATATCGGAAATTTCGAAAAAAAACTGTAATTTTTATTAGGAGGTTATTTAAACAACCGTTAGCTTGTCTAAAAAACTGAAATTTACAGTTAAAACTGGGAATCTGGCAACGTTGATACCTACACACAAGCTCTTAACCGACAGTGGAATATTTGTCGTCACTTTGACACAGCGCTCGGCACTTTTCAAGCATTCGGCTTTGCTCCAGCAGCAGGACGAATGAGAGTGCTCACTAATATCTGCTTTGTTTGCGTTCGCAGATTGCTTGGATGGCTTGGACATTTGACTCTGCCAGTTGAGTTTCGACCGTATGAGTACACTGTGGTGCGTTTAAAGTTGCGGCGAATACGAACTGAACAGAATCGCGCGTCTGTTTGTCTGTTTGTCTGTCTGTCTGGCCGCCTGCCTGTCTGACTGAATGTCTAGCTTTGCTGTCGAAAATTTTCGTCTTTTGCCTCTCGCCTCTGACTAAATAGGTGACGCGGTAGTTTGCGTGGCAACTTGAAATTTGTACGTGAGTGGAAAATTTCTAACAACAAACATATTTGTACCAACATCGTAGTCGGTAAGGAACAACAGCGATAACAGCAGTAGTAATAAAAACAAATAACTTAAACTACCAAACACAAACATTTGAAATCGAAATCGTGAAAAATATCAAAATCAAATGACTCATGCAAAATAATTGCCGAAAAACTGAAACAAAAAAAGCAAAGAATATTTTTGTAATTAAACAGTTTTCTATTGACTCGCACGTCCACCATTTTTGTACATAGCCGTCAAATCAGCGCCCGTTTACCTGCCTCCACACTGAATAATCGAGAGACCGAGCCCAACCAAAATATTGCCACTAAACAGTTTTTACCAGCAGCAACTACGACGCTATTGTCTGTTGGTGGAGGTTAAATTCCTTTTTCTACATCACCCCCATCAGTCAACTATTAACTACTTAGCTCTATGCTCAGCAGTAAAAACAAATCTACATTGCAATTGCTGTAATAATCGTTACGAAGCGCTACTGTCTACGACGACGACGACGACGACGACGACGACGACGACGACTACTACTACAATAACCCCAACAACAGCGAGGACGATGGGAAAAGCCCTTAATCGACGACGTACAGTGGTTTGAGCATACAAATAGCGATAACATAGTGCAATAACAACAAGCAAAGTTTAGACGAACGAAAGCACATACGACTACAGTTGGCAGAAAAGGCGTCACCGTACTTGCCACACTCAACGCGAGGCAGTCGCAGTGACAAGAACACAGCAACGCCAAAAAAAATCAGCATTTATATAGCAGCAACATTTGAAGCAGAGTTAGAGAGTCAGCAGTACCACTGTCAGTGAAAGTTAGTACCAACCACTAGCCAGCAGCAACTAAAAAAACACACACACAAGAATACAACCTTAGGCTGGTGAAGGCAAAAAAGCTCTATCATAGACCACTGATAAGAAGAACGAACGGCCAGTGGGACAAGCGCACAGTCAGTAGCATAAACAGATCACAGAAGCGCCTAGAAACTTTAAAGGTAGATCTCCAAGAATCACTTCACTGTCAGCGAGTTCACCTGCTCGAACTTAGTAAAAGGAAAAAACTTAAACAAGAAAACATAAAACAGTGGACCATTTGCTTATCAACAAACCGTAATTTCTTCTACTCTGCACCCTTTATTTCCGTTTTAGTGCGTTTGACGCCTTCACTTTGCTGATAAACGAGCATTTAATTATCAGCCTCTGTTATCAACGCGTTTGTGCTCATCTCCGGATTTCCGTTTCCGCGTTAGTAGAAAAAGGAATACATATAAGAAAAAAGTGTTGTTCATTGGAAAACCGCAATTTTTTTTTTAAAGCAACCACTTGCCTGCGAACAGTTTATCGTCGTCTATGGCATTATTGCTGTCGATGCTGTGCTTATCAAAGCAGTGACATCATTTTTACAAAATAAACAATAAAACAACATACCTAAGTATATATAAACAAACATTTTTTAATTGACAGCGAATATTTGTGTTCTTTTTTTGGTTCAAAGAATTTTACGCAAACCAACAATTATCAGCAATAAAATAAAAATGTGCAATTTTCGGAGCTGAAGATCTTTTAAAGTGAGCGATAACAGTTTTTTTTTTCGTTAAAAGAGCGACTAGCAACAATAATAAAGGAAACGCCTGAAAATAGACATTAAAGCTGCCAAAGATGTTCTCCATGTGTTCCAAAGTGAAGCCACGAAACTCAACAGTGAATACACAACAACCAACGGGTGAGTACAAGTGAAAGTGTTTTTGGTGTAGGAGACCTTGGCAGCAGTGTGATAGAGACGGTGTGGGGATGATGAGGGGGGGGGGGGTTAGCTACCATACATCCATACACATGTATGTACATGTATTTAGTAGATGAGGAGGCAACTATACAAGTGCTACATACATACATATATGCATATATACAATTACATACAGTCACTGCCAGTCAAAATGCGGTGCTCCAAAGCCTTTCATTTTAAATCACTTTTCTTATTTTTTTATAAAAATTTGGTTCATAGTACAACAAAAATCATAAAAACAAAAATCTAAACTTTGTACAAAAACAAGGTAAATTCGATAAACTTTCCATTAATTTTCATGAAAAGTTCCAACTTTTTGACCAGTGTTCTTTTGGAAATCTGTCGAGTATGCAATTTAGTAGCCCACTAAAATTTCAGTAGAATAAGATGCAAGTTTGGAGTTGCTACCGTTGATTCATACATACACACATATATATAAGCCACAGCAAGTACATACATACAGAAGAATGTCTTAAATGTGAACCAGCGTAAGAGTGAAGTTCATAAAAGTGAAATGTGGACGCGAAAATATAAAGATTGTAACTGCATTTACCCATTGTACTTAGTTGTAAAATGAAATATGCAATTTTATTAAAAAAAAAACGAAGAGGTCGTGAAGACATAAGATTTCGGGCATTCAAGATAACAATATCTTGCTAAAATCCAGTTCCTCTCTTTTCATAAAGGGTTTACTCTATTTTGAAGTATCTAAAAAAATAAACTTTGTACTACTTTTATTCCTTTAAAAAAATCAGTTCAATTTAATTGAAAAAAATACATTTAATTTAATTTAAATATCAAAAGGATCTAACAAAAACAAAATAATTTAATTATATCTACTTAATTTAATTGAAATAAATTCAGTATAACTAAATTAAAAAGAAATTTATATCAAACTAAGTTGAGTTGATTTAAATTAAATTCGTTTAACTTAACGCCAATCAACTAAACTTAATTTTATTTAACTAAACTTACTTTAACATAACTTATCGTACTTTAACGTAACTTAATTTACCATACCTTAACTTAACTTAACATAGCATAAGTAAACTTAACTTAACTTGGCTTAACTTAACTTTACTATTAACATACTGTTATTAAATAGAAAATGCAAGACCTATAAATTTCCACTGCAACCTGGACCTGGAATAATTTAAGAGAAAAAGTAGTGAAATGATTGGAGAGAGACCAAATGTAGACACCATCGCACAGTGGTTCAAAACTGGTACTTAGTGTTCACAATTCACTAGAGCCTTCATTTTTCACTCAATTTGGTATTTTTTTTTTGTGCAATTTTATAGAAAATCGATTCTCCTGTTCCATGTTCCAGTTAATAAACGTTACATAATAAATATTTGTTGAAAACAGTTTTTGGGTTCCTCCAAAGCGAAAAAATCACAAGAAAATTTTAAATGTTATACCAACATAAAAAAGTCACCAAAAAAACAAAAAATTGAGTTTTTAGACAAATTTTCGGTATGCAGTTATAGATCATTAAATTTTTTTTATAGAAAAGCGGCTAAGAGGTCGCGTAGATTTTTAATAATTTATTTTCGCTAGCATTTCGAGCTCATCTGCATGCTAAATGGGGTTTGTTATATTATTCAAAATCAACGCGAATTTGCACTTTATTATACTAGAAATTAATGGTCTATAAAACTGCTTACCGAAAAATTTTTAACCCAAACAAAAATTTAATTTTTGTGAATCTTTTTTTCATTTTTAAAATTTTTTTCCCCCGTTTTGAGGGAAACCTACAATTCCGTTCAGCTAGTTTTGGTTATGTAATATTTATTAATTGGAGCCGGAGAATCGATTTTCTTGAAAATTGCTACTTTTTCTGCACATTGCACTAAAACATTTAATACAATCAAATAAAAATTAAGTTAACAGGTCTTCTGAAAATTTTAAAAGCTTTTATTTAAACAAACGTTAATGAAATTGAGTGAAAACGAATCCAGTGAATTATGAATGCCAAATGGAAGTTTTGAATCACTGCGCATCGTGTCAATCTGTTGAAGAACCACGAAAACTGGAAAAACTGTTCAGATTTCGCAATCGCAGAGGACGTGGGAACCAATCAGCCTTTTCTTCTACAAAC
>NW_023458558.1:49000939-49005343 GCF_013731165.1 Rhagoletis pomonella
CTTTGTGTTATTTAGCTTTATTTTCACTGTTGTAAACTAAATCAAGCTGGTTGCTTTTGGATATAATTCCTTGACGTATACTTGAAGCCTCAAAAAAAATTTGTATCAATTTGCTGCATAACTTTTGAATTACAGGTATTTAAATTTAAAAACATAATGAAAACAAGTGAATTTTTTATGTAATTTTTAAGAGGGGCACAATTAATTATGTCATAACTTTTGAAGCACACCATATTCTGATTTGAAATTAAATGGGCATTTAGCACTTATGTGTACACTTCATATGTAGTAGGTAAGAAAAGTGTGCCTTAAAAAATAACGAAATGGCAAGTAACTCAAAGTCTGTTACTCCACATCTCACAATTTTCAAAATTTTTGGTTTATCGCGTATAGGTTTTGAAGCATTTAATTTTCAGAACCTTTTAGGTATGTGTTGCATTCTACAAACAATTACGAATAATTTGATACCTTACTTAGCAAGATGTGTGCTTTCAGAATAAACTAACTTTTAAAGATAAAATATTCTGCGATCTTGAGCGTAATTTTTATTCCAAAAACACCTTAATTGAAGGCACATTTCGAAAATACGTCGAAACGATCTAAATCTTTTTATAACTGCTAGTCCTCATAAATTTACATATACCTGTAAAATGCTTCAAAAAATTTGTCTCTAGAAGTTTGTAAAAACCCTGATTTACTACTTTTAATGATGCTCCTTCTTTTAGTCAGAATATTTCGAGAGTGGTATCAAAGCAAATATTTTTCGACAAATGTTCTGATACTTGGTGTTACTTAATTGGAACATTCTAAATTCAATGGCGTCCTCAGTTTTGCGCTATTGGCTCCACTTTTCGATATAGCAGTACTTGAAACTTTGCTTAAATTTTAACTATTTTATAAAAAAACTCCTTGAGTTTTGAAGATATTTTACTAAAATTTTGCACATAACCGTTTTTTAATATTACCTTAACTATTCCATAAAATCATCGAAATCGGTTCACTAAAACATCCAGCTCCCATACAACTAATTGATCAGAGTGGTTGTTTTGCGTTATAACTCCTCCAATTAAACCGGTTAAAATTTAGTATAGGTTAAATTTAACATATAGCACGCATACAATTTATTATTCAGATATGAAGTTAGATTTATAGCGCAAAAACACATATCTGAGTAATCAGTTGTATTGGAGCTATATGTTAATGTGAACCTATTTCCATATTTTTAAGGAATAATTAAGGTAATATTAAAAAAGTGTTATGTGCAAAATTTTAGCAAAATAACTTCACAACTGAGGGAGTTCTTTATAAAATAGTTAAAATTTAATCATATTTTCAAGTACCGCTATCTCGAAAACCAGAGCGAATCTGGTAAAACGGAGCATGCCATTGAATTAAGAACGTCCCAATTAAGTGAGTTCAACTGTCAAAATCTTTGCTCAAAGTTTACAACTTGAACAGCGTAATTTGCACCCAGCTTATTATTTTGTTTTCCATTTCATGTTTATTCCTCGTCTAACTTTTGAAGCACTTGATGAAAATGAATTACACTTATATTAATCGATTTATTAAGAGATTACGAATAAAATGACATATATAAAACATAAGTGTGCTCACAAATTTAAAAATTAAAATTTTTTTTTTTTGAAAGTGTACCTATTTTTTAGATTTGCCCATATACACACCCGCATACATGTCTGAACATGTCCGTATGTACATATCTATGTATTTATACATGTGTAATATATTCGTGATCGCATTGTATGTTGTGGATTAACTAAAATACGTATTACACATTTTTCGACAATTGAGTTGGCACGCTCAAAGCATAATTTACCTACTATTTTTCATGTAATGACCCTTAAGGGTTAAAGTACCACGAAGCGCTTAAGCATAAATAAGACATTCGTATAGCGCTGTGATATTTCAATGTAAATAATACAATGCAATTCAAGAAATACACAAAGCTATGCATCTAAGTTTGCGCAGTAAAGATAGTCTAGGATAACATTGTTATAAATTGATTTCTCAAAAATTTTGTAAGAGGAGAATAAATTATATATTGTATACATATTGATTCACAATAATATTTATTGTTGAATATACACAAATTAAGTTTTGGTCACAATCCAGTGAAAGAATATTATTTATGAGAGTTTTAAATGAAAGTTTAACTGAGAGTTTTCACATATTTCTAGGAAACTCCATCTTTATGTAAGCTTTGCCATATGATAGCTCAAAGCTATTTGCGAAAAATAACTGTTTTTTAATAAGTATTTCGGAACGAGTTTTGAGTGTTTTGGACCTTTGAACAAAATATTGTATTGCAATAAATTACGATAAAACTCAAAGATATGTAAAGTTTTCCAGAACCTTTTTCTAGTTTAAGATGCAAAGGATACAAAATCTACATACATACATACATAAGGATGTACATACATATCTGCCCATGTAGGTCAATTTGATGCATACGAATTTACAGGGCGTATGAGCAACTTTTTTTACTTGTATTCAGGCTTCGGAGCAAACACCTTTTTATCATATCGCTCCACTCTAGCTCCGCTCTGGTATTTTAATTCGCTCCGACTGGGTCAGCTTATCAATAAGGTTAAATTAATTAACATACGTAATTCATAAAGAAATCAATTAACTTTGCCATGTAAAATTTGTCAGTAAATGCGAAATTTGTGAACATTCAACCAATTAAAAGATTTTCGATCAAAACTGTAAAGTTTTAAATCAGATTTTTTTAAAAAAATGTTTTGGGTATTAATTTTTATAGCCAATTTAATTTCAGTATTTTAAGGTGCAAGTTCGAAGTTGTGCATTTTTTTCGATATAAAAATACGAGTATTTTAGAATATAAATAAGTATTATGTGTGAAGGAAAATGCAAAATGCCTCCAACCAAAAAAAAAATAATCTCAAAAAGAAGCCCGAATTTTGCGGTACTTCAAACGTGCACGGTTTGTTTTGAGATTGAATAAGCTATAAAACTTCATACCAAAAAGTTTTCTGTCAGCCTGGTACAACACAGCTTTGTTTTGAACCGCTGAAGGGTTGAAGAGCTTTTTTCTGCAGTAGCGTTACTAGCTTGAAGTGTGGCCAGTATGCAGAAAAGTTTGAAAAATCAATGGAAAATAATATTCGTCGAAGTTACCAAGAGCTTCACGTTGCACACAGGAGCGTATTTGTATCATAAAACCGGTCAAATTTCAGATTTGTCAACTTTGATAAAATTCTCAACATATTATTTCTGAAGCTACATATATAACCTATCTATCAGTTGGCAGGAGTTTTGACTACATACGTCAAATAAAACAAACTCATTAGGGTTGTTCACTATCTTGTGCATATGCTCTTGCATTTGCATATTCGTTGCATTTGTAAATTCCAATACCAATACCAATAATTATGCACATGGTTCCATGACAGCAAGCATAAAATTTGCAAATGCAATTCCAACTGCAAATCCAAGACCATTTCCACAGCATCCTGAACAGTCCTATTGTTTTTTCATCGCCGTTCAAGTTGGCGTGGCAATTATCCCTGACTACCTGTCGTTCTGCAATGAAAAATTTGATCAAGTAAAAATATAACGAAAATTTATTTAATTCATTCATTTATTCATTATTATTTAACACGGTTGTTTTCGGTGGCAAAAATTAAAAGAAATTAAGTTTCTTAAAGTTTCTTTAAGAAGCTAAGGAGCAAATGATTTTTTTAGCTCTTTGCTCCAGCTTCGCTCCCACCAAAATCCTTTGCTCCGTTGCTCTGCTCCGCTCCGAAGCCCTGCTTGTACATATTGTTAGAGTAGTCAATCTGGTAGTTGAGGTCGAATTAATTGTCCGACGGATAAATACATAACGGTTTGCTCAGATAATTATACGTATTAAAATAGCGAATTATCCTACCTCTCACTTTGACCGGAAATATTTTTAATTTATTAAAAACTATTGTAAAGAACCATAGCTGTAGCATTGGGAAGTACTCCGCTGCGAATAATCAGTTTCGCGTAATCGACTGTTAAGTTGAATGATTCGTTTTTTTTTTTTGTTTAATATGAGCACTAATGATGTTACTAATACGCCATGTATCCACACGCTTTATATTGATACAGTATCAATGATAGATACATCGACCCCAATTTGTGATTTATCAGAAGCGACAAAAGATACATTTTACAGGACAGGTTTTTTTTCTAATTCTCCCTTAAACAGTGTAAAAATTTATTCGGGTTTAAATGGACAACAACATTATTGAGTGCTAGTTTCCTAATGAAGATGAGGATGAAGATGAAGATGTAGATGAAGATGAAGTTGAAAATGAAGATGAGGATGAAGATGAAGATGTAGATGAAAATGAAGATGAAGATGAAGATGAAGATGAAGATGAAGATGAAGATGAA
>NW_023458558.1:49005353-49013112 GCF_013731165.1 Rhagoletis pomonella
ATGAAGATGAAGATGAAGATGAAGATGAAGATGAAGATGAAGATGAAGTTGAAGATGAAGATGAAGATGAACATGAAGATGAAGATGAAGATGAAGATGAAGATGAAGATGAAGATGAAGATGAAGGTAAAGATCATAACCCCTTAACTTAACTTAACTCACCTCAACTCATCTCACCTCCACTTAAAAACTTACTCCACCTGAGCTAACCACACATTAATTCACCACACCGTAACTCCCACACCCAATTCCACGACACCGCAACTCACAACACCTAATTTCACTACATGGCATTATATCACTTGATGTGGCATCAATGACAACGTCATTTGGCACAAAATGAACCAAAATAAACAAGATTTTTAATCTTATATAATGAAATATAAAATATGTAATAGCGGCGTTCATATAAATTGATAAACTTTCGATAAACGAGATAAAATGATAATTAAGTCAGTTTATGACTTTTGATGAAGACCCCGAATATATTGCAATATAATAGTGTTTCCATAAGTTTTTTTTGTTTTCGGTATCTTATTTTATATACAAATAGGCAATCATATTTTCTTTACACCCCTTTTACGGCTAAACTATACCTTCAAAGGTATAAACAATTATGTATCATTAGAAAGGTATTTTGATGCTGATGTGCAGGCAATTTTTCAAATTTCGAATTAGTTTAACATAAAGCAGGTCGATTAGTTTAATTAGTTAATATGCGGAATCTTTATTAAGCCAAATAAAAATTTTTTAGAATTTTGTCTGTCTGTCTGGATGTTTGTACGCGCATCACTCAAAAACTAATGCATGAAATTGAATGTAGTTTTTACCGGTGTATTGGTAGAGGTCAAACTTAAAGTACAGAAAGAAAAAAAAATATGGAGTTACCACCTGTTTGAAAATTGCAGTTTTAGTAAATTGGTAACATAAAGTAAATATTGCAATATTGCTGGCAAAAGAAAGAGGTTTAAGAAGGCTCATAGCCAAAAATATTTTTGTTGAGGTTACCACATGTTTGAAAATTTTAACTAAATTTAATTGATAATATAAATTAAATATTGCAATATGGGTATCAAATTTCAATTTATTTAATTTAATTTAATTGATCAAATAAATGAAATATTACAAAACGGGTATCATACAACATAAAAATACTTTTAAGGCGCAGTGAAGCACGCCGGGTATTTGCTAGTCACACATAAACTTCTTTACAAGTTTGTGTCAATCACTTTAAATGACTTTATTTGAAGATTTCTAAACAAATCGTTATAAAATGCGGAACATATTTCCGATACTTTTAAAGATTTCGGGAATTTTTTTTTTACATCTTAATCTAATAATCAACCTGTTTAGCATCCAAGACGCGAGGTGGCTAACACACTCACTTATACATACGTTTGCATATTTGCACCAAATGCAGGGTTTAACTTCTGTAAAATTTAACTGCGTCTACATATGTACATACATGTGTATGTATATAAGTATATAAATACTTAAACATTTACGGGAAGTGCAATCCTTTTTGTGCAAGATTATTTAAGAGCAACATTTTCGAGAGCTTCTAATCGCAAACGCTTCATGCACGCCTCAAGTTTTTGACATTTGATTTGCACAGTTTAAGAGAGCTTGATTTTTTCGAGGTCACTGATGCGCAAACTTAAGTATTTAGCCATCTTACTAGCTGTAGCTGCCGCACAAAGTCTACGTAAATATATTAAATTTGTTAGCTGCTATTGCGAGTGTTCGCTAAACATACGGACATGCCACTTCAGAGTAATCTTCAGCGCCCCCTTGGACATTAATTTGGAAGCATGACACATGTACATAAATGGATATACATATGTACATATGTATACAACACACATACACACACACACACACACACACACACACACACTTTTTGAATGGTCTTATGCAGAAGTGCTTCAAATTGCATATCTAATATGTGGGCGTAAGCATATGTATGTGTGTGTGTGTGTATGTGTATGTAGATATGTGTGTGTAATACACTACACTCGCAGACAAGCGAACAACACAACTATACATATGTGCATACATACAAAAATTTACTTAAAGCCATGAAGATGTTTCAGTTGCAGTTTTCTTTAGCTGCAATTCCCTAGCGTCCTTCAGCGACGTTGCACCGACACTTGTA
Organism: Rhagoletis pomonella; assembly: GCF_013731165.1. Taxonomy (NCBI): domain Eukaryota; kingdom Metazoa; phylum Arthropoda; class Insecta; order Diptera; family Tephritidae; genus Rhagoletis; species Rhagoletis pomonella. The sequence continues at coordinate 49,007,509 of NW_023458558.1, forward strand.
ATCTGTCTGCAGTTGAATCATGCAGTCTCGCAATCGCACATCCTCGCATGAGAGATTTTCGTGCAAGCTCGTTGTCGTCTGAACTATGGCATGTATTTGCTTGCACTCGTGCGCGCTTTATGGCACATCGCTGGGAGCAAGTGAGCGCGCTAACAGCAGGTTGGGAGGAGGGCGGAGAAGAGCAGTGTCTGAGCTGTTGGCATCCATTGAGTGTCTTGTAGAATTGTAAAGGTTCAGGCGAAGGCATGAGCCATGGGTTGCTTTTATAATGTTGCCAGACAGCACATGTACATATACATACATACATACATATGGCGGATGCACAGACCGACGGAGGAGCGCATGAGGAGTGAAGCGCAGCGGCGGCGGCGGGCTTAAAGACTACTACTGGGCGATTGAGCAAACGAACGAAGGAATATTGCTGAAAGTATGTATGTATGTAAGTGTAGCGATGTGAAAACGTTTGATAGGACCAGTTTTTCTTTATTCTACTTTGCCCTCTTAGCCCACACTCCCTGCAGCTGCAGTCAATGTTAAAATCATACTCGCTGGTATGCTGTTAGAGGCAGTGCCACTGCCAGACACACGTGAATCTGCAGCGCTTGTGTGCAGCGACGGAGACAATAATGGCTGACGACTGGGCGGACAGACGATGTGCGCGTATGTAGTAGGTGCCTCTCATGCGGAACTATGCTTATACGTACATACATACAAAAGTACCTACATCCCAATGTGCCAAACGACGTCGTAACATCGGCGGTTTTGCAATTGGTCGTTGGGCGGTTTTGCCAAAACATCGACTATATATATGTATCTTTTTACTCTGCATTAAAGAAACATATAGGATAATAGAACACAGGTTTGAAGTAACACAAAACTCGCATTGATTTTTGGTGTTTTTTGTTTATTTTTTGCGGTAATGCGTATTTTCATCCATATGAATTTTATGACGGAAATACAAGATTCAACCTTTTTTCTATTATACATACTAAAATTCAATGAACTTTAAAACTGCTTCATATGTGTTTTTTAATGCAGAATAAAAATCTTAAAATTTTGATGAAAGTTTGTTAATTTTTTTTTTTTGGTATGTACATGCATATGTATATTACGCAAGGTTTGAATTTTGAACTATATGGTCGTTGTTATAAGATAAACCCATTTTTTTTTAAAAATGTCTAAAATTAAATAGTAAAAAAAAAAATGTTAAAATTTGCCATTATTTAATTTCGCTTTGCACTTATCATCCTTATTGCCAATTCCATGTGAATAAGTCGTCGCCATGGTTAACTAGGCGTTGAGAAAAAACGAAGTCGGAACGCGGTTGCATTTTGTATAGAAAAAACGACTAAACGACGAAAAATCACCATAAGGGAGTCAGACGAAAGAGGTTTAAGAAGGTTTTAGCTTAAAAATATTACGAATAGGGTTGCCACCTGTTTGTAAAAACGAATTTAGTTAAACTAAAATAATAATTACGTCAAACCATAGGATTACGCCATCGTATTTGTTATTTTATTACAAATACATACATTGTCAATCAGTGATTTGTTCTGATTACATTCCTTTTAAATTACTGGACTCTTAAATTAACTCAGGAATGTTGTTTTTACACTTCACTTATTTCCTTCTAAATATGTCGATTTTTTCATTTTTCCGATACTCATATTGATATACATATTTCAGTTACCTTATTCCCTTAATTAAAGTGAATTTCATTTTTTAAACATGTGGCAACCCTTCTACGTGTCATTTAGAGGTAAAGTATTTTCAAAACTAGTTAAATTAAAACCCATTTTGTAATATCTAATTCATTTGACTCATTAAATAATTTTAATAAACAGGTGTAACAGGTGGCAACCGCTTTCAAAAATAAAAAACTTTATTGCACATCTACAGACTAAGCCCTGTCATTTGACACTTCACTTTTGAAAGTAGAACGAACTACATGCGCATGCCTATGTAAAAGCCACTAGAGCCCAAATTTTCAACTTCAAACTGCATTTACAGTGAAAGTATGAAAGTTTTCCAAAAACAAATTTAGCGTGCTCATTTTGAATAAGAAGCGAATTTTCATTTAAATCCGTCCATAATTCTATTTTTGCCCACATTTTATATGGAAGGGCCCAACTGTGCGTCGTAACTACGTCGATTCGAACTCGTCTGCGCTCTGTGGCAAATTGGGATATAATGCGTGCTAGTGCGTGTGTGTGTGCAAAACTTTTGCAGATCAAGAGGATGCAATTATTGGTAGATAAATTTTACCATAAATGATATTGGGTGATGCTAGTGAAGCGTAATAGCAAAGGATAAGCCAGCGCCATTCATCTGCATTCATCCTCGCGCGCGTCCCCCCCGTTGGGCCCAGATGATGACAACGACATTAAGTTTGCGTCCGCAGTGCTGATGCTAGAAGCGAGATAGTATAGCCATGTTGTATGTACTTCAACTTTCACTGAATTTTTCCACTTGACAAGTGCGGTGAGTGGTTGCGGCCAAAAGAGCTGAAGTGCAATAGTATACGCTTGATTGAAACGGCTGAAAGGAATCCGAACGCAGCTGCAATTTGTTAGTGGCAGCATTGCCATCAAAATTGATACAGTTACAAGAAAATGTGATTATTGTGTGGGCGCATATTAATTGAAAATCGAAATTGGTTACCACTGCCGGAATGTGTGTGTGTGTGTGTGTGTGTGTGTGTGTGTGTGTGTGTGATGTAAAAGTCAAATATGTACAACAATAATAAAAATAATTACAATCCATGACATTAGTTTGAGTAAATGTGAGTTTTGAAGTAGGAATGACGCATAACATAGATACATACATACATATGCAGTTACTTATACATATGTACATACAGCAAGCAGTTCATTAGGGTCACGGTAAATTGTGCAGTCTAATACTACGGTTATACGTTAGCTCTTTGCGAGTAAAAATAATTTGCAAATACCTAACTCACTGTTTATATGATTATTTTTCAATATTGTTTGATTATAAAACGGAAATAACATGACCATGAAGAAAATAAAGCAAAAAATGCGAACGTCTTGTTTATAAATGAGGTCAATGAGATGACCAGGGAACGGTTTTCTGGACCTAAAAACCTATAAAAAAGGCAAAAATCAATAACAGAAAAAATATTCAACGGACGCCACTATCCAATTCCGATACAGAATTTCTCGCTGATTTCGAAAATCGAGCTAATTTTTATTCTATGGATAAGTTTTCGAGGTATTCTCAGGTATACATGGCGTATGAGTAACATTCTTTCCTGCTCATTTTTCATATGACCACATATTACTTCTTTATTCATACATCGATTTTCTTCATTATCGCTTATGAATATAAAAAAAAAATATAAAATTTAACCGTTCTAATATTGTTACTTTACTTTTAGCATCTTTCACCAGCGTGTTCATTGAGTGTACGTGGCGTATGAGTAACTTGCTTTCCTGCTCATTTTTTATAAAAAAATCTTTGTGCATTTTCATTTGACCACTCATTATTTCGTATTTATCCATCGATTTTCTTCATCAGTAACATGATTTTCTTTTTGTAACAGAACAGGCTTTAGTGCAAATGCAAAAATTTGGCACAGAACATGTTATTAACCGACTCCCAAAAAAGGAGGAGGTTATCAGTTCGTCAATCGATTTCGATAATTCGTTTTGCATCGGAAAGGCAGTGTCTTAGAGGTGGTCTGGTTAAGATCCGATCAGTGGATCATGAGATATATATACATATATATGCATGTTTTTTAAATTTTTCTGCTGTTAAAGTTTGATTTTTTTCATTTTTTACATTAAAAAATAAAGAAAGCTGGAATGATTAATTAATTTGTCAGAAACTATAAGCCCTATCGTGATGTACATATATACGGTTTATGGAGAATTTCATTGGTTTTCATTTGACGTATTTTATATTAAGATTTTTAAATTGGTTCGTAAGATATACGTGATTAAAGGGAACCAATTTTTGCTTTAAGCTGAATAACCGGAAATTGCAAATATCTCGAAAACGCATCCATAGCAAAAAAATTAACCGGAATTTTGGAATCACCAACCAATTCTACATATAAATTGGATAGTGGCATCTGGAGAACAAAAACCAAATTAAAATTTGTAATCCAGTGCGATTAGGGAGTTCAAACAGAAAGCTTTTCTACAGTTTTATTATAGTATAGATAGATAGATTTTGTATGAAATTGAAATGATAGCAAACTTAAAAAAGACTTGGCCGACGATATAACATAACGATTCTTTATTACTATATTTTTTTATCATGGATGGCGAAAAAATAATTATCTCTCATACTATATGGTTTGTATGTATGTAATGGCCACTCGTAACTGGACAATAAAATTCCTTCTCGAACCTGGGATGGAAAATTAAATTTTTAATTTGTACTTAATTTGAGAAAAAATATACGTGAAACAGAAATACTTATGTACGTACCACAAATTGAACGATGAAAATTATTTTTTCTAATTGTACCCAATTTGAGAAAAAAGTGTACCTTAAAAATTTGTGGGTAAAATTAATTGTTCACGGCTTGCATAACCTCTTGACAAAAGTAGGACAACAAGTAAACTTTTCTATAATTATTTTGCTATTAGGATCTCACTTACTTAAATCAGTTAATTATTTGCGTATGCTGCAAAACTTAGTTCGGAAACATCATTCAAGCCAGTTTAAAGGTAATCGAGACGTTTCCAACGTAGCCGAAACATATTAAAACTAGATTTTGAAAGCTTTTATTTTAAAATCCTCCATACATCAAATAAGTCAGGGTAGCAGCTTTAGAAAACCGTAATGCCCAGACAACTTACTAAGGAGAGTTTCCGACACTGTTGTAAAATATATACATACCAAAGTCCATTTCCGAAAATAGTCCTTTACTGTAACGCTGATATCTGCGACATACCTAAGCTAAGACAATATTATTGATGTTTTTGAAAAGCTAATTATAAATAGGAATGTGCTTGAAACGACAATGTTATTATTTGAGGAGCGTGGTCGGGTTATCCCCCTTCAAAATAAGATTTTCTTCTTTCTTCTTCTTTCTTAAAAAAGTTTCGGAACAACTGTCGTTAGTGAATAAATTTTCGGAATCAAATTTTTTTTTAACTTTATTATATATATTTTTTACATTCTTTATCGAAAAAAAGAAGACACATTTTTTTTACAATTTTTAGATAAAGAACTTATGGACCTTTTCGTGGTAAACATAGGGACAGAACTTTAATCAAATAAGATTGTATCTAAATTCTTCTCTTAAGGCCAGTATGCAGCTCTCAAGAAAAGCAAAAACTCCATATAAAACAACGTACAAGAAATAGGTAAGAAATTTTCTCGAGTCAAATTAAGGCAGTACGCAGTTATTAAGAAATTTTCTACCATAGTTTTCTACAGCTTTTGTGAAAAACTCAGTGCGTGTAGTCCCTACGCGCGGAAGAAGTGAAACTTAATAGAGGAAATTCCAGAAAGAAAGAAATGTGCGATATACATACACATGTACTTATTTTCTAATATACATATATAATTTCATCTTCATCTTTATCTTCATCTTCATCTTCATCTTCATCTTCATCTTCATCTTCATCTT
>NW_023458558.1:49013122-49051413 GCF_013731165.1 Rhagoletis pomonella
ATCTTCATCTTCATCTTCATCTTCATCTTCATCTTCATCTTCATCTTATCTTTATATTTGTTTTTGATTATATTCTTGTCTTTGCATTAGTCTTTTCCCGCCCAATTGGCGTTTAACGCAGCTATTCGTTTTCTATACCCGTCATATGCTACCTGTACCGTTGCGTTAAATATTTATCGCAAACATAACGGAGCTATAATAATAAGATTTGCTTCAATAATTTGAGTTTAACTTTTTAAACAGGTGGCCACCCTCTTCAGGCACCTCAAAAATATTTTAATTGTGTTTCTGTAAGCTCTTTCTGTACAGTATAGTATTTTAAGCGTACGACTTTTGTATAATTTAACTAAATTTGACTTTTGAAACAGGTGGCAACCCTCCTACATTTAGCTAGAAAATACAACTTATTCAAAACCATTTCTTTTGATACCCATATTGGGATAATTCGTTTAACTAAATAAATAATTTGAATTTGATTTTCGTATATATGGCAACCCTTTAAAAGACTAAAACCATACTGCACATCTGCAGGTCAAGCCCTTTCATGTGACACCTCACTTTTGAAAATCGTACGAACGATACAGATTTTATGACTTGATGTTAAATATTTTACGCAACCCTCTGCGGCAGAGAAATTTTGAGTTCGATTTTCTAACATGTGGCAACTCCTTTCATGGAACTAAGGCTATGGTGTACACCCGAAGGACAAGGCCTTTCATGTGACACCTCATTTTTAAAAATCGAACGAACGATAGAGAGTTTATGGCTTGGTGTTAAATATTTAACGCAACCATCTCCGAACTCGATTAAGAAGTTTCACTTCAAAAATAGCACAAGCCAACTCAGGTTTGCAACAGAAATATATGCCCGTCCCATTATTTCTGGAGGAAAGAGTGGGGCAATAGGCTCAGATGTCAAAATTCCTTGAACACACACACACACACGAAATAATGGCAATTTCTTCTTGACCGTTTTCTTTAGAGCTGCGTACGGGCCTTTAGGCTATAAAAATAGGTTTTAAAAATATCTTAACTTCAGCGCTAGCTATCGTAAATTTATCCCCTTGCACAATAGACACATGTTATACTGGTGTAGTTATATTGCGCATGCAGTACAATTAACGATAGGTGCTATGAATATGAGCTCAATCGGTTCAGTAGTTTTCATATAAACAGACGCACACGACATTTTTATGCTTACATACATTCACTCCCATTTGTCATTAGATCAGTGCGAGTTTCAAGTGGCTAAAAAATGCCGTTGATTTTTGAAATTGTTTTGGTTGACAGTATCATGCATTTTCTTCCATACAAAGTATGCTCGACAAAATTTTTATATGGAAGAATTGCGCAGCACCGTCAACAACAAAAAAAAAATAAAATAAAATAAAATAAAATGTAAAAAATAATCGATATTTAAAGGCCACTTGAAACTAGCACTTTATTTTATGGTCTAAAAAACGGCATATCTGAAATTTTTCTGAAAATGTTATCAACTTATTTTCTGTAGGTCATTAGGATGGCACATCTCTTTTTTGACATGTTTTTTTTTTTTATTTTTATACAATTTTAAAATCGGAGTTGGGCGTAGAATATGCTACATTTTTATAAAAAAAATGAATGAATATTAAACAAAGAAAAGGGAATCTGTACATACTGGGGATCAAAGGGGTCTGCTAATCTAATAACTGGGAGTGTATAAACGATTATATAAAAATTTTCTAAACAATATAATTTCAAATGCAGTTTGTTTACATATGCTCATTGTAATAAAATACGAAAACGATTTTTCTGATTGTACGAAATTAAAATATTTTTTTCTTCATTGCTTTCAGGTACTGTTGGGAAACAGATCAAAGGAGGCTACTTGTTGCGATACAAAAGTGAGTAACTAAAGGTGGAGTCCTCAGTGAGAGCGAATAAGCACTTGTCTTACGGCATAAAAAATTATTTTTCATTCACCGACTTTAGTACTATACATACATAAGTACTTATGTGCATACATACAAGCGCCAAAGGGAAGTGAAGGACACCCTATGAACAAGAAAAGCACTAAGCATTTGCAAGATCAATCAAAAATTTTTAAACAATTTTTACGGAAAAACAACTCCGTCCTTGCGATGGCATAAATAAAATATGTTGAGTGGGCAAAGAAACTGCAGCAGCACTTTAGCTTATCAGCCGATTCACGGCCAAATGCTCCTCTAATGTTGCTGTAGTATGTATGTATGTATGTATGTAGGTAAATACATCGGTAGTGGTGCTTTGCCAACTGATACAAGCCAACATTCTCAAACAAAAAAATTAACAATCAAATGAATGTACATACACACAGGCATACATACATGTGTATATGCACTATGTAAATTTGTATGTATGTGTGCCTATACGGGGTATGTATGTATGTATGTATATTACATACTTTTTGTGTCATACACAATTTCGCAGGATTTTGCGACAATTTGCTAAATCAGCATAAGTGCAATACACATTGACATGACGCAGCAATTCCTTCCTTCCGACGCGCACAAACAATGGCACAAATTTCCAAAGCGCTCACTAAGTGGCAGGCAGCCCCATGGGGTAAAGCGGTGCACAGCCACATTTGCTTACACTGTTTTTTAAGTATATATGTATGTATGTATGTATGTATATTACCTAGTTGAGGAGGGGAAGTGAGATTTGATGAAGGCTTTTAAGGGCCGCCTGCCTGTTTAGTGGTAAAAGCTTATGGTGCTGCTGTCGATGTACATACATACATACATATGTATGCATGTATGTAAGTGTCGGTAGCACTGTTGTAGATGAAGATGACATTGGTATCATTTTTTTTATACCCGAGCGCACTTATGCACAAGGGTATTATAACTTTGTCCGCATAACGGTTGTTTGTAACAGGCCAAACGAATCGAGATAGATATATTTAGACAAATGTATACATAAATGATTAGAAAAGAAATCGATTAAGCGGTAACTCTCCGTCCGTCCGTCCGTCCGTCCGTATACGATAACTTGAGTAAAAATTGAGATATATTAACGAAACTTGGTACACATACTTCCTTCGGGCGTAGGACGGATGGTATTGAAAATTGGAAAAATCGGAGAATAATCACGCCTACCTCCCATATAACGATAATTTTCAGAAATACGAAAACTGCGATATTTTAGTAACTCCTGACTATTATTCACTCAAAATTGATATTTACAATAATTTTTAGACGAAAAATAAGAATATTATACATTTTTGGAAAATGGGCGCAGCCACGCCCACTTATGATTACATGTTTATATCTTGGTAACCGCTCGACCAATTTCTCCCAAACTAGGAACAGTTATTGGCCTAAGTACACAATACCAACTGGCTAAAAATTTTTAAAATTGGACAATAACCACGCCCACTTCCCAAATAACGGTTATTTCGAGAAATACGAAATCTTCAAAAAATCAGTAAGTACTAAAACTTATTTATTCAAAATTGATGCTTGCAATAATTCTTTATCGGGAAATACGTTTTTGATAAAAATGTTTGGAAAAAGGGCGTGGCGCCGCCCACTTATTACCACCGCCCACTACTAATTTGTACCAAATTCGGTACGGTTATTGTGCTTGTCACATAAAAGCAAAGGGTTGAAAATTATTGAGATCGGGCTAAAATTACAGCCACTTTTCATATAACGGTAAATTTCAGAAATGCTTGAAACTTCGATGTTTCGAAATTTAAGGATGCTAATTTACTCAAAATTGATACTAACAATTCCTTGAAAAGAAACAACATTATTATGGAGTTTTGGAAAATGGGCGTGATACCGCCCACATACGACTACATAGTTAAGTTTATCTCATTATGTCAAACTGAACGATCTATCGAAGACGTTTAAAATAGGGGTAAAACAACCCCTAGCTTACCATGTAGCGGTAGTTTTCGGAAAGGGGAAAACATACAATTAATACTTGCGCCGGGTATTTAATGTTCGGCTCCGCCCGAACTTAGACTTTCCAACTTTTTTTGTTTTCGTTATTACTACTGTTGCTGTAACTGTAGCTTTTGCTGATGGTGATGATGATGGTGCAGATTACATTTGTAAGCGCATTTAAATTTTCAAGAATCTCACTGCCGCAAAAAAGGCATTTGCTACAATAACGAATTCACATCCGTTTTAACATACTCGCATATATGTACAATGTACATATGTACATATGTACGCAAGCATGTGTATAAATGCATGAAGTGCCCACTTGTGTGGTTTCATAATTTCACTTTCACTTCAAGTGTCAGCTCTGGCTTGCCAAAGACATTGGGGGCTTGGGAGGATGTCGTTATGGGTCACTGGTTGCCAACATATGGACAAATGTCTAAAACAAGCTAAGAAATACTTGAGAAGTCAAATTACATTTGCGTTTTTTTTATATTTTATTCCACCAAGAGTGGTTGACCTTCAGAGTTGGGAGTCAATGAAAAGATTTTGTAATATTTTTCAAAATTTATTTATTTTTTTCCGAAAAATAAACTTTATAGAGCAATTGCTGTGGAACCGCTGGGTCGAGGAATGGGTAGTGCTGTACGATGACTCGACAATGGCTTGGTTTACGGTAAGTGCAAATATAATAAACAAAATTATTATTTATACATATGTAAGTAAATTAAGGTGGGTATTTTTTTCCCCTTCCTTCCGAGCAGATTCGGATTAGACGTACAATTCCAAAAAGCCGCATCAATTTTAAACGAAGCTATTTTGAATAAATATTAAGTTTTCTTATAATTTAATGCAGAATCCTGATATCCTCGGAAGGATGTCGAAATAAATCTTCATACAAATTAACCAGCCATAATATACGAAAACACAAATTTTCATGCAAGACCACTTAGAAGGTGTTTTTTATACGAACTTGTCGAATAGTCGAACTTTTATATCAACTATAAGTCAGGCAGATTAAGTAGTGGATATGAAGCTGAAAAGGGTAGATAGGATGCATTTTGAACCGTCACAGAAAAGACGTCAAAATAATGCTGTTCTGATGCATCGCTTAATAGGTCTCTTATCATTATAGTTTTGTTTTTGAAAAAGGTTAGGGTAGGCAAGGTTGAGTGGCACTACGCTGTGGGACTCACTTAGACTCAGGGTGCTTTGTGATACCGGATGCGGTTTTCAGTTGTCCCCGTTCCCCTTCAAACCACTTGGTGCTTGGCAAGAAAGTCCATAAACTCTAATCATCCAATAGCTGTTGCTCTCCACTTTCCCAGAGCTAGGCAATGGCAGACATGGTTTCGGATGGTTTTCCCCTCTTCCTTGTCCGTGCAGCTTATTCAGTGGTCGTTCCACCGTGCGTCCAGTTTAGCTGAGTGGGATTCAATCAGACTTAAGTTTCTGTGGATTTCTTGCCTCCATAGGTTAAGTAGAGGCTTAGTTCATTGGGCGTTTATGGCTGGCCATAGTGTTCTAGCAATATAACAGGTTGATTGTACTCGTCATCTTTCATTGGAAATTTCTGTGAATTTTAGATTGACGAATTATCTCAGCAATCCTGTTAAGGGATCGGCGACATTGAGCAACTACTTTTGAAGTGGGCGAAATTTTTCCCAGGCATTTAAAAATTGCCTGGCTGTCAGTGAAAATGTAGTTTCCATGATCAGGATTGGTATCACACTATACCAGTGAAGCGGCCGTTGTAATAGCCATCAGTTCCACTTGAAAAAATACTGCAGTAGTAAAGAATGCGAAAGCTGAAACATATACCTGATGCCTCCGAAAAATCGCTTCGACCACTATTTTTTCTCGAGTTTTGACGCAACCGTGCAAACATGAATTGATCCTCTTTCTCTGACTGTACCCAATGCCTATTCTTCGTTTGAACGTTGGTAGTGCGGGAGAGTGTGATGTTGTCGGTTATAGGATATTCAGTAGTCGTTCAATATTTTGCAGTGATTAATAAGTAGATGACTCCATTTCTTGGTCGCGTTAAACCTTATGTTAGTGTTACATGACCACTCTCTTGCAAACAGACCCGTCGGAGGAGAGGTTAGTAACGAATTGAGTGCTTTCGTGGCGATTGCCTTCATGTCTTTTGTTAACAAAAGTATACAGCAGTTTTGGATTTGTGGATCATTTCAGAAGTGAATGCAAGATACCACGAGATTTCGTGTATGTCTGTATATCAAGATATGTGTGCTATTGATAGCCCAACGCGCTGATCTTCTCATACTTCATTCAGCTTACATGAGTATGGTAGCATTCTAGAGTATCTATCCCCTCTTATCTTCTTATTATCTGGTATGCCAGAAAAAAACGGCTTCAAACTCAATAAATTTGTTGAATATATTTAACTGTGATAAGGCCATAAATAACTGGCAAAAGATGAAATGGGTCAAATGACCTCTGCCCGTCTTTCTAGTTTAAATGTCCTTTGCGTGTAAGCGAACGAAGGAGTGGGCTATGCAGTATATGCATTTCACCGAACCGGAAACTTATAATTTCTAGAGCCAAACATGCTGCTAAATATTTACATAGATAACCTAATATAATAATAGATTGGCGTTTACACATATTTTAGTGTTTGTCCGAGCTTCTCCTCTGATTTGTGGCGTGCGCCTTGATGTTGTCACACAAAGCGGAGGGACCTACAGTTTTACGCCGACTCCGAACGGCGATTGTATTTTTATGAGAAGCTGTTTTTATGGCAGAAATACACTCGGAGGTTTGCCATTGCCTGCCGACGGACGACCGCTGTTAAGAAAAAACCTCTTTTCTATATTTTTTGCGATGTTGCTTTGACCAGGGTTTGAACCCAGGCGTTGCGGAGTGGAAGCGCGCACTGCTTACCACTATACCACAGCGGCCGACATAGATAAGCTACTTTCATATAAAACTAATTCGATTACCGTAGCGGACTGTGAGGAGGCTATAAGAAGGCAAAAGCCATATTGGGTCCCAGGACACAAGGGTGTGGAAGGTAATGAGAGAGCTGACGAGCGAGGAGAGCTTTCTCTTAGACGCCTCATTAGTGACAGATAAAAGGATTAAGGGAATTGGTTCTTTTCAGGAAATCAAAAGATTACACGATCTGCTCATGGACTGCAAGGCGGATAGCTTTTGGAAAAGAACTCAAGATTATTTGTTGTTTATACGATAAGAAACGTACTGATTTCCTACTATCAACAAGTAGAAAAGACCTGAGTCGTTTGGTAGGGCTGCTAACAAAGCATGGTTGCCAGCAGTACATGCTTTTAAATTAGGTCATATAGAGGAAAAAAAGTGTAACTGTCACGAGGAAACTGTTAAAAATATAATTTGCGAGTGACCAGCCTTCAGCGGGCAAAGACTTGCGTTACTCGGTAAGGTGCAGCTGCAGTGTTTACAGTCACCAATCGACAAATGACAAAAGTCTTCTTTTTGTTCTTTAATGGCGCAGTAACCGCCTAAAGGATGCTGACCTTTACTACATGTCGTGAAAGGAATGGCAGGGTCGTAACGGTGATTTCAAAAGCGGACAACATTTTTGATTTTTTAAGAATATGGTACAAATTCATATTAAACAAAGAAAGAAATACGGCATTATAAAATTTGTGGCAAATGCGCATGGCATCCCCAAACAGCTAGGACATAAAGCTATTGACACAGGGCAATTTTTGAATAAACAATTTACTATTAAGATTAAGGGCCAAATTCACAGTGCGTAGTTAACTCGAATCGGCAGCTAACTACAAATTTTCAGTAAGCTCTGTGAATTTGGCCTTAATTTGTTATATTTAATTATTTTCCTAATGTCTGTTAAGACATTATACAATAATACAAAATAAGCAAACCATACATACATACTCGTTTATTATAACCATTAAAAAAAAACAAAAACCTGAACACTCAGGAACCTGGGAGATCATCGCCAGCTGGTAAAATCCTAGTCAAAGAAGCGCCCGAGATGTTGGCCATTGCACATTGGACTGGGCAAATACCACGACGCCCACCACTGCCCGAAGGTTGCAGTGTATCACAGTTGATTGCATTGGGTTCGAGGAGAAAACGTTCCAAAGTCTATTGGATGTTGGCCAAATCTGAACAGGAAGTCAGGTAAATAGTTGTCTAATAAATTTTTTACGTACGAAATGCGTACTCATAAATTTGCTTTTGGCCTTTTTCTTATTTTCCTTGCAGTGAATGGGTTGACGCCATAACTAAGACGGTAAGTTAATTTACATAGTAGTAGCCAAATAAGAATAGTACATACATACATACATATGTATTCATGTATATATGTACATTCATATATCTTTGCGAATACCGGCTAAAGTCGGAAGGCAAACCCAAAATACACAATAGGAATTCTTCTGTGAGACTTCATAGCAATATTGAAGAAGGCTTTGCTGAAATCAAATTTCTACACTTTCATATGAATTTGCTAATAGAATTTAACCTGGCTGATGCATACATTCACAAGCATATGACTTAAGCTGTTATTCTTTATTGGCACAGATATGTACGAAAAACAAAAATTATAAAATTTCAAGACCCTACAACAAATTATTTCCTTTTTATTGGAAATGCTATTTTATGTTTGTTATCGCGACATTTCTCTTTAGATCAGAAAATATATTATTTCCCATAAAAAGGACCCCCAAAGGGTCATGAAATTTCATAATTTTTTTTTCGCTGGGCACCCTAATATACATCCAAGCATATATACATATTTGTTAATTGTATTCTCCATTATATTAATGTATTTTCTGTTTTTTGACATTTATGTAGCTGCCTCCGCCACCCCAAATAGAGCTCGTAGTTGACAAGCCGCATCTTATGAATGTCTTACGCCGGCCTTTAGTGCGCATACGACGTACGTTTTATAGAATTATTCATTTGCTAATACGGTGTTTACATGAAGCGATTTTCCAGAAAATTTTTGAGGCGATTAGTTGAAAAGGCCGATTGTTACTTTCAATTAAAATTTGACCGCAAAATCGCTCCATGCGAACACAATAGTCCATAAAATGCATCCGTACATACAGACATACATACATGCATACAAGTAATGGGCCTAATTGTTTAACTTTGATTGTAGCGGCCACAACGTCCGAGGTTAAACAACGCAAAACTTCGGCACATAGAAGTAGCAGCGCCCATCCAGCTTTGGCCCACCATCGCACTTTCTACGTTCAAAATCCGCTGGTGAAGAGTGATGCCGCTGTAGCCATTTTGAGCAAAAAGCCGGACTCGAAGCCAGCATTGGCATGCGCACTGCCTTGGGGACACGGTTGGGGCTGGGCCACTTTGCCGAATGGAGTGTGGAGCGGCGGTAAGTGGAACACACAAATATATATATATACAAACATACATACGTTGTAATCTATTCAGAGAGGAAAGAAAACCTTTGGAGAAAACAGTTTAGGTGAGATGCCCTCAAACTTCGCCAAAATCAGTTTTTGCTGTTCAATAAATGACTATACATACATAAGTGACTACCAGGTCAATGTGCAGAGATAGTATTTTCAGGAATAGTAGTCCAAAGTTCTAGGTTTAATTTAAGCCTAATTTATCGCCTTTTGTTTCTTTAAGATTTTTTTTAGCTCATTTAGTTTAAAATCTGGATTACGGATTCGTAATCAGCACAAAAAAGTCTATCAAAAATAGCTTTAACAGTGTTGCCACAATTCTCGATGATAAGATTTCTTCCAGCGCTTACTGAGTAAAATTGTTTCCGATCCGCCCAATGGCAAACAACCCCAGCCATCAAACTGGGGAGCGCATCTAAATAAACACTATCATGCCCAGATGTTTCAAGAACATCTCTCTCTAAGCTATATTAGAAGATATTCCAACAGAACCTCCAGTCGAAGGCAGATGAGAGACAATATTTAGTCAAATAAATGAAGTCGTCTCGGTAATAGAAGCTGAGCCATCTGGTCCGACATTAACCAGTCCACATCAAAAAAAGAGAAGTGATGAATCGAACACGGTAGGCCTAACACTTGAAAAGAAATTTTTTTTTTTTTAATTTTGCCAAACTGTGATATACTTATGTATAAATAGTCCTATCAGGGATGGAATATCTTGCCACCCTGTCAGTCATGTCATCTCCAACAATAAACTTTGAACCCATATGAAATCAATAGCGATGGTATTCTTAATCAGTTGTAGCAAATGCTAGGCACATTAGGACCAGGGTTGCCGAAATCTTTTAAAGCAAACTTATTAAAAAAAAAATCGCGTTTTTAAACGAAAAAATCCCCATAAAGTTTGTAGCGAAATTTTTAAACAGATGTCTCAGATTTGACGGTGGTTTGATGGTTAGTAGGAGCTTCGTCGCGTGGACGATAGTACACTTTTATTCTCATTTCTAAATATTTATATCTGTCAAATATAATGGTTATATACCAAAATGGTAGGTTTGCCGAAAACTCTAAAGAAAGCAAGACTACGACTAAAAGTTCAGTTAGTCTAGTCTTGACTTAACTTACGTAAGAAATCGTCAATACGTCAACTTAGCCAGACGCGAAAATATTTTGTTTTTGTATCTTCCTTTTCATCTCATTGTCACTTTGGCGCTTATAAGCCACATCAAAAAAACAAGCATAAACATAAATATATTGCATTAGCCAATATATTGGATTACGTTACGTAAGTAGGTCTAGACTATCTGAGCCTTGAGTACGACATTTTTTTGTCGTTATTGTTGACCGCAAGATATTTTCCGGAATATTCTTTTGTGACTTGCGTCGGAAATTTAATGATAAATACACTTTTTTCAGATGAAGAGATGAAAACTCAACATTTATTCATCAATCAGGGCTGTCATGGAATCCAAGTCGGATTTGCTTTTTAGCGGAGTTACGAAACAATATTGGTTTCATTTGGTGTCGTTTTGGCTTTGCTCTTTTCGAATGTAAACAAAACCGATGTAAATTTGTTTGGCGAAATTTCACAAAATTGAAATGTTTTCAATAATTTAAACAAAAATTAGTGAAAGCAAAAAGACATCTGCAGTCGTAGCATTTCGGTTATTGGAAGTATACTGTTTTACGTTGTATTTTTATGATTTCCCCTAGTTATGAATAAAAATATGAATATGTACATTAATATTTTTTTCTTTTTTACTGCAACGAATAAAAACTAGTAAGCAAAAGAAATCCAACAGCAGTTAGCTGCTTGGTTTGTTTCCGATAGCAAAATCGATATTATTGGTTTCTTTGATACCTAAAATCGACACTAATTTCGTTTTGAACAAAAAACCGATAACATTGGATTTAATGACACCAATGAAATTTTTTTTTGTCGTTTTTAAATCCAATTCCGACAGCAATTGGATTCCATGACAGCCCTAAATATTAGAATTAATACGTGTTATTTCTTGAACCGGTATGCGAATATCCGATCCATTGAAGTGATAGCACGTTTTATATTTCGTACGTATGGCTATCGAATGACGTCGTTCCTCATACGTTGCAATAGAAAGAAAACATTTTCCTATGTAGTAGACATCAGAATCCTTAACTAAAAACTTAGATCTTGTTATATATATAAATATTTATGCTCGATTACTCTTTTGACAGGTCTGACTTGGTCGCAGTGTGAGGATACTTTTACCTTACATGCACTGCCCACCACGCACTGCACCAATCTCGTGGACACGTCATGTAGTGGGGCCGTCTACCACACTGATATCGGTGGCTTTGATTTCCATTCGACTGGCGTTGAAGACTTAGGCGGCGAGGACTTTGATTATGCCATGGATTGCGGAGACTTCATATTTTAAATGCTGCTAACAGAATCGAGCCCAGTAATAGCAATAGATATACATATGTATGTATGTAGCAGGTTCAGGCGAAGCATCACCAAACAAACGAAAGAAAAATTAAACACTGGAAGAATTATAACCACCCCACCCTAGAAAGCGAGTGCTTTAAACACTCAAACGCTTATAAGTTAAATAAATTTAGATTTTCGTAAGGCTCAAGAAACGTAAGAACATAATTAAAATGGACTCACCTTCCACTTTGAAGGATTTTCACACTTTCGCTGCACCCGAGTCATAAGATCGAGCCAAGCTGTAAATGAAAAACAACAACAACAAAAAAAAACAAAAACGAAACACAAAAACCATATAGAATTATTGAATTAAATGTTAACTAAATTACGGGTAAATACGAGAACGAATTTCAGTTGAGTTCTCAACTGCGTGACAATTTAGATTTTTTGCATTTTATAGACGTGTTCGTTAAAGCGAAACGACCTGCGGCGAGTATAATGCGGCGAACTGTATAACTTACTAGCCCAAATACAAATATGAGTATTCCAATGGATTTCAAATGATGCCAAATTTTTGTAAGACGCCACAAAAAATGTGTAGCAGGGACAAAAGAGACGATGCGTGCCACGTTTAGGCGCCGATTGCACCTAAGGGCCGTGAAGTTGGGAATTAGTTTTAAATACTTACTTACATAAATGTGTATATTTGTAGGCATGTTTACACACAACGTCGTCATAGTTGTAGTTGAAATTTAACCAATCATAGCGCATACTAAAGATTACAAAAAAAATAAATAAAAAATGAAAATACGTGAAAGTTACAACACTGAAAACCCAAAAGTTGTTGCGAATTAGGTAAAGGATAGCAATTTGTGCAGACAGAAAGTGTTTATTTTCATGTGAATATGTATGTATATGAGAAACATATATGTATGTATGTAGAAGAAGCAAAGAATTTAGAAACAATAGTAAACTTTTCAGAAAAATATAAAAAATCCAAAAAAAAAAAATTATGTGGTATTTGTAGGTTACCAAACCAAGAACAACAAAAAAAAAAAACAAAAATACACATTGATCTGCCAAATAATTTTGAAAGATATAAAAAGTAGGTATGTATTGTAATCAAATATAAAGATGAAAAAAACATAAACATAAACATAAACAAGGAATCGTTGTACACAAGGAAACGCCACCAAGCAACAATGCGAAACACACGCAACATTTAATTGACAATGCAAAGTTTTTTGAAATGCCGAATTGATTATAGATTTTTTAAATGATTTTTCGATTTTTTACTGTTTTTACGTATCGAGAGATAAAATTATTACTGAAAAAAATAAATAAAAAACAAAAGCAAAAACCAATTGAAAAAAGTAAGTTTAGTGTAATTTTAGTATCAAAATAGGCAAACCAAGAGCAACATGCTGGCAATGTTCTCCGTTAAATATTAAAATCAATTGTCAAATTTACTTAGTACATAGGGTTAAAAAAATATGACCAAAGAAGAAAAATTTGTATGTAGAAAAAAAAAAGAAACAATATGAAAAAATTATGAAAAATTTCATGCACATTCAAATCTAAAAAGTGTAAAGTACATACTTGCGAAAAAAATATGCATATGGGGTAACGACTACCGAAAAATAAAAATAAATGTACGTGCAACAGCTAAAAAACCAAAACACAAAAACCAAAACATGTGTAAGAATATAAATACGGCACAACAACCATAAAAACAGAGTTTCCGAGCACTCAAAAAGGAAGTGTATACTTATACAAAAAAAAATAATAAAAATATTAAACTTAAGTAGAAATCCACCAACCACGAACACCAACCAGCCAACCAAAACATGGCAGTACATGGCAGAGAGCGACGAGAATATGCAAACAATGAAAAGGAGTAATGTTACGTAGTAGATACATATCTCTCGTCTGCTCAGAAATACAAGACTAAATGCAAAAACCCAACAAAAATAAAAATTATTGGTAATTGGTTGACGGCTGATGATCGCCTGCAACTAGTGTTCCTTCCTACACCAAAAATAACCTCAACAGCACCAACAATACAGACACAACAGATCTCTTCGTTACATGTACATATGTATATACATACATAATTGCAGCCTAGGCATTATTGACACGAAAATCAGCGAAACGTAATAAGTATCACCGGGAATTTCGATGTACATTGGGGTGGTCCTTAAATGTAGGAAGCATATTTTTACATCAGATTTCCTGAGCCTCAACCCCTACGTCGATGATACTATAGTCGAAGATGTCACATAAAAATTTTGGTCCCGATTGGAGACGGTTGAGGCGTGTCGCTCAGGGAGCAAAGTTCAGATGCCTCAATGGAGACTCAAAAAAATTTAAATTAATTTGTTTTTCCGTCTAATACCTAAAATCGGTACTACCATAGTCGAAGATATCACATATAAAATTTGGTCCGGACTGACGTCGGTTAAGGTGTGTCGCACAGGGGTCAAAGTTCAGATTACCCTATGCAGACGTTTTAACCGACTCCAATCGGAACAAAAATTTATATGTGATATCCTCGACTTAGTATTATCGATTTTGGGCATTAAATGAAAAAAAAAATTACTTTTAATTTTTTGAGTCCTTAGAGGCATCTGGTCCTTGCGACACGCCTTAAACGACTCCAAACGGGACCATATTTTATATGTGATATCTTCGACTATGGTAGTAACGGAAAAAAAATAATTTTAACTTTTTTAGTCTTTATAGAGGAATATGTACTCTGCGCCCTGTGCGACACGCCTTCACCGTCTCCAATCGAGACCAAAATTTATATGTGTTGTCTGTGACAGTGACATTACCGATTGAGGGAGTAAGACCTAGAAAAAATCCTTCATTTAATTTTTAAGGACCACTCTAATGTACATACATACATACTTATGTACATTTAAATCAGAGAAAATTTCCGTTACAAAGACGCTGCTTCATTCTCCGCCACTTTTGTGCATTTGTATTCACGAATATCAATGCTTTTTAAAGCTTTCAATTCTAATTGGAAAGGCAGTAGTCACCGCAAATTTTTTAAAGCGATTAAAAAGGCAAGAACTTTTGGTGTATGTATTTAATACTTTGAAATTTTCAAAGGAAAAAATAATTCAAAAAAATATCGAAGCATCAAAAAATCCCAAAGCTTTCAAAAATATACCGGAAACTTCTGGAAACCACACAAATCAAGGATCGATTAATTTTTTATCATTTATTGATTGCGTAGAAGTCCAGATTTTTTTTAAATCATCTGGGTTTCGAGCTTTTTAAAATAACGGGTTCTAAAAGTACTTTCGAAAAGGTGATACAAATTTGTGTATCTTTTGGCCGATGTGAAAATAAATCAGTCGACACAGAATTTTAAAAGACATCAAAATGGATCCAACCTATATGTATTAGGAATTTCTTTATAGTCTTAAACGTCTATTATTACCCCCAACCCTGTATGACTCTGACTAAGTAAGCAAAAAGGTCGCTCAAAGCGCTCAAAGTTTTCCATGTATTTTATATGGAACAAAAACCAACTTTTCGTGGAAATGGTAAGGAATTCTTGAAAATCAATATTTTTCGTTTGGAAAACTCTGGTTCTCTGGATTATTAATATCAAACCATTTTTCAATGCTAAACATTTTTTATTTATCTCCCCATTGCTTCTTCTGGCATTTTCTAGGGGTTTTCGTGGACATATAAAATATAGTTACAATAAAAAAATGGTTAACAAATAATTACTGGGGGTCTCCTGAAGAGAAACAGGGGTTTTTCGGTCGAAAATTATTTATTTTCAAGAATTCTATACCAATTCTACGAAAAGTGGGTTTTCCCTATATAAAATACATGGAAAACTTTGAGCGCTTTAAGCGACCTCTAAATATTTTTCGATTTCAAAATAAAAAAGAGGGTTATATTTTTTGCATATATAACAATCTTAGGTGGTGAGAGCATAAAAATTCCGACTTTACTTTTTTACATGCATTTTTGGACCACCCTACTGTACAGGCTTCCTATTATCTCTATGTTCTGGGTCTGATAGCGAAACCTGGTGAGCAACAGACTAAACGTAACGCTCGTTCTATTAAGCCACTATAACGCTGAGCCAAAAGTACAATGGGTTTTTCAACCAAGTTATTGTTTGATTTTTACACGGTCAATACACCGATTGAAAGAAATGTGATTGAAATTGAACATTTCAACACATTTGTATGTCTGGCTGTAGCTAAACGTGCAGAGATACTTGCTATCTCCCAGCAGGTGCGGCTTCGATTGCCGACAGAGCATCTACAAAGCATCTGTGAAGTGAAGAACATGATCAATCGACGAGGAAATTTCTTCAATATTTACGGACGAAATATCGATGTTTTTGAAAACTTATACATACCTACACTAGAGGGAAAATACAAATGGTTGTTGTTCACTTCGCACATATTTGCAACTTATCATCTTCTACCTTATTTGCATATGTACGTATGTTTGTATACAGGTGACTTTAAACAGTTGCCATAAAACGGTGTTCGCATGAGGCGATTTTCTAGGCAATTTTAGAGGCGATTAGTTGAATCAAAAGTTCGCTGCACCCCAACTTCATTGGAAGCGATTAGTGGCGTTTGTTGCTTTCAACTAAAAGTTGCCTCATGTAAACACAGTGTAACCTCACATAATCTAATTAAATTCTTTTGATGAATGTAAAGGATATACATACATATATACATATTTAGATATGTAGCTAGGGGCCGTTGTATTACACAAATATTTTTTTTTTGGTATTCTAATATTTACACCATTCGTACGAACAATTTATGAAAGCTTTATGTATGCGCACGAATTCATAGCACGGTCCGTTCCTGGGCCATCTATTAATCCCACAGAATGTATGAACTTATGTACATAAGTAAGTACGTCTACATAATTACCTAAGTATGTAAGTACGTTTGTAGGTTACAAGACTTAAGCAATTGTCGCAGTGACATTAAATGATAATTGTATGTAGCATTAAATGTTGGCTTTACATGTATTGTACATTCCATTCATGCACACAAACAAACAGAGGTATGTATGTATGTGTTATAGAAAATTATATCTGATTATAAGAACATATTCGAACAATAACGAAAAACAATTTAGAAACAAAAAATGCTAATTAAAAAAAAACAGCAAAAACAGTGGTTTTATCGTGAAAATTTGAGCTTCGAAAAATGTTTGTCGGTTTTTGTTTTTTTTTTAATGTAAAATGTGTCTTAGAAAATGCAAAGTTAAAATTGCCACTATTGAAAGGAACTGTGTATGTAGAACTTAGGAAAAATATTAAACAAAAAAGACTCGTACATAAATAGGTATACACACATACATACGTATGTATGTATGTATGTATGTAAGTATATTGTACAGCAAATGCTTTGGCGAAATGCGAGACGTTCATTTCACGACAAATACATACATACGCCAAATATCGAACATACAGAAATGTCGATGCCAAAATTTGGCCAGTTTCAAGAAGCAATTATTGGAGACTTTGATTTACTAAAAAAAAAAAAAATACCGCTTAACTATTATCGTGTTTATCGTACAGATAAGGCTAATATTTTTTTTATAGAGCTACGTTTATGTTTCGTGCTTTCCAAATTTTGGCTTCGATGTTTATATATGTAGGTATGTATTTACTAAGTATAACATGGATGTATGTACACAATGTACGTTTGTACATAAGACACTTGCTAAATGCGCAAATGTAATTTCGAAAACTCAAATGACCTCCGACAATCATCATAGAATATCTCATTAAATTTTTATAATTTTTATTGTAAATACCCTAAGGAATATTTGTTCGACCCGAGTATAGTTCCTGCTGTGTTCACTTTTTGTAATCAAGAGCAAGGAAAGACCAAAACTACCCTACATTATCTTCGTTTTACAAGCGCGATTAATTTTAACTCTAATATTTATCCTCACTTGGCTATTTTCTCTTTTCGTATGTGTGTGCATTAGGGTGTGACGCTAAATTTATTTTTTTTATCTATTCTTTGGTTTGGCTTAATATTTCCGACAGCGTGGGAAGATGAATTATTTTTAAACGAATTACCGTCATCCCTTGCTCTCTTCAGTGCCAATTTTTGATGACAGCAATTCACACCAAAATAAATATCTTTTATCTCTTCATCTCACTTTCGCTTCATGAAGTCATTAGAACCGTGAAGAACCGTACCAACGACTCGAATTTAAGCAGTTTACTCTGATAGCCTTCTTCGGCATACGTACAAGAATCCTTCAAAATCGGAGGAGCCTATAAACTCATGGCTGATTTCAGCTAAAGTGAGAAGCTACACACTGAAGGAATAGGTCCCTAGAATTAAAAAAGTTGAATGGCCAAAGCCTACGAGCGAAGTATCTAGGAGTCATAGATATTAAAAACGAGTAGCGAAGCCTATTACTTCTGTATATGGTTTATTGAGAAGACACGAGGGGGTCTTAATGAAAAAGTTGCAATACGGATGTATGCAGTGGTGGGCAGCCTTACGGAACCAGTACAAGCATGTAAAACTAGGACTGTAAAACTACAGGGGCAATGAGCAGTTGCTCTACGCACGCCCACAGAGCACCTTCGATTTCACTGGTATAATAATGGCAGTACCGGCTGCTTGGATGTTAAAGTTTTTCCGCTATAATTCTAACCTAATGGACATATGTTTGTATGTATGTGTTCGGTAAAACTAATTTTTGGCATTAAGCTAAATTATTTTCATTTATTTTTTTGTTTTGCGCATCAAAGCATACTCATCAATGAAGTCTTCGGTAACATTTACACTCACACACGCAATTGTGTAAGACAACGTAGTTAGATGTATAGAATTTATGTATTGTTCAATTAGAGTAATGTAGTAAATATTAACAAAAAAAAAAAAAAAAACGCTGATACAATGCAGTCCATGAAATCGTTAAAAACGAACGACATAATATTTAAGCATAAGAAGAAGCAACAACAAAAAATTATACTAAATATAAATGTGTCCGAAAACTACATAACAAATAAATAAAATATGCTACATAGATGACACAAAAATTAGTGACACGAAGACTTAATATTTTCGAAATTTAACATATGTATGTATGTTCGTCATTGATTGAAAAAATAGGTTTCTAGTATTTTAAGCGAAATGTCGGTAAAGCAAACTTCATTAATAATTTAAAATAAATGCTTATACATATGTTCATATGTTTACTTATACATACATACATACTATGTACATATGTAACACTTATATGTACTTATATGTATGTTTATGTGGTCAATCCATGCCGAATTGAGCAATGGTTGAAACCGATAATTTTTTATTTGGATGAATTTTAGTCAGAGCTTTTTTTATCATAAAAAAAGTTCTGTCACAAAAATTTTTTTTTTCGAAAGTGCATAATTTCACAATTTCTCGGATTTTGCAAATTTATTTTTGGAAAATATTAAACTATCATTTAAAAAATGGTCCTCGTCTCATTATAAATGTAATAATTGGGTTTTTATAAGAAAAAAATTTAAAAAAGATTCGAAAAATAAGAAAATTGCAGAATTTTTAAATTAGAAAAAATGTAAAAGCACAACCTTATGTATATACATTTTTTAATAATTTTTTTCCACAATGCCTCTAACCGATCTTAAAAGCTCCGGTGATTTAGTCAATATATGAATTTTTGAACCTTGAAAAAAAAAACGTCTTTACAAACTTTAATATAAGTTTAAGTTATTTAACATAATTTTATTTAGAGTTTTCAAAAAAAAATCCCCATTCAAAAAATTGGTAATTTAAAAATTATTAAAATTTTTTTTAGTTCAAAATTTTAGAATTTCCTGGTTATTGCAAGTTTATTTTTTGAATATCCCAGAAACTGCTAGTTACAGAAAGGGTTCTGGTCTTGTTTTAAATGTGATATTTGGGTTTATATAAAAAAAATATATATTGAAAAAAAGATTCGAAAAATACAAAAAAATCCAGAATTTGCGAATTAAAAATATATATAAACTTATATAAATCTTTGGATATATTTTTTTTACAAAATGCCTCTAAATTTTTAAGATGTTTTTTAAGATATGAATTTTTGAACCTTGGAAAAAAATATTTTGTGCAATTTTGAATATATGTAAATTTAAATTAAATGAAAATGGTTTAACATAACTTTATTTAGAGTTTGCCAAAGAGATACTTCAATATTCAAAAATTGGTTTCTTTAAAAAAAAAAACAGCTTAAAAATTTCAGGATCGTTTATCGGTATTGTATAAAAGTTTAGACACAAATTTTTATAAGTTTTTGCTTTTGCGAATTTTTAATTTTAAAATTCTGTAAATTTGCTTTATAACCCTCAATATCACCATTAAAACGAGACCAAAACCATTTTTGCAATTACATATAGTGTTTTAGATATTCTAAAAATATACTTGCAAAATCCCCCAAATCGAGACGATTAGAAATCAGGTAGTATAGACTTAACTTACGTAAGAGATTGTCAATGATTACTCAACACGTCAACTTAGCCAGAAGCGCAAATAATTTGTATTTTTCTTTCCAGCTGATTTAAACTTTGCCGCCGATAAGGCAGACCAAAAAAATTTCTGAAGAAAAATATAGTGCGTTGGCCAATATATGTATTAGGTTCCGTTACGTAAATTAAGTCTAGACTAACTGAGCCTTTAGAATTTTGATTATCTTTCAAAAATATTCGATTTGATATGGATCTACCCATACATATGTATGTATGTATTTATTTTCAAAGAGTCTGCGTAAAAGCCTTCGGTCGATCGATCGCATTTGCAGCTGATGGCAAAATGCGCTCAAACTTTCAAACCAACATTTTTATGAAAATAAGAAACTAAAACAATGAAACAGAAATATATAAGAAGTAAGAAGTGTTATAAAACACAAGAAAGCATAATTATTGCATGTACTGTGTTTGTAAGTATGTAATGTAGAACAAACAAATAAATTTGAGTCTCGTTTGCAAAATGCGCTGTTCTAGGCACATCTAGAAATAGCATTGTAATTTGTAATGTATTGTAATTGCGTCGATGTCTTATTGTATGTTGTTGTTATAATGTAATGTAATGTTACGTTATGTTTCGTAACATAACGTAAATGAAATGTATATGTAGCCTGAATAAGAAACCAAAAAAAAAATAAAAATAAATGAAATGAACCAAATAAATAATAAAAATAAATGTACACACCCCGCAAAAGAGGAAAAATTATGAAAAATTATTATTTCCGGGGGAAACTGATTGGGAGCAGAAAGGGGCATGATGTGGTATGCCGGTTAAGATTTGGACCATTTGCCTGTGAAAATAATCTTCTTACTTACAGTCGGCGATTTAATAAACCGCAATTTTGTGGTTCCAATATGAATTGAAATTTACATAGATTATTTAGTGTTCAAACAACTATGTTTTTCCGATAAATAGTAAAAGGTACTTGTAGCTTGTCGCCAGGGTATCGTTTATACCGAAAGCACGCAAAAGCTCTCACATCTCTTCCCTCTGATTGATCCGCACATTAGTAACAAGTAGGGTTGCCAGACGTACTGATTTAATCACGATAGTACTAATTTTTCCCATTCCGCAAATCAGTACGCTGATTTTCTGAATTTAAAACCAAATGTACTTATTCAGCCAAAAATTATGAAGGCCTAATTAAAAAATATCTAATTTTCTAAAAAAAAAAAAAAAAAAAAAAAAATCGGCAACACTAGGAACAGGATTCCTTGTGATTGTCTATAAAGAATTCAATATGCGTACATCAGCACGACCCCTCCATACATAAGGACTGTCGAAACCCAGGGAGCTTTTCACTAGCTTTCCGGGGCAATTATTATATGTTTAGCTTGGGGTCGACATACATAAATAATTAAGCTAATTTTTATACACAAGATGGCGTTCTCTAACTATTTCTTTTCATTGTGGACCTATACAATCAGCTGGAAGAGCAGCAAAGTAGAGCTTTTAGCCATACAGCAGGAAACTGCACTGCAGATAAGTTGGCCTGGGAAGGCACCCTTGTGTCAGTGTCCCCAAGTAAGGAGAGGGGGAGTAATTTTGACCATATGGGGACTTCTCGTCAACAGATGGGTCTCGTGCACGATCAGAACGCAGGACGAAAACAGGACATGTGCAACTGCACAGTCCTTCACGCTCTCCAAAGAAACAAGCTCTTTCGACGGGGTCAGACCAGAGGGAGAGGGGTGTTAGCTGAGTAGGATTGAGCTGACATATGAAGAGGTGTTTGGTGTCTTCAAATGCTGGACACTCAACGGGGTTATCGGGTTCGATTCTGGGCAAATAGCTGTTGAGGTGTCTACCATATTCTGACCGTAATTGGACCAGAGTAACGCAGGTCTCTCAAGCAGTCGAAGCTCTGTGTCTGCGATAGGTGATGATTGGGCTTCGGGCACGGCATTCATAGATCGAGAGTCGTGGTAGATGGTGATCGACTCTCTATGAATCCTCCTCCCATTTTTTCCGCTTGTCTTGATCTACGAGTTGCCGAATCTCCAAATTAAGGTCCCTTAGGCGGGCGACCTGCCAGTATATACATTTGTTGATGGTGGGAGGGCGGCGAAGAAGCTGTCGGTTAATTACGCGCAGTCGTTCCAATCACTTTTTTTTGAAGTTGGCGTAGGTTCCGTGCTGCGCGGGAGCAAAGTCGGTGGGGTTATTGATCCATATGGCTATGGGTAAGTGGTCTGAGTCGAGTGTTAAATAGCCATAAGATGGCGACCTTCATATGCTCACCCCTCTAACCAGTCGACTGCAAGGAATGTAACACTCGATCTGCGGCACTCAGGAGGTTGTGGAACCACCGTCATTTTGAAAACAAGGTTGATCAGCACTCTTTAATCCCAAGGGGTACAATCACTTAAGGACCTTAACCGAACTATGCACCAAATTTTGTAGATATTTATACGTGGTAATCAAACCCCAAAAAGATTTCGCGTCCTATCACTACAATTTTTTATTTTTTTTATGAGTATTAAAGTTTAGTTTTTTTTTTTTGGGAAAAGCTCTTTAATTTTATCGTAATTTATCAATCCCCTTAATAAGGGGATTAAGATAAAGTAATGTTATGGATATTAAAGAAGTAGAAGATCTATAAAACCAATACAAATAAAAAATTAAAGAGGCAGATTACTCGTAAAACCGAAACAAATTACACAGCCCAGAAAAAGGAAAAAACAATTTTGGCACGAAAAATAGTAAAGCTGTTATGGATAGACATTTTTGTGCTGATTACGAACTCGTAAGTATAAAGTTTCCATCATCTCCGAATTTTGACAAAAATGAGGTCAAAGTGTCCAAAAATAAATTAAAGCTAGAACTCTCCATTACTATCCCTTAAAATACCATCCCTTCACCTTAACTTTGTGGTCACTTATAGTAATATATTTATTCTTTTCATCCAACAATAAAAAAATACTGAAAAATTGTGCTATTGAAAAAAAAATGTTTGTCAAAATCATTTTTGGTTGTTCAATAATTGACTATAAGTGACCTCAGGGTCAAGGGTCAGCACAAAAAATTCTATCAAAAACAGCTTTAACATTTTCCGTACCAAAATCAGTGTTGTCCTGTCTGATTATAATTGCTTTATTACTATTGTGTATGTACTTATGTATGTTTATACATATGAATATTTTCAAGCAACACCTTTCTACATACATATGTATCATAAAATATATCTTAAGCCTTTTATACTACACCAGATTGTACTTAGACATGGTTACTGGAAACCAGCTGCGTTACCATTGCCGCAATTAGTTGAAGTTGGAATTTTCCAATTGACTGCACTTGTGAATATCTTCAGTGCTCATGAGTTGTGAGCTATATTTACAAAACTTCATCTTCATTTGTATGAACGCATTAAGTATGAATATGTATGATATGTATGTACGTTTAGAGAATACAAAGCGTACTAAGCACTTCAGTAGCATCAACATAGAAAACGCATTGAGAGTGTAATTGACTTAAATTTTAAGTGCGATTGAATGGAAAAGTGCAAACTCTATTCGAGAAAGTTAATGACATGAAATCTGGTTGAACGTTTAATGTAGGTACTTTACTGGCATGAAATAAAAAAAAAACTACATTATTAGGTAACCTCTTAAATCAAAACAAAACAAGAAAAGAAAAACATATTTTTATTGCAAACAAAAAAAAACCAAATGCAGAAGGACCTGTCTCTACTTGCTTTGAGAAACTGGCGGTACTTTGTAAAGAAAGAGGTAACTTTAACAGGTCTATTCTGCGCTGGTAATAAAAAGTTTGTAACCGGTAAATAAAGTTCCTGTAAATTTTTAAACCCTTTTCGCATTCTGTGCTCTCTTGTAACCGGTAACAAAATATTGCCCCGTGAAATATTCAATACAGGAATTACCACAAATCTTCATAGCTGAATTGCTGAATATTTTCACTGCGTTGCCATCGTACATAAAATCGCGGTGACAAGAAGTGGTAACATTTTTTGGTAATACAATTTTCCGGTCACAAAATCTTCGGTAACGTGCAGAATAGACCTGTAAGTCACAAATTAAGCTAAATTGTACGACTCGACAACAGTCGCATTGTCTATTGTCGT
Organism: Rhagoletis pomonella; assembly: GCF_013731165.1. Taxonomy (NCBI): domain Eukaryota; kingdom Metazoa; phylum Arthropoda; class Insecta; order Diptera; family Tephritidae; genus Rhagoletis; species Rhagoletis pomonella. Next base: position 49,037,472 of record NW_023458558.1, read on the forward strand.
ACTGAAATAAGTAAACGTAAGCGTAAAATCGTCGAAAACTTTACAGTGCTGCCAAGCTTTTCCGTTTTAATACATTAGTCGAGTGGAAATTTTAGGCAATGACGTGAAATTTTCGGTACGATTCGACTCTTGAAAAACGACTTGCATTCGACACGACTCTCGCAATGAGGGTGATTAGCTCTGATCCAATACTTTTCCAGTAAAATCCTGTAAAAATTTCAAACAGAAAAATTACTCTCTGAAGTGAGTGTAAAAAGTGAGTAACAACAAAAATTGCGGGAACAAAATAAGCATTTTTCCTGAAAAAAACCGTCAGCCAATGATCGCTTGACACTTTTCATGATTTTACCATAATAAAAAGTTCGGGTAAAATCTCGCAACATCATTCTCTACACAGCTCTCCAAAAATCGCTCTCATTTGCAGGATTTTGGAGGAATTTGGAGTATGGGATCATTTTTCCCGTAACTTCCTGCAAGTTCGTGTAAAAACCTGTAAGTTCATGGAGTACTGGATCAGAGCTATTTCCACCATGAACCAAGCAAAGGTTCCCGCAATTTTTAAAGTTAAGGAACATACCATTAAACTATGTTCAAATGTTCGGTGGGAATATGTGGCTGGGAAATGGTTCCAATTATGTTCACTTATTAAGAAAATTTTTGTGGGGTGCACTTTCCCCTAGTCCGTCCCTCCCCCTCGTGGTTCCACGCCTGATAAAATGATTTTGACAAAGTGTTCTGAGCTAATAGACGCGCCAACGTACATATTGTCGTAGCTGCGCATGCTCGCCGACAACTTGAGCCGTTTCGTTGCTAATTAAAGTCAAGTGATTTTGCTTGGCAATTGACGCCGATGCAATAATATACATACATAGATATTGAGCCGCGGAAAGCCAAAACAAGTCAAACGGCAGAGTAGTTGAAAGTAAACACAGCGATCCCAGCCAGCGAATGCTGTTTGTTGCAAGGGCCGCGCCTGTTTTAACTTCATATGCATATGTATGTTCGTATGTATGTACATATATATGTAAATGCAAGCAATGCAAATGCAGATATTTCTATGTACATACATATATGTATGTATTTATCTTGCTGCGGTGAATCGCCTCTGCGGAATTTGTGGTGAGTTGAGGCATTTGGTTTGTTTTACAAAAGTTCATAAGCATATTTTTGCATATTACTCTTATTGCCCATACATACATACATATTGTCCTCCTCTTCACTTTTGCTCTATTCTTTCAATTTATTTTAAACTTTCTTGTGTTTTTTGTTTTTAATTTTAAGTACACATATGCAACCTCACTCACAAACAGTGTTGCCATAAGTGCAGATTTATCTTCAAAACTAAGATTTTTCATGCTATTTTTTATTAAAAATCTTCAAAAAGAGATCTTCTAAAAATATCTTCAAAATTAAGATTTTTGTGTATGATGTAAGGTTTTTAAAATTTGAGTTAAAATTGTTAAACTTTATTACGTTATGGTAACCAGCAAATGAAGGAAGAAAAAAAAATGCGGTTTATGATAAAAACGTTGAGCGTATGAAATACCCTCCACTATTATCTGCCTTCTTCTCTCGCATAGTAAAACATATGTATACTCTAGTGGAGAGTTAGAAAGTGCAAGCAAAAAAACAAAATTCGAAAAAAATGAAAAAAGGGGGAAAAATAGCGATTTCGAAACGTTTTGAAGTAGATCGTATACACATATACGAACAGCAAAATAAAACGATTTAAGTTAACACGAATTAATGCATCGTATAAACACATAAATTAAACTTTCAGTGCCCGCAGCGGCCCAAAGAAAAGTGGAAAGCGTTAAGCATTTTTCACGGACCTTGTTTTTGTATGGAGAAAATAAAAAAGTCCTAGCCACTTTATCATACTGAAATTGCATGGTCTGTAAAACTGCATAATCAAAATCTTTTTAAAAAATCGAATTAAAAAGCTCTCAATTGTTATGAAACTTTGTCGACTTTTGACTTCTTGGTATTGTAAAGATTTTTTAGCTGTGAAATCTTATTTTGAAGATTTTTGTTGATGAAATTAAGATTTTTAAGGCACTTTCTCTGGCAACACTGCTCACAAATAATCCAACAGTTTGTGCTTATGTTTCTTATATTTCTTGTTTTATTTGGCTGTGTTTTATACATTGTAGCTCATCAATTCAATGTCTGTGGGGTGGGTTCACACTCATGCGATGAGAATCGTTGAGGCAGCGAGCTCTCGGTCATAGGCGACCAGGCGAAGTTAAGTACATATGTATGTACATAATGTATGCCTGAAGCCAGTTTAGCTGCTGTTGTGGAGGCATTGGAGCCATTCAAGTGGTTTGCATGTGAGCGCAAAGCGAGGGCCTGTTGGAGCAGCGCTCAGCTGCTGGTGCGCGGTCGAAATGGGTAAAGTCGGTTACAAAAGTTTTCGCAAACAATGCGCTCGACAGTCTTCGCATAAACTTCTAAGTAAACAGAAGAGTTACTGCAGTTCCATTAAGTCGAATAATCAAAGCGAAAATAAAAATTGTTATTTTTTCTGTTTTTGTAGTAACTAGATAAAGGTGAATGAAACACGCGTTAGTAATCCATAACATTCCACTCAACAACAAATATCAAAAAATAAACAAAAAAAACTATACTCTATAGATGGATTTGAATAGCTAAAATAAATCTGCAATAGAGACTAGTAATTGTTAAAGCGACAAAAAGAAGCATTGATGAGCAGCGAAAACGAACAGCATTTAAAAGATTCAAAAAGCGAGCATATAATAAAATACATACATAGATTAGTATGAGCATATGGTGAGTGTGATTTTTTTCTACAACTTCTATTTTCGGCGTTTCTAGTTATTATCATAATTTTTGCTATTTATCCATCGTTCATGCTTGCTAACTTGCCAAATACCATTAATTTTTGCGGTTATTGTTGTTGTTTCCAATTGGGAAAGTACTTGTGTACATTAGGGTGGCCAAAATTGTATTTGTATTGTATGGGGGTATATTTATGTATCTATATCAACTTTCAATTTTCTGCTGTAACCAATACAGGGCGCTCAATAACTTCGAAATGCGCTACTGCATCCCTCTGAGGTTGGCAAAAATATTGATAATTTTTATAAAAAGCTAGTGTTGCCATGCCAACTGAAGCTGGTTATATTTTTTCAGCTAATTTAAATTTGAAAATTTGAAATATTCTTAAGTTGCTTGCAGGCTAACCTAATATTCGCGGCTTGCGTTTTGGTACGCATGCCGTCGAATTTGTTTTTATGCATCACCCGAAATTGACTTGCGTGCGTTTGCATTTGATTTCATTGAACGAAACGTCAAATCAAAATGCCACGCAGAATAAAAATTGGAAATTGAGTTAGCTTCATACGCACGCCGTTCAATTTCGGTTGGTCCCATACAAGTTGCCTGTGCATGAGAAATTTTTTACAGTAAATTGGCGGCGAGCGTGTATATTAGGTTAGCCTGTTAACCATCGTTTGGTTAATATATGAACAATATGCTGCTGCAGTAAAATATAAACATCTCATGAGCATTCTCTAAATTTACATATACTTAGAATCGTAAAGGTTGGTGCCAGCACCTCTTTCGGCAAGAGGAGAAATATGTAAAGTTTGCCCCAACCCTAACTCGGAAAATTTTTTTTTTGGACCACTCTAATGTACATACACACATTGCTAGCTGATACTTTCGAATTGCTGTTCGAATGTCATCACACCTCCTCAAATACCTTCAAACAAAAGTGGTGTAGCTGGAGGACACGTAATAGCTTTCATTCCGCGAACTTCCCAGAGCAAATAGGCAAATACACTTGAATGTATGTATGTATGTATGTACGTACATATGTCTGAATGTATGTACATATGTACTTATACATATATACTTATATATTGTCACATTTTTAAGTGGGAAGCTTGAGGAGGAAAGCGCCATGCTTAACGGCGTTCGTGTGAATTAAAATAATTGCCGTGTTTACGACTATTAGGGATCTGTACAAAGTCACTATACATACATACAGGCATACAGGCATACATACATAAGTACATATGTACTTGTAAATCCTTCTAACGCACAAACATAAGAAAGAAAGAAATAAGCGCGAGCCTGTCAGTGTTAATAAAATAAAATATGGTGAAAATAGGGAACTGCAATGAATGCGGTCACTCCCAGTGCGATATCGGTGAACGCGTGCTTGGAAATTTGTATTTACTCACACGCCCTGTAGGAAAAAGTTTATTGAACGTATTCATTGAACTAATGTCGGTATTCAGTAGGCAGTATCTCGTTACTAATAGAGACTTTTCGTGTTGAACATTGATATTGAAACCAGTTGGTATTCAGTTGTTTCACGTCTCTAGTTAAATTAAAAAAAAATACTAGTTTGCCAGCTGGCTCTGAGCAGGTCACAAAATGAAAAATATTGAGGAAAAGATAATTGCTTTCTTTTTAACTCTACAAAACGCGAAAATTAAGCGAGAAAATACTCGTTTAACAGCAATTTCATTAAAAAATAAGCCTAAACACTTTAATATCATAAAAATTTAATGAAATCAAAATAAATATAATTTTCTTTTTAAAATAATAAAATCGAACAATTAAAGGAAAATTCAATTAAAAAAGTTAAATCAAAAGAAATCCGCTGCTCCGAGGACTCGAACCTCAGATCACTCGTTAATAGTTTGCTCACTCGGACATTGCAACTGTTGCAATGATATACATACATACATAGATACATGTGTAGCATACTGCATGAACTATCACAAAATTATAGTCTCATATTTTTTAGTGACTTGAGTTGATAATACCAGCATTATTCACAGGATAGGTTCTAAGAGAGGTACAAAACATAATTGTCGAAGGAGTTACTACGTATAATGAGAGCTACATTATTTTTAAGCTCCGAAAACATATTTATGTAAAATTCCCTTTGAGGATTTGTGGGACGCCTGGCTTGGGAATTTCTCTTAGTGATAGTGGCAGAGATAAATACTTCTGAAGTTACCGCAACCAGATATGAATGGAAGGGCAAGCATATACTACTAGGAGTGCCAAAATCTGGAACTCGAGTATTTCCTCCGTAATCTGATCGAATTAAGGCTTTCCATGTTATTCAAGTGTGAAAAAAATGTCCCTGAAGAAAAGTAGTGTTGTGCCAAGAGGCATTTGTTTTGCTAGAAAAAATATTCTCTTCCATCCAGGCTACTAAATGACAAAACTTTTGTAAGGAGTACGCTGGTATTTCTGCTCGTGGAGGGCAAATGAAGTTCAAGCTACCCGCAGCACAGCGCATACCATTCATAAACTTCTGTTTCTAAAAAAGGCCATGGTTCGATGATTTTTCGAGGCTAGCTTATAAGTTCCGCAGGTTTCACTCCACGTTTATATACGTAATTCGTAGTATATGTGTAAGTAAATATGTATTTCAACATGATATAATATATTATTTCTGCTTTCATTTTAATAGAGCTGTAGGTATTTATAGGCGGGTTAGGAACTTAGCGCGTTGAAAATTAAGTCTTTCTCGTCTAGATGGTAGACTTTGTTACGGAATTAAGATAAGGTGTTTGGAGGGATATGCCGCGTGGACATGTAACATAAACCTCAACAAACAATTTCAGTACTTCAGTAGTATAGTATTGGTTTCACATATCGAGCCCTATCCGCCAAAATAACGTAAGCGACATATTATTAAAAATTTTCTTTTTGATGCAGAAATATTCCTAGAGCATCTAGATACATTTCTGCATCAAAAAGAAAATTTTGAAAAAAATGTCGCTTACGTTATTTTGGCGGTTAGGGCTCGATATGTATGTATGTACCTCTCTCCACATAAATTGCAGTACCATGTCTCAAATCCTTGCAGAAATAAGCATTATGTGAGTTTCCAATGTGTATGAGAGGTACCACGCCCCCTTTTCCAAGTACCAAGTTTCAGTACTCTGCCGAAAAATAACATTCTACATTTAGGCATTTCGAGACGAATATCATATGGATCATAATTCCTTTTCCCTTGCCGCAAACTGATCAAATTGTAAGTTCCGTGTTTGTGAATTTCCTGCAGAGTTCTTATGTATTCATAGTAATATTATACGAAGTATTTTGATAGTGTTTTTCTGCGTTAAAAAAAAGTCAACCAACTTGCCCAGTGTTAGCGCCGCACCTACTATGTATACAAGTATGTACATACTAGAGTTGTTTCGAATGTCAATGTGCGAATATGCGAATGCGAATGTTAGGAATAACATTAAAAAAGCTTTAATCAACTTAAGTCATAGTTTTTATTACTCAAACACTTTGTAAATTACTAGAACATTGAACGAGTGCTTAACCTATACAGTGCTTAAATCTAGTAGTCAAAGTTCAAAAGGATCATATTATATTTCAAAAAAGCACTTTTGCTGCCTTTTCTCCCATGAGGTGATTTTTTAGAGGCTCGTATATAACGCTGGCCATTGAACAACTGCTCACTTGGAGGGCTGGCGGGTGGAGTGCTCACACATTTGCGGGCCAGATCTGTCAATTTGTCCATCAATCGAGAGGATTTTCACCGAGATGAGCTCGTTCTTCTTTAAGAATGATCTTTAACTGAGCTTTAAATTTACATTTTTTAATGTCTCCAGATTCTACATCCGAGCCTTAGCTTTCGCTGAAGGAATCTAAAATTATTCTAGGTAAATGAGACTTTTACATTCGCATTCGCAAAATATTCTTATCATTTGATGCGAATGGGTAAAATGATGCGAATCATTCGCATAACGAATACGAATGCATTATTCGCAATATCCCTGCAACATACATATATATCTATTTAAGTTGATGTGACAATTGTGGGAATATTTTGTCCGCAAAAGGTGGCGCTCATGTTATGGTATGTAGTATGTATATGTAAAAAACTACATTGACAGAAATAAACGCAATATATACTAATAATTCTTTCATTATTTGAGGTAACGCAGGGCACACCTTGTAGGACACGCAAGCAAATTTAGTAGATAGTAATCGGTGTGTAGATATGCATGTACTTATGCATTTATATCTATACATTAAAACTTTAACTGAAAGGAAAAGAAAAATAAGTAAAACCAACTTGCTCGTAAAACGCGAATCCGTTTGGATAGTGACAAAAATTCAAAATTCTAGTGGGAAAAATTTCCACTTCAAGGTTATTCTACTACTACAAATTGCAGGTTAGCTTTTATGTATGTATTAGGGATGTTATTTATTCGATTTTTACGATCCCGGGATTTTCGGGATGCCATTATCACAATCCCGGGATATTCATTACTTTTCAAAACTTAAATCGAAAAAATTGCTACCATCTCTAGGAGATATAAAATAAATAATAGATAAATGGGTTTGAAACCTACTTTTTTATTTAAAGTGGCATTTTTTTTGCTCTCTGCCGTCAGGATTTATTTTAAAGAACTTTGTAATTTCAAAGATATGATTAATTCCAAAAATTATTAAAAAAATTCAATGCAATGTAAAATAAAAATTTGGGTAGATACCAAATGAAAGAGGAAATTTCTTTAGAAAATAAAAAGATTTTAATTTTTTGGATTCACAAGGACGAATAGGTAATTTTTAAGCTGATAAAGTTAGAAGGACGAAATTCGAGGATGTTATCGAGTTTACATAAGTCCTTAACATATAATTTTTTTAAAAAACAAATATTACAAATTTCAAGGATAAAATTTTTAAGGGTCATTTTCAATACTTGTCCGTCCTTATGCACCATAATATTGAATCTGATTAAGTTCTACAGAATTTCCTCTTTAATTTGATACCCATACTTCTTCTCTAAACAGATTTCACTGAATTTTTTAAATAATTTTTGACGTCCGAGTGAAAAAACTAAAAACGCAATTTTACTATATTTGGCCCGTGGTTTCGCGAATATATTGATTTTTGTGTGTAAAATTTACCATCGCACGGTGTTATATGTATAATGAGCTAGACATTTATAAAAAGATATTAATTATTAAATTAAAAAAAAAGAGAGCCAATACTGGTCATGAAAAGTAGTTTCTACAAATTACAAATCCCGAAATTTCGGGCCTAAAAAAGGTCGGGATCTTGGGATCCAATTTATCAGTGATTCCCCCAAAGGGATCCAGGTGGACTCGACGGGTCGACGCATGAAAAAATGGGAATACAAAAGATGTAAGGGGGGGTTCACGAAAATGAATCTAGCTTCGACAGTAAATGACGACCATGTTGTCTTGGCTTTACCTATCAAGGGGCAAAAAAATTACAAAAATTTTCGGTGATTTTTGACAAGATGTGTTTCAAGCTTTACGATTCTAGTTTTCAGATTTCGTGGCGAAAAATTTTTAGGAGCTACGGTTCTCCTACAATCCTGACAGATTTTGCGAAAAAACTTTAATTTTTTTTTTTTTGCTTTTTTATGATCTACAAACTTGAAACATTTTTTTTTTCAGTTTGGGTGGCAAATGGATCAGGTAGCCTGTTTATTTAGCTATAATTTCTCCTTTTGTTTTTAACTTCCCTTTCAAAGTTAGAAACTTGGACGAAAATTTGATGAATTTGTTTTTCAGTGTTCTACAAAGTTTTATACTTGGGTTTGTATGGTATTTGTAATGGAATGAGCTATGTGTTAGTTGGAAAATCTACAAAATTAATAAATAAACATACATAAGCGTCAAACGATATTATTTTGAATTTGGTCCGAAATGATATCGAGCCCTAACCGCCAAATTAACGTAAGCGACATTTTTTTCCAAAATTTTCTCTTTGATGCAGAAATATTTCTAGAGCATCTAGATGCATTTCTGCATCAAAAAGAAAGTTTTGAAGAAAATGTCGCATACGTTATTTTGGGCGGTTAGGGCTCGATATGTCCAACACTGTAAGTTTTTATAGCATCATAATAAAAAGAAAAGTACGGATAAAAAATTGTCACTTGTTTTCGTATAATTTTTGTTATTATTTATTATTCATTCAGGTCTCAATTAAGTTTGTTTTCGACTTATTGCGGTGCTCATAATTTGAAAAAAATAAAAATAAAAATATTGCAAAAAATAAATCATATAAAAATCTTACGTGAACCTACAAACAAGTGTGACTAAATAAATAAGAGCGCGTGCTGTGGGAATAAAATACGTATGTATGTATGTGCATACGTATATCAGCGGCAAAGAAATGAGGCTATAATCGGTTTGGTGTGTTGTTGTAACTTCAATTAATTTTGGTCAACTGGCCGTGAATTATTTAAGCACTTTGAGTCAAAAGTGTGTATGTATGTATGTACACATATATTTATGTTTGTATGTCCATATGTTTGTACTTTCAAATGCGTGGGATGAGCGCAGCCGCAATAGCAATGGCAATAACAACAACAATGACCATGTTAACAAATTAATGTCTAATTTGAAAATTGGGCCAATTACTTTCGAGTCGCCCAAAAAGTATTTTTTCTTTCGTATTTGATTTGCCTATTATGGACAAAATAAATTGAATTTAACGAAATTAATTAAATAAAATTGTATACAATTTTCTTACAGAATTCCGCTGCTAAACTACTCAACTCAGTAATACAAGTCTTTAATTTCAACGAAAAATACTAGCAACAATTAAACATACATGTGTATGTAACTACGCTAGCAAAATATTTTTGATGATCACAATTGTTTGGCTAATCCCTGCGCAAACATTTAACAAAAATTCCTCTATACGAAAAATACGACGCAAGCAAAATCGAATTGACTGATCGCATCATCACCAAAAAAACGTTTAACAATAGTAGCTACTCGTACCCCCATCAGCAACATTATAAAAAATACTAAAAAAAAAAATTGCAGCAGCAGTAAGAGACCTCCACACCGGTTTATAATCGCCTGAGAGCATTTTTCATAAACAACCAATTATAAAGAGACACTCAAAAACGCTTTAAAATCATAGCTGAACAACAAGAAGACACTTTGCTCCACAGCTACAGCTGAGAAACGTGAATCATTCGACGACACGTCACCAGCACGCCGTGGAGAGCAGAGCGGCGCAGGGTGCACGCGTCTACCGTCAGCAGTTAGTTTAGCGTTTGGTTGTTTTTTAATACCCAATAGGCAATCAAGTAGCTGTGGGACGCGAGATTTCGAGACAAACAAGTTAAAAACGCGCTTTCGAGCAACAGCAACGACAGGCGTTACAGCCAGGCCAGCCCACACGCTTCCTTGGTACATACAAACGCGCGGAGACAGTGCTACTGCAAAAGATAGCGATTAGAGCTTAGCAGTTAAGTACATAGCAACAGAAGAGTGTGTTGGAGCTGCCTTCCGCACGCGCTTAAGGCGGGAGACAGACAAAAATAAAAACAACAGCAATACGCCAATTATAATAACAGACGCAACAATAAATTAGCATCGGTTCTTTGTTTTGGTTTGTCGCCGTCGTCGTTGTTGCCGTCGTCGTTGTTGCCTTTGCCGTTGCCGTTGCCGTTGCCGCCTCCAGCACCGCTGTAGCTTCGTTGTCACGTTTGGATTGCTGTAGCGATTAATATTTGGCGATGGCGTCACAAGGTGTCGCAGCAGCTAATTCAAGGCTGGCGCAGATGCAGGTGAGTGCTCGCTGTTCTTACAGGGGATTTACATACATATGTATGTACATATATCAGAGACATAATAAAAGTCAATCACTCAGAGAGAAAGTCTATCAATAATCATTATATTAAGATAAATATTTTTCGAGTCATCTTTAGTTATTATTCAAGGAGTTATATTATAAAAGGCCTTTCATAATAATTATCATTGAGATAAATATTTTTAAGTCTTCGGTCTTTTATTTTAAGACTTATATTATAAATAGACTTGAAAAAATTTTCTCACACATAATTATTACCAAAGGACTTTTATAATTCTTACGAAAATTTTTACGACTTTTTTAAAGCTCCACCATGAAATAATAATTAATCTGAGTCTCTGATGCACATGCATATATGCATACATATGTACACTTGTATAGTAAATGCAATTATGCATTGCCTTTGTACGTCTGAACAAATTTGTTTTAGGATACAACTTACATAATTTTATACATATGTATGACTATTAATTTACATATGGTGAATTACAAATGCAAATTTGGTTTTGTAGACATTAACGCATTTAAATAACCGACAAAAGTGGCACAGTCGTGAAACCGCTCATACGGTGACCTCAAAATGGAACAGTGGTTCAGTTTGTGCGATTCGTGACATAGAATATGGGAAGACCATTACGTACTTATAAAAACAATGACAATTTTTAAACAATAAAAATACAGGTTGATTCAATAATATCAGAGATACTCTTTTAAGTACATATAACTAAAACAAGACAAAATTTGTCGAAATCATTTTTTATTTATTCATGGTTTTTAGTCTATGGCATTTATGTATGAAACATAATATCCATTAAATGTCCTCCGCGACCGTTTGGCATAGTTCAAGCCGTATATCATTCATTTATAACCGACGGGCCCCTGCGTAAGCCCGGCCCGTGCCCATCTCTAATTGGAACACGTAAACCGATTTCGATAATTCTTTTTTTTCCGTCGGAAAGGTGGTACCACAAGGGTGGTCGCTTGGTTTAGATACGATCATTGGATCCTGAAGAAATTAACGTTGCCCTTAAATTTTTATATGAGAATTTTAGTCGGTTATGTTTTTGCTAACAATTACTTGTTTGAAGTCGGTTCAAAATGGAATATGAAAATTTAACTAATTACATACAAGTATACGCATGAATGTACGCCTATTTTTTTTATAATTTATGGAGAATGAGGCCGGCTGATCTATGCAATTACTCACTGCTTAAATTAGTTATTTTTTGCAATTTTGTTTTCATTATAAAGCTATCTGTAGACTTTTGTCTGATTTAATTTGCTTAGCAATTTCCAGCATCTTAGGTGGGCGTCTTATGACCGCTACATGCATACATACAAATCTACACATGAAGGTGTGCGCCATCGATTATTGAAACCCAAATGCTAGGAGCTGAAATATTAGGGAAAAGTTAGAAAGTCAGTATTATTTTGATAATGTACGTAGCTAGGGCCGTCAAGAGAAAACTCGGGCCCGGGACTAAAAAATCACGGGCTCCTATATATAAAGTGAATACATATATAAAGTGAAAGCGAAGGGAACATTTTTTTTCTCAGGTTTCGCAGATTTTTGATTATATCTGGGTCATATGCTGCCGAGATAGGTTGATATTTCACTCAGCCATCGATATGGTTCTAAAAAGTTACTAAATGTATTTTTGTTTTTTAAATAAAGACGGGCGCTCCATGCCCCGACCAAAATCGACAATTTGTTTATTGTTATTATTAATCAAGCACGATACTGTGACCATGTTGTACCGATTATCGCCGCATATTTAGTTTGGCCGATATGCACCGAAAAAGATTGTCCCAAAATGCGATGTAAATCGGTACATATTGTGCTATTTGCGCCGATAGTGGGATTCCAGCCAAAGTAAATCGGAAAGAGTTTTTAAAATTCAAAGTTATCGCGATAATTTTCTCGGAGAGTTGAGGTGATAGAATTATTTATGCATATTCTCGTAGATTAATATTTAATATTGCTTATTAATTTTTTCTGTGGGCTTCCCACAAATTTCATAAAATAACAGTTTTAATTAAAAAATACTCCTAAGGACTAAGTAAATCCGAAAGACTTATGGAAATTCGAAGTTAACGCTAGTAATACGCGGCAACATTACGGAAAATGAATAACGAATTTTCTCGGAAAATTCAGGTTATGGAATTTTTTCATTTTTTTTTTTTGCATAGCTTAGTACTTAATACCATAGTTGGTTATTAGTTTTTAAGGAAGTACCATCTTAGGCATGTGTTACTTAAATAATAAAATCATTTTGAGGTGATGAGCTCAAAACTAACATTGTGACACACCTTAATGTACATATGTATGCATTTAACTATTTATGTGAAATGTCTGAATGCTAACTCATATGTCTACTCTGTTGAGATGAATCATGCTTTGTTTTAATTAAAATTACTCCTATTTCGGAAAGTTTGAGCAGGCCCAATAGACCCACACAAACAACAGCAGCGGAAAAAATAGCGTCAGTGGCAGCAATGGTTCGACAACAGACTGCCTGTATCACGTTCCCTAAATGGGCGGATATGCATAGGTAACTAGTTTCGTGCCTATGTATAATAGAAGCGGATTAAGCTGCATGTATGTATGTATGTATGTATGGATGTACTTTTATTTGTTGACGGTTAAGACACGCAGTCAACCTTGTTTGGTTAAATCTCCCGTTTATGTAGGTAGGACTTATGTATTTACTATGCACGTACATATGTATGTATGTTTTAGTTGGTTATCCCAAACAACATACTAGTTATCAAGATCAAGACAAAAGCTCAGTTATCTTACCTTCACAGAAAAAATTCTTGGCAGCCTTGGTTTATTGTTAATAAATGAATTAAAATCAAATTTTTGCCACAACGGCGATTTAGGCGGTCAGTATGTCACGTGCGGAGTTAATTAGGGCCAACTTCAGGGCGGGGAAATTGTCAATCTTAATGGCTCTATAATATGTGACCTTTAATCAGATATTTGTCCTTTTGTTAGAGAGCCTCAAGCTAGGTACTCCTTTGACCACAGGCCTCCCACCGTCGGCTATTGAAGCCACCGTCGGGCACTGGTGAATATTTCGGGATGCATTGAGGTGAAGTAGGCGTATATTGCCTGCTTTCAGTGGGCAGATGGGGCTCACTTCCAGAAGGACAGACACCTGACTGTGATTAACATGCACTCATATGTATGTATGTACAGGTCACAACTCCCTGCTCTGAAGAGGCTCGGAACACCTTTTGTGCTGTGTAGTTATGTGATGAATATTTTCTTTGTCCCTGGTTACGAAATGATGCAAAAACTAATTTGAAATTTTTAAGCCGATTGCTTTATTAACTTATTGTGGGC
>NW_023458558.1:49051513-49052759 GCF_013731165.1 Rhagoletis pomonella
CTAATTTGAAATTTTTAAGCCGATTGCTTTATTAACTTATTGTGGGCCAATCCCGAATTTGACTGAATCACCATCATAACGAACGACCTTGTGTAAGCCAGGAAGAACGATCGATGGCGAATAATTCCCTTTATATTTATTATTCAAGCTTTTGTTTTAATGAGAACACTTAATTTACTTAAGTCGGTCAAACGGAGGTTGTATTTACAACAAAATACAACAAATCACTCAAAACAATATTTTTTTTTCTAATTTTCAGACCCTTATTAAATCAAACTCGTAAAAATCATACATTTATCGTAAGGTAGACTACATATAATGATTACGTTTTATTAATGATAACACTGGTCAACAAAATTTTGAGGCAGAGCTTTTAAGAGCTATTTACTGTAGGATTTTTTCCGTAGAGTGAGGATCTGTCCTACAAATTATTCAGTTGGCCATAGTTTTCGAGATATTTGGAATCAAAACTATGAAAAACGCATTTTTCTAGTTTTTTTTAAAACTTTTGTAGTAGAATAAAATGTAATGAGGAATTTTCTTAACATCAAAAAAAAAAAGCTTTAATGTAGCCATATTGTCCCGAAAATTAAAAAAATGGTTCCGCAAAAATTAGTCACAAAAACTATTTTTGTCTTCCTAAAAAAATGTGGCAAAAGCAATCTGAAATTATCTTCTATTTATTCAACACAACCACAAAATTTTTTTTAATAACCAAATGTGGGTGCTAATATGTAATTAAAAGCAATTCAAAATATGTTCTCAATTGTAACAATGAAAACAGTAAAGGTGAAATTTACTCTTCCTCAAATAAGTACATATAATGTAGTGTATGACCCAAGGGTACAAAATTTCAACATACTTACATTTCTCCAATTATTCACAAATTTTCAAAACATTTGACGACTGAATTCAGATCTGGAGAGAACCAGTACAAAACTTAAATGAATTTGAAAAAAAAAAAAAATAAAAATAAAAATAAGTTTGGCATTCTGTGTAAACAAGTTATGTTTACTGGCAAACCAGAATGGTGAGGCTGTGGTATGTAGCAAGAGCTGTCAAAAGTTAAAATATTCTAAGTACTCTAAACTGCCCACAATATGTAGCTGTGGTTTTTGTGTATTATTGCTGATGTAGCTAGCGAAATAGCTGGTGCTGTGGTACTGTAGCGATACTTGCTGCTAATCCACTTGCTATGTAAATTTTGCGACAATTGTTTCCTTGAGAGTTTTGAATTTTTCGAATG
>NW_023458558.1:49052859-49054385 GCF_013731165.1 Rhagoletis pomonella
GGGGCTCTGAAACTTCATCAGCGACTTTCGATTTTAGTTTTTGTAATTCATTTTTAATACTTTCTTCTGCGACTGGTTGAAAAATGTGTGCTTATAGCGAGCTAAATAAGTGCGACTGCGACGTAGTTTCGACATTTTTTGAACTTTTTAGTTCCAGTCGTGAAAAATCAGATTCCTTAACTGGCTCACCAAAATGTAGTACCACAGCACCAGCTATTTCGCTAGCTACATCAGCAATAATACACAACAACCACAGCTACATATTGTGGGCAGTTTAGAGTACTTAGAATATTTTAACTTTTGACAGCTCTTGCTACATACCACAGCCTCACCATTCTGGTTTGCCAGTAAACATAACTTGTTTACACAGAATGCCAAACTTATTTTCTTTTTTATTTATAATTAATTTTTTTTTTTTTTCAAATTCATTTAAGTTTTGTACTGGTTCTCTCCAGATCTGAATTCAGTCGTCAAATGTTTTGAAAAATTTTGAATAATTGGAGAAATGTATGTTGAAATTTTGTACCCTCGGGTCATACACTACATTATGGCTGCATTTCTTTATTCATTCTGAACGTTTGGAATAAACTTTTTTGTTTATTTATTCTTTAGAACGTTCCTGATGATATGTTGACGTATATTTCAAACGCATTCTGTTTATTCCGGCTGTGAAATTGGATTATCCGGAATGTATAAAGAAACGCAGCCTATATGTACTTATTTGAGGAAGAGTAAATTTCACCTTTACTGTTTTCATTGTTCCAATTGAGAACATATTTTGAAATGCTTTGAATTACATATTAGCACCCACATTTGGTTATTTAAAAAAAATTTTGTGGTTGTGTTGAATAAATAGAAGATAATTTCAGATTGCTTTTGCCACATTTTTTTAGGAAGACAAAAATAGTTTTTGTGACTAATTTTTGCGGAACCATTTTTTTAATTTTCGGAACAATATGGCTATATTAAAGCTTTTTTTTTGTGATGTTAAGAAAATTCCTCATTACATTTTATTCTACTACTTAAAAAAAAACTAGAAAAATGCGTTTTTGATAGTTTTGATCCCAAATATCTCGAAAACTATGGCCAACTGAATAATTTGTAGGACAGATCCTCACTCTACGGAAAAAATCCTACAGTAAATAGCTCTTAAAAGCTCTGCCTCAAATTTTTGTTGACCAGTGTTATCATTAGTAAAACGTAATCATTATATGTAGTCTACCTTACGATAAATGTATGATTTTTACGAGTTTGATTTAATAAGGGTCTGAAAATTAGAACAAAAAATATTGCCCACTCAAATCCAAAGCGCATCTTTGTTTTGAGTGATTTATTGTTTTTTGTTGTAAATACAACCTCCGTTTGACCGACTTAAGTAAATTAAGTGTTCTCATTAAAACAAAAGCTTGAATAATAAATATCTTCCTGGCTTACACAAGGTCGTTCGTTATGATGGTGATTCAGTCAAATTCGGGATTTGCCCACAATAAGTTAATAAAGCAATCGGCTTAAAAATTTCAAATTAG
>NW_023458558.1:49054485-49062453 GCF_013731165.1 Rhagoletis pomonella
GACAAAGCAAGCACGATAAAATCAGTTCTCCTCCTCCCATTTGTTGGCGTTTTAGCATTGAACGCAATGTTCGCACATTATTCCTTGAACGTGTGCAGCAAGACGACGATAAGAGTCACTGCTGAATGACCTCCTGAATGGTCGGTCCTCTTTTTGATTTTGCATGCAACTCCCTTCAATACTTTTTTTGTGTATTTCTCAAGCGCCCTTCATGCAGGAAAGCACGCACTCATCCCTTATTGCCTTTACATATATTCAAGGATTGCCTTTTTTCATTCTATAATTACAACGTTATGTCACTAACGTTATAGGCGCATATCTTTGCACGTACATACATATGTATGTATGTTTGTATGTACACAAAAGCCACACTCGCACACGCAGATAAAGAGACGTTATCGTACGTTAATTTGCACATTCATATGGGGCAGCAGGACGGCGTGCCGTTATGAGTTCGTATTTTGTAGGGTTTCGCTGCGCCGCCCTTTCGTGAAGTGGTTCACTAATTTGCTTAAATTGCAACGAATTCTTTGTGTTAGCAATTCAATAAAAACAAAAAAAAAAAATTGATGAAACATTGCACCACCAACCGCAGCAGCAGCTCCAGCACCAAGGCTAATAGCAGCAATTACGTAATTGTTGTTGCTGTTGGTTTTACTATTGCCTTTTGGATTTACGAGCATTTTCTTTGCTGCTGATTTCCACGCGCTGCGCTTTAAATAAAACTTCTGCTGGTTCGACTTCTGATCGGGACTCAACTTATTATTGCTGATGTTTTCATTATTTATTGCCATGTATGCTTTTCAACATTTGTACAAATATTTTCACACACACATCCACATACATATGTACATTTATATATATATATGCACATGCATAGATGCACAAAGTAGCAAGTGCTTTTGGTGCTGCAGCAGCAGCCGCCTTGGTTTACGAGTCTTTTAAAGCTTGAACACAAAAAAAAAGTAGCACATTCTTCAATTGTTCACACAACTTGGCTTCGCCACAATGAGTGTTATCCACATCGCTGACGCATTTGGAAGCTTGGCACTCATGAATTTCTGTTTTCACAATCTTTTAAAGTTTGTCGTAACCATTAATTTAAAGCGCTAGAGGTGCGCGCAAGTGTTTTTCAGCAGCTGTCTTTTAATTATCTCAAAAACGTAAGTCGCTGCAATTGCAAATCCAACGACACAGTCACCGAACCAAATGAAAATCAATAACTGAGTAATATGTTGGAGCCATCGACGGTGTGTGGCAGCACCTCTCAGGCGGTGGCTGTATGAATGTAGGGTTGGCGCGGTCGGGACGAAGGCAACTGTTATTTTTTTTTGTTTTTGGAGATTTTCAATTATAATTATCCGGTACACCAACGGACAACAGACTATCCAATGTAGGCAACGCATACACACACACACACACACATGCATACACTGCGGTACATACATATACATACATATCTACAGACCTATATGCGAGTATGTACAAATTATTTACTAATACACTAACTCTTTGAAGCACACCCTCAAGTCGAGGCTAAGGCTAAACCTGTACTTTAAAACGCACCAACAACAAGAATAAACACACGGAACAAGTTTTATATGGCAGTAAAGAGAGAGTTTTAAACAACGGCAGCGACAACGGCACGACCAGCACAACGGTTCACCAAGAACTGACTGAGACCAATTGGTGAGTCGAGCTGACAAGCTGAGTAGTATCTCGTACATAAAGTATCTGACGAATACCTTATAGTATTTTTGAATTCAATTGAATAATAAAAGCAACGGCGGCGCGCGCACACTCGGAAAGTTGCTATGGATGTGACTGTGACTGTAGAGCTGTGGCAAGACAGCAAGAGCGCAAAAAAAAAATAATAAAAAAAAAATAACCACACCAACAGCAACGTCGATGGCAACGATAGCAGCAATGACGGCAACGACAACAATTATTAGCGCACTGGTGGCAACGGCAAGTGGTGTGGTTTGAATGGTTGGCTAGCTGCTGGTAAGTTGGTTGGTTGGCTAGCAGCGCCAGCATAGCACACCACGCCATGGTCAAAGCCTCACCAGTGGCTGTGTGTACCGTTTGGATGGTTTGGACTTGCCTCCGTGCTGAGTGCAGCTGAGTCGACTCAGAGAAACACAATTTGGAGAAACATTTGACATGCATTGCCAGTGAGAGGCATTTACTCCACTTCGGATGTGTGTAGACAGCTACTGCCAACTAATTAAGAACGAAGAGTAAGTATGTATTTATTTTGCTCCAGGCTTAATTTTATAAAAACCAAAATTGTTCTTCTTGGTTGGTGCTATAGTCCTCTCAGCTTGTTTGAGTCCAGTCGTGTTTCTTTTGTGTCAGCTGACGCCGATTAGAAATACCCAATGAAACCAAACTATTCAGCAACTGCTCTCTCCTTCGCAGTAGACGGCTTCCTCTGCTACCAGCAGCGGGATCCGCCGCAGCTACACTTGCGGTTGTGGAAGGCCATTATATCGATTATATCAGCTTTTGTAAAAAAAAATTTCCGGAACGATTTAGTTCTACGGGTTTTATTATCTTTTCTAGCATCCGATAAAAGAGGTGGCACGAAACCTTTTTTTCTTTTTAGTATAAAATGCTTAGGATGAGTTCTTTCTAATGCTAATGGAACTGCTGGTATTGCTTTGTCCTTTTGCCAAACCATATTAGTTTCGGAGGAATACCAAATTCAGACATATCGGCGTATAAGCGATGGATTTACCTGCTATTGAAGGCGACTAGAAAAGCAGTGGGGAGATGGTGTGCTCTGCGAATCTTTTTCAAGGTTTGGTGTTTGGTGAACTCATGGTATGCTATGAACCTGAAAAGAAACAAAAAAACAATTTATCAAAGTATTAGGAATTATTTCTCCAATCGGCGTTTTGCATTTGATGTTGACCCACAAATGAATCGCGCCTGGGTCCTACCTAGTCGTATGGTGCATTTCTTACTACTCGGCCACGTCGGCCTTAAGTTTAAAAACCTAATCCCGGTCGCCTTTCCTGTGGACTAGGCAGAGCACACTTAGGTTCCAGCCTTGAGGCATTTGTTAATCCGACCATATTCTACATATGCATGTAAGTGTTAATGCAACTCCTCGCCAGCATACTTGAATAGCTCAACTGTCAGGTCATCAGATCCAAAATAAAGATTTTCGTAGAAGCCTCATTTTGGTCCTACTCAGTGCTCCGCAGTTGCACATCAGATGCTCTACCATTTCTCTTGCATGTATGTAACTCATTTACAGATACGACGAGAAGTGTGTTTCAATTCTAGTTTTGCTACCTGAGTGGCCAAGCCCCAGTGTAGTGGCAGCGTAATGGCAGTCTAGAATCCTACAAACCCTACAGCATTGCAGATGTTGGCACCTGCTGTTTACCAAATTTTCGACGTGCAGAGAAATGTGCCCTACATATCTGAGAGGCATAAGAACCAGAGCGGGCCCGTTCCTGGGTAGCTCGTTGGCCATTTCATTTCCATAAATACTGATGGGCCCCGACAAAAGTTTAGTGAAACTATATACATACATATGTACGTATGTCTATCTGCTGAAGCTGCAACTTATTATCTGCATTGTTTTCATATGCTTCAACATAATTATACAAAAGTACATAGCAGCAATGCTTGTCCCGGTTCATACTGAGGATTTAACTATTTAACACTTTGCTATCAGTATAGCAAAGATATCCCGAAAGTTGAAAGATAAATGACAGTGACATAACAAACCCTCATTTGATTATTTAAAGCATATTTCTTGGATTATTTTAGCATGAAACCTATCCTAATCACTCCGGGAGGCCAATAAAACCAAGGCTGGTAGCACAACAGGATGTCTTAGACATTTTGATGCCATAAGATCTATCAAAAAGTGGTGTGTACCTTTAACCAGACCCACCTACCGACATGTAGTTCGACCCGCTGAATCTAAATCTGAGGTCCGTTTGACTCGGATACAATTAACTCGACATTTAGGAGGTGTATGAGTCAAACAGGCCTTAGATTCGGATTTAGTGAGTCGAAGTACTTATCGGTAGGTGGATTTGGTTAAAAGCGCACACCACTTTTTTTGTGTGCAGACGTAATTCCCGGAGACACTAATAGAAAAATCAGGGACGGAAAATAATCATTATTTTCTAAATTTTAAGCTAAAAAATCAAAAAGTTGTAATCGCCGTAAAAAAATTTTAATTATACTCACGTATTTGTGTTCGTACGTCCTACTGCAATTTACAATGATTTTTATTTTTCGAGTTTAATCAATAAAGATTATAAATAATAATAATAATATAAGTAATCATTAAATCAAAAATAATTATTATCTCTGAGTGAAAAAATAAAAATCATGAAATAATCATTATTTTTTAATCGAAAAAATAAAAATCAAATGATAATTATTTCCATTGAGCGAAAAAATAAAACTCTAAAATAATTTGTATTTAAAAACATAAAGGTCATAAAATAATGATTAAGTGCTAATTTAAATTATTTTAATCATAATGATTACGGTCCCTGAGAAAAATACCCAAAGCACCACACCGAGAAGTTGTTCATATTTGATAACGGTTGAGGGGAGGGAAATTATTTTATATGTACATATATAAACCAACTGATTCAAATTAATATGTTTCCAAACAGATTAATTAGTTGAGCCACCGAACAAGATAAAATATGTTGACTTACTGGTGGTAAGGAAAAAATTCCGTTATCTCTGCAATAACTACTGAAAGCGAGAACAGAACGTTATGTTTTTGTCGTTCGCGGAAATTTTAAATATTTTTTCACACTACGCGTGCGCACATAATCAAGCCATTTGAAATAAAACTGTAAGACTACAAATAACGTGAAATGTTTTACTAGAATTTGCTTTAAAGAAGTGTATTTAGAAAAATGGTCAAAAATATAAGTTATACTCCATGCGAAAGAAAATTATATTGGTGTGTTTCCAGAAGTTCAAAAACATGAGAAAAGTAAAGAGGCAGAGTGCCAAGCGCTCTCCAGTGTTATATAAAAACAGAAGACTTTTAACAATTTGCCCCGCTAAAAGCCAAGGAAAACTACCCCACTAAACGATCGGAGGAGTAAAGCAGATCTATTGCATACGTCCTCAATTGAAATAGGGGATCTAAAACAAATTAGTATGGGACCACTTTTCCTTACAAAAAAAAAAAGAATTATAGAAATCGGTTGTCGTAGTCCAAAGTTATACGGAAACATACATTTTTTTCTGAAGTCTGTTAAAAATATTCTGGAACCAGGTCGTGTGGAGTTATAAATCCAAGTTAAATGTTTTTGGCAATGAAGGCAGTTCACGATTGCAGGAACTGTACCCCAGATGCACAAAAAAAATTGCTAAGCATGGTGGATCATCTGTAATGATATGGGGATGATTCGCTTCATCTGGGTACACTTGTGCAAATTGAAGCAAAATTGGCGGGTTGTACATACGGGGATATTTTAGCGGAGCATTTAAATAGGGATTACCCGAATAACTTGACACTAGCTCGGATCTTTCAGCAAGACAACGACCCCAAGCGTTAAGCGACAAAAACCGGCGAGTAAGACCTCTTTATGGGAAATTATAAAGGAAGAATGGAATAAGTGGCCATCTACAATAGGCCATTTGGTTCTGTTTCTGGCAATCGCCTCGAACTCCTTCCAGCTTAATCCGAATTGCTTCACCTCTCGATAAACTGTTCCTCTTCACGTTTCGCGCGGTCTTCGGGGAGGCCTGCCTCTGCAAAAATGATCTTTTGCTCACGTTATATTCGCGGTTAGAGCTCGATATATTGAACTCAATTTAAAATTGTCAACAGGTACATTATTTGCAAAAAGAAGAAAAGAAGAAGAGTTGGTAAAGGGGTGAATATCAAAAGAAAAAAAAAATCGATATATCATCAAAACAAGTTTTTGTAACACTGTGTACCTAATTATATGTCCGTACTCAATGTGTTTTTGTATGAGTTACACTCACAAAGTAGGCAAATATTTTGCGCTCTGGGTAAATTAATGCTGCGAGCGCCAAACATAAAAATGGGGAAATTGGGGGAGATATTGCAAAGTTAGCAAATACGAGTACATACATATGTTGCACTTGATCGAGAAATTATGGCGAGATTTGCTGCCTAAAAATAACTGTTTAATTTCATATATAAACGTATGTACATATTTATGTACTTGCCTACAAATGTACATATGTATGTATGCATGTGCCAAAGCATTAAGCTTTTAAATGAAATGCCCTCGTCGTCCAATTGCATAAATGATATTGAACTTGGCACGAAAAGAATCAGCAAATACGATTTTATGAGCTACATACGTAAATATTTTGCAGCCAATGGTTGTATGGCACAAAATAAAAAATGGAATTTTATTTAACTCACAAAGGGCTACTGGAATAGCAACAAGAAGCTAAGATCACTTGTACGAGAGTGAATTAAGTGAAAGCGCATAAACATATTTATGTGTGTACGTATGTATGTACAATGCGTGCAAGTAGTAAAAGTGTAGGTCACACCCATTTTTTAGTTTTAGAGTTAGCAGCTAATTTGTCTATAGAAAGTTTATGGTCAAAGCCATGATACCCTTTGTAACCTCGGCGCAAATAAAACAAATTTTTAACTAACAGGGCAATTCTGGAACTGGCTTTCAACTCACCACAGTCATTCGAAAAAGTCTTTCGTAAGACAATGGTCACTTCTGGCAACTATCTTGAAAGCTCTTTACTGTCTTTCGAAAGACTAATTGAAATATCTGCAAAGGAGCGCAGGTCTTAGCGTTATGCTGTTCGCCTTTTGGCAATAAGTTTTTTAAAAACTAAATTAAATTAAAAATTTATACATCTTTTTCGATTTTAATAAAAATTAAAAAGTAAAAGAACATTAAATTAGTAACGGAAAAAACTTATTCAAAAAGAAGGAAATAGTACTTAAAAATTCAATTAGATTAAAAATATTTTTATAAAAAAAAACAAATAATTAAAAACATATAGTAAGATCCGAAAAATTAAATGAAGTAAAAAAATATATTTTTTTTATTAAAAAGTAATTAAAAAAATTAATTTTCTTCCTTATACTATAAAATCGAAAAAAATCAAAAGAACATTTAACTAAAAACCTAAGAAAAGGAGCAATAGGTTCCTAAAAATTAAATGATATTAAAAAATATTATTTTAAAAACAATAACTACACCATCAAAGAAACTTAAACAAAAAAATTAAATTAAAAAGGAAACTTAAAGAACACTTAAAATAAATTTCCGTTACGCTAGGACTCCAACTCGGACCTCCCGATCGACACGCCTGGGCATTGGCCACTCGGCCATTGCGACTGTTGAAGTAAGGCGAGCTGTACGACATACAAGTGCTTCCTCTCAAAATGGCTTTTCACAACGAGTGGTGTATGAGAGAGTCTTTTTCGCCAAAACTTTTGTGCTAGAATAAAAAAAAAATCTTTCGAACTATCTTGCCATGAGGTGTGTGAAGTTGGCACCCCGTAATGCGAATTTTCGAACGAAAGCTATCAGGTTCGTTTGCCTAAGGTTAGCCCAATTTTTATTTTTATTAGCCCACCCTTAATTCAAAAGCTATAACAAAAATAAATTTTTTAAAACTCAAAATTAATATTTGAAGGGCTTAGAATCAAATCTAAGTAGGTCTGACATTGTTTTAAGATAATTAAAGTTAAAGTTGATTACTTATTGTAAATTCTGGGTAAATTCATTTGAAATGAGTCTTGACTACATGAATGCAGGTTATTTAACTATTTCAAAAAATGTTTACTCTTTTTCACCATGTTTGTTTTTTTTCTATTAAACTAGTCGGCCGCTGTGGTGTACTCCGCAGCACCTGCGTTCCAACCCAGGTCAAAGCAACATCGCAAACAATATAGAAAAAAGGTTTTTTCTTAACAGCGGTCGTCACTCGGCAGGCAATGGCAAACCTCCGAGTGTTTTT
>NW_023458558.1:49062463-49095686 GCF_013731165.1 Rhagoletis pomonella
ATATGTCCTGCATGTGAAGACTTCTCATCTCCCCTCTTTGGTCCGACCCCGTCGAAACAGCACATCTCTTACCTACAACGATTAAGTAATTACCCCATTCAACAGCAACGAGATAGATTTCATTGTGTTTGAGGCTTTAGCGAATGGTTTATGTCTACACTAATAAAATCTCCATTAAATAATCAACACAATGTGGATATGGTAACCCTACGTTAACAGCTGTTTCTTAAAAGCAAAACAAAAGCTGAAAGTCAATTTGCTGAAATTTTATTTCCGGGCTAAAGCGATATTTTCATTAAAAATGTCTTCGAATTTCAGATATACAATGGTGCGCACAGTGCGTCCATATGTTAAATATTTTCCACAACTAACAAAACCGGTACTTCGGGTACTCATCAAGGTTTCTGTACATTACCTGGAGAGTTCGAAGTGTTCACCGGAGGAGCTAGACTTGGAGTTAACTAAACTCACCCATTCCGGCCATGATATTCCAGACAATTTTTGCGAATTATTTGCTGCTGTGCTACAAATAATGCAAATATTTTTGCGTACACCAAAAGGTATTGTTAAGGATTATGAACTACGAGACTGCCTAAAGGAACTGAGGTAAGTACTTAAAAAAAAAAGAACACGATATATCTACGGCGACTGTTGGTTTTGCTGTTTTTCTTTTTTACATTCAGGTTTACAGACGAATGCGTCGACGATTTAAGCAAAGTACTCTACAATCATCGTGCCTCATTAACAAAAAATTTCATTGAGGCAAAGACATCACGTTCTAAACCAAAAAACATGCAATGGCGCATCAATATATCACTGGGAGAGGGGTAAGAATGAAAGCATGTGTATATAATTTGTAGTAAAAAATCGAATCTACTCATTGTTTCCACAGCGCGTGCAATGGCAGTATTAATGCTCCAACTATTATACTGCACTTTCAACTACCAGATGGTCGATATCGCACTTTGGAGTTTCCACTTGCAATGTTCCATCAACTGCGTTATAATGTAGCTCTACTTTTGAATGAAATGCAAGCTTTAGAGAGTCGAGCAGTTATGAAGAAATTTTAAGGCAATAATCGTGAGATTTTCGGCGATTCGGAAATTATGCAATGTTACATTTTTGAAGCCCACTTAAAGCTGCTGTAGCTCAATCGGTTACAGTATATAATACGTGGCAAATTTTTAATCAAATAAAATACTTTGCTTTGATGTGAATTGATCGCTCAAAACTAAGTATTCTTTATATCCTACATTATTTGCCAATGTATTACTGATGTATTTAATGTAGCTTTGTTAGTTAAAGCGTTTATGTGAAATTATTAAAATATAAAAATATCGGCAATAATTGTTATAACAATTGATGGATGTTTAGTAAACAATACAAGAACCGAGTTGTGCGTATAATGTTTTCAATAGTGCATATATTCATAGCTGCTAAGATAGACTTATAGATAGTAGGTTATATTAAATTTACATTATACACGCATTTGCATATATGTATGTGCTTTCTATGTATGTAACAATAAATATTGACTGTATTTGCAAATTAAAAAACAATGATTTTATTGCTGATTTTTGATTTACATACCCTGTATATATTTTTAAGAAATAATTTGCTACGAGAGATCGCTTTGATAAAAGTCAATTGCTTACAGCTATAATCCTAGATATCCGATATATTTAAACCATTCAGTATGTATCGCTCAACGAATTAATGGATTTTGCGTTAGTTCTCCGTATAATGTCGTTCACCATTAATTTCTCGTAAGCGTTGTGCTGCTTGCTCAGGTGTCAAATCGCGCTGAGCTTCGTTGAGCAATTCAAATCCGACCATAAATTTACGAACCGTTGCGGAGCGCAACAATGGTGGGTAGTATAGCGCGTGAAGCGTCCAATGTGTTAAGTCTGCGCCACTGGCCTCTCCAGTCGGTGCACCATGAAAGCCCATCGAATATGGAAAAGAACACTGAAATAAGTTGTCATATTTTATAGTTAGCTCCTTGATTACTTTTGCCAAATTATCCCTTTGTGCCGGTGTCACATCGCTAATACGTTTATTATCATTCCGGGAGATAAGTAATGTCTCAAAAGGCCATGCTGCCCAAAATGGTACCACAACTAACCAATCGGGATTCTCAACAACAATACGCTCCTTACGTTCCATCTCACGTTTCGCATAGTCATCTAATAATGGCCTACCATTCTTGCTGAAATAACTGCGCAAACGTTCGTCTTTTGTTTGCGGTTCCGATGGCAAAAATGAACAGCACCATATTTGACAGTGTGGGTGTGGATTTGAACAGCCCATGGCGGCGCCCTTGTTTTCGAATACCTGTACCCAAAGGTATTTTTTACTCAACTCATCAAACTGTTTAATCCATCTGTATGATTGAGAATGTAAACATGCATTACTAAATCAATATTTGTATAAGTGGAATACAGGGAACTAAATTCGCACTCATCTATGACGGCTCGTATTTCCGCAACGGTCATTTGTGGCAGTGTTACATTTGATTTTGGATGGAAACACATCACTCTGCATGTACCTCGTGCTTCGGTCACCTGAAAAAGAGGATCATCCGAAGGTGGCGGGACTGGGTTGTTTTCCATTAGAGCTGGAAAGTCATTTGTAAAAACAAATGTGCCTGTATATTTCGGATTCACCTGTAGAACATAGTAGGTGGACAGCAATTAGGCTTGGAATACATATTTAAATGTACATGATGTATGTGAAATGTATGTACTTACATACATAAGCACATAATAGGTACCCAGTAGATAATTTCAGGAGTTAAAATCCTTTCTGAAAACTTCCGAAAGGACTTCCTCCTTCGTCCTTCTAGAAGGCATGCAAGGAAACACTGTTTTCAGACCTTCTTGGGTAGGCCTCTTAGAATGGCTTCACTTAAGAAGGCCTACTTAAATTATTTTCTGGGTAGTTTTTATAAATTTTCATAGCCTACCGTTCCATTTGGTCGTGCTACACCTGGACTAAGCGGATTAGTGGGATCGAAATCAGGTATATTGCTCTTTTGTGGCGCTTCCTGCTGTCCGGTCCATGGTCGACGCATACGATGTGGGCTCACCAATACCCACTGGCCAGTCAAAGGGTTCAAGCGCCGATGTGGATGCTCTATATACATACATACGTACATAAACGTTATTAATATGAAACAATTAAAATTTTACCAGTTGCAACGAACTGCATTTCGATAGAAAAAAAATGATTTAATCAATCCAAGTACTTTGCACAATAACAAATAGCACTGACTGCCCCAACACCTGCGGCGAGTATTTATTAGAGACTAAAAAGCCCCCACTTGAGTACGCATCAGTCGATCACTCGCTCGCTATAAAATGCAATGTCAAGTGAGAATAAATAAATACATTTTTTTGTTCTCTTGCTTCTTGTCTTATCATCTAAAGCGCTTTTCAACTTATGTACGTGTTCGTATGTATATATACATATTCATACATATACTTTTATGTAGATGTGAACGTTCATATGCAAGCAAAACACGATTACATACGCGAACACAGTGTTATCACTGCTGTTGGATATCACCCAACATACAAAATATTTGCATTATGATGCTTACTTCATGTGCTGATGTATAAGTGTGCGCATGTTGCTTTTTTTACTATTTATGTATGTATACATATATTAATAAAATATTTAATTTTTCTTAAATATTTACAATGTTTTTCAGTTTAAAATGCTTTTGCTATGTTTTTTTTTTTTTAATGTGCAAATGCAAGAGCACATGCACCCGTTTGTGATTAAGGGTTTATTTTTCATGCTGTGCCCAAACCATACATAAAAAATTTCAAAATTTATACAAAATTTAGAAAAATTCAAGAAAATATTGTCAAATTTTGGCCGAGGGCATTCAATTCCGGGATCCCGGACACTTTCCCATGTCCGAGATCCCGAGATTTACAGAATGAAAGAGATGTTGAAATCGAAAAAAATTTATTCATTTGACATGAATCACGATAAATACAGGACACCAAAATTTGGATTGCAAGTGAACTTGAGCCATTTGCACTTGGAAATGAATTTCAGGACCTGCCTGAATAACTGTACTTTTTCAAACATTTTGTGCAAGAACTGTATAATAACGAAAAATCTGAAATCAATTGAAAACACAACCAGCAGATGGCAGAGTTGTTCATCATTTTACTTTGGTGGCATTTTTTGAAAAAGGATTTCTGCAAATATGAGTAAATGTTTTGGGCAATAATACAGATATTTTATTAAAATCTCAGGATCCCGAGATTAGAATTTTTGCATCCCTAAATCCCGTGATTGTTAAAATGCTTCGGGATTGAAGGCCCTAGTCTAGACAATCCCAAAATTTTATGGGCAATTGGTATTGGTGTTAGTACATGAACAATATTTTTATAAATGGAATCACAATAGGGGTATTCTCTGAGTCTTGCAAAGCCCTTGCACGGTGCACGGATTACACGATTTGCAAAGCTGTCCCATACGAAAACCGGTTTTTACCGTGCAATCCGTGCAATCTGTGCACAATGCAAGGGCTTTGCAAGACTCAGAGAATACCCCTAATAAAGTTTTAACTTTAAAAACATTGTGAATATTGAAAAAAACTCAACACGTGAACACGTTCGAGTGATTTGTATACAGTGGGGTCCACATAATTAGGAGCCCTATTTATTTAAAAGTTTTGTCATTTATTTTTTTCGTTATTTATTTTTAATATTTTTACAAAAATATAGTATATATATATATATACCACAGCGAAAACCAAGTAACTCAAAGTTTCAAACTTTGTACATGATTCTTAAAAATCGCCTTCTTTCGAAAAGGCCATCAAAATTTCAAACTTTGTAACCAGGATTTCAAAAAAAATTAAGATACTTTATATGGAAGAAAATCGTTAACACCGTCAGCGAAAAGGAAGCTCAAAAATCAACATATCTGGCCGCTTAAAAACTTGCGCAATATTATACTAAAATTTAATGTGCTATAATACTAGATACCCGAAGGTTTTCTAGAAATTCTGATGAAAAAGTATGAAATTAATATGTCCATTATCTGTATCATTTTATCAACCTTTTACAATGTTTGAATTTTTGAATTCCATGGTTTTCGTTTTCGTATAATTTTGAAAAAAAACAAATAAATTTAAACTTAATTGAGAAAAAATAATAAATGGGCGAAACGTATTTATAAAGAAGTAGTGTCCCTAATTATGTGACCACCACTGCAGATATGTATATTTATAATGCAACTGCAATTTAACCCAATTCCAATCCCAATTTTTTTTTTCTATGTAACTTGAATGGAAAATAAAAATCCTAAACTTATCTAATATTAAAGGTCGCGCTTTTAACAGGCATCTTTTAACATCCCTCCGGAGGTAATAAAGCTGGGACTGTTAAAAAAAGTAAGTAGTTTTTTGTTTTTAATCAGTCTATTTTACATACAAAATTTTTCATTAAGTCAAACATAGCGAGCAGCGAAGTAGCGATTCGAAGGCGGCTAATAATACGTATAACACTCGCAAATTTTGTTTGGCAATTCTGTAAATAATTTAAAATTAATTTAATTTGGAAATAACAATATTTTGTTGTGGAGTAATGGAAATATCATATTTTGATCTGGATTTCGTTGAATTTTATTTTGATACATTTCTTTTTCCTTAGAACGCGTGCTTCCTCTAATTTAAGCCGCATTCTTTGATAGCGTTCTCTTTATTTCAAAGGCTTCCTATGCACTGATGAGAGTTTTTTAATTCTTCACATATGTAAGTTATTCTGTACTGCAGTTTGCTTTTGAAGTAAAAGTACGTTTACATATACATATGTAAATATAAGCTCTGATCCAATACTTTTCGTCTAAAATCCTGTAAAAATGTCAAATAGCAAAATTACTCCTCAGAAGTGAGAGTAAAAAGTGAGTAACAACAAAAAGTATGGAATCAAAAAAAGCATTTTTCCGGTAAAAACGTCAACCAGTGATCGCTTGGCACTATTAATGATTTTACCATTTCATTTCATTTCTCTAAAAATCGCTCTCCTTTACAGGAAGTTGGAGGAATTTGGAGTACAGGATCATTTTTCCTGTAACTTCCTGCAAGTTCGTGTAAAAACCTGTAAGTTCATGCAGTACTGGATCAGAGCTATAATCTCAATCAAATATCGTTTGTTAATTGACCCATTTAAACAGTCAAATCTGAAATTATTAGCTGTCAAATTTGTTGCGCTTTATTTTTTTTTTTTATCGTGCCTCAAGGAAAACTTAAGTTTCTTCTCTATACCACTGTCATCACTTTTTTCTGCTAGGGGAGACTTTTGTATGGCTAATATATTTATTTACTTAAGCTCTAAAATGAGGATAATTTGTACATACTTTTACAATTCCGGGTTCGGCACTGAGGATGTTTTCATCTCGATTAGTATTTCTCTGTTCGGTGCCGAAGGTATTTCCTTTGGGTTTGTTGTCGAGGGTGTGATATTCTCTCTATTTTTATTACTGTCATTGATTTTATTGATTTGGATTGGTATAAAGGTCCTTACTAATTTGGTTTAGTTCCGATCAGTGGATCGTGAAACAATTAGCTGTACTCCTAAAGTTTCATATGAGCATTGAAGTCGGCTTTGTTTTTTGCCTTAAAACTATTTGTGTTAAAACTATTTCTCATACTAAATTTTGAAAGTTGATATAATTATGAAATAAGTTGATATGGTTTGCATGGCATTCGGTGAATACCCTTAATGACAATACATATATTTATGTACTTGCGTATGTTTATTGAAGGAGTGCGCACTACAATTCCGTCGGGCCTGGGTTAGAGCCCAGTTTCCGACTAGCATCAAAAACAAAAATAAAATAAAATGGCAAACCTTAAAGTCTATTTCTGCCTCGGAAAACAAGCTCTCATTTAATACAGTCGCCGTTCGGAGTCGGCGGTAAACTGTAGGGCCCTCCTATTTGTGTGAGAAGCTCGGCCAAACACCAACTTATTGTGTAAGCACCAATCTATTATTATTACTGTTATTACTTACATGCATATGTATGTATACATACTTGGTTGGTCCTTAAAGTATGAACATCATGGATTACCCCTCTATTTTGTTCTTTATACAAAATAAATACATCCAAGAAATTTTCACACTGTTAAACAAATTTTTGAGGGCCCCTACCATCAAATTAAGGAGAATTAAATTCTCTATCAAATGACATCAAAATTTTCCAAATCCTTGAAGAGGTTTTCGAGAAATATTAGTTTTAAAAAAAATGCTTAATTTAAACTTTGACCTTTAATAATTGTTGTAGTTGTTGTTTCCCAAAAAGATATATATCTCGTTACGCTCACCTCAATGATCTCCATCGATCCCAATATGATTTTTTTTTAATTTGAGAATTGTAGGTATTCTACATTTATGCCGAATACGTTTCAATAGAATGTCAAATTTATCAGGTTTCAAGTAAAAATTTTGTGGAATTTTTGCGATTAAAAAAAACATTCCAAGCCCTGATAGCCACCGCTAAAAAATTTTTAATTTATTTTAATATTCGTGGATATTTTTATTTTGTGTTTCAAGTCAATGTCAAAAAACAACAACATTTTCAATAAATATTTTGTTTTTTTTTATTTATTTATTCATTATTAGATGTACTTTATTTTTGCAATTTATCAGTCATTCTGTTTTCTTATTATTTTTTTATTATTGTTATAAATTATAAAATCTAATACAAACAAACAAAGCAATTTAACAATCACTGCCGCTACATACGATATACCATACATTGTAATTTTATGCTATATGTTTACATAGGTGTATATAGAGATGTAAGTGTATTTTTAGTTATATGCGTTAATTATGACGTATGTACATACGTATGTATGTATGTTGTTTACATCTTATTTCGTCATTTTAATTGCCATCCAATATATGCGGCCTACATATGTATATATGCAAAATGGGTAAGACGTGTGGGGGTGGTGTTTTAAAAGAGTGTATAATTAAATATATGTATGTATTTATAGTAAGTATGTGTATTTATGTGTGTATTAAAGTATGCACATCCTTATGTATGGTATGTACGTGTGTATGCATGCATATACATATGTATATATTTATTTGATATTTTTTCTATACATTTTCCATTTTCCGTATATAATATTAAATAACAATGGGTAAGAGTAAAGTATTCATTTATGTACTTGAGGATGCAAGTGACAATTTAATTAATTTATTGATCGATTTATGTATCAACACTCCATCCACTCCATCACTCTTTCAGTTTCCATTACTAACTAACGTATTCATTTATATGTATATACTATGTATGTATTTTTTGCATACAAATCCTCATAGTTAGTATGAGTAAGTCGACATTGTACAAACATAACATATTTATTTCCGAAGCCTCTTTACTATACAAACATACATATATATGATAGGCATATTGTTGTTGTCATTTGTATCATTTCATCTGCGATTCACATTTCACTTAAATACAAAGTTGTATGTTTAATGCACACTTGCCCTTAGATGTTACATATGAAACATCGCGTGAAATTATAATTTATGTACAATTTACTGAATTCCTGAACCATTGCAAGCAAACGAATGGAAGGGATTGACATTTTTTTTTGTTTTTTTGTTTTTGTTTTTAAAATCATATTTATTTCATTTTGCATGAGCCCATGTATGTATGTATATATATGTATGCACTATGTCCGTATGTGTTTTGAAGTAATAAATTTGAAATCCTTACCACTTTCCAAATTTTAAATTTTTGTTCTGAAAGTGTCGCCAATCACGTATGTATGTACCTTCTTGGCTGCCAGTGCGTATGAGTAACATTGAAGAATTGTTAGCAAGAAATTGGTGGTGCGTACTGGTTGCAGTTAAATACCTTTTCCTTGCAAATAACTGGGTTGTCATTAAAATAAAATAAATATTTGGCGCATACACTTGCTTGGCCGCGCTTGATTTGCGGTGTGCGCATTGATATTGTTACACAAAGGAGAAGGACTTACAGTTTTACAGCCATACACTCAGAGGTTTGCCATTGCCTGCCGAGGTCCGACCGCTATTAAAAAAAAAACTTTTTGATAACATCTTAACTCTCAGTATGGGTAAAGTTTATGTTAACCCAACAGAAAATGTTTAATTTTTCATATGAATCAGGGTATGTTTACTGCTGTTGCAAGTGATTGTATTATTCGCTAAGAGAATTCCACAATGCACTACACTAGTGTATTGATAAAAAGCAAGGTGAAAATTTTACAAATACTCAAACAGCTGTTCTAGCAACACTGCTCGTTGAAATGGTCTAGGGACTGTCTAGGTGCATTTCGGGCCCATTTTAGGACTAGTTCGGCACCATTTCGGGAATAGTTCAGAACTCCTTTCGGATATATTTCGGGGATAGTACGGGACTAGATCGGGACTAGTTCATAACATTTTCGGGGCTACTTCGGGCCTAGTTCAGGACTTTTTCTGGTCTAGCTCGGCACTAGTTCCGTATGTTTTCGGAACATTTTGACCCCAGTTGGGGATAACTTCAGAACATTTTTGGGACTTTTTCAGCCCAGTCCGAGACTAGTTCAGAATTCTCTCGGGCTTAATTCGGGATAATTTCGGGACTAGTTAGAACCAATTCGGCAGTAGTTCAGGGCTTTTCGTTTTTAGTTCGGTGCTAATTAAAGACGTATTCGGTACCATTTCAGGTCTTGTTCGGTATACAGATAATTACAAATACATCAAATTTTAGGAGCACCTGGAACTCAGGCCTTTTTTTTTGCTGTTTGTCGTCTCTCGAATGGAACGCTGGACCTACCGAGTGATAGTGTACACCTCTTTCCACTCGACCTCGGCAGTCGCAGTTGTCATAATCGGTGGCAAATTGCACCTCTGCATAGCTTTGGGCTGTTTCGGAACCAGTCAAAAGTCGCAGTTTTTTACTGCAGCAATAAAAAAAAAAATATTGTTGTAGTTCCGAGCTACATACAGTTGTATTTACTACACTAGACAAACTGAAAATTAAGAAAAAGTTACAATTAGCAGGGGACGAAGTTTTAGTAGCTGCAATAAGTTTTCAAACACACGGACATATACTACATATGTATGTATCTACATACATACAAAACACGAGTATTTTATTAGGACTCTATAATTAAAAAAAAAGCTTTGATTCTGAATCATGATTACTAATACTTACTGTTCGTCTTGATAACTTGCAAACGAGTAGCGTTTCATAAATATTTTTGTTTTCCTTTTGAAATTTATACATACATTTCTTGAAATAATTCTTTTTTCACTTTAGTGATTCATTGAAGTTCAAATACAAAAGTACATAAGTATATACATATGTAAGTAGAATTTCTTGTGCAATATTATAACTTTGGTGTCTTAGTTGAACATAAGGTGAATTTCGAAGAATAAAATATAACAAATTTAAAGAAATTACGCCATAGCATAACCACAACAACATACATACGTTTGATTTTAAAATATTAGGGAACTTTAACTGTGCTTTTTTACATATTTCATTCGTGTTCCAATTCATTTTTAATACATACATTTCAACAATAAGATTTTTTAGATAAAAATAAAAGTGTTATCGTGTAGTTTCTTACATGCGATTCAATCGTCTATCGTTTGCTGGAGAATTTCAGTAGAATTTTAAATTCATTTTAATGGTAATTTTAGGGTGCACAAATTTTTAAGATAATATTTTTTTAAGATTATTTTTTTAGGGATTTTTGGTGTAAGATTCTTTTTTTGTATAATTTAACGAACGAGAATTTTTCATGGAATGCGTTGTATTTTACAGATGAGATGAGTTACACAAATGTTTTTTTTTTCAATTTTTTTCTTAATTTTTTGCTGAAAATATTTCTGCGTGCCAGAATTTTTGAACGTGAGTGATAAATAACGCCCTTAACATATTTTATTTTGGCTAAGATGTTTAAAATAGCAAAATAAAAAATGTCATGTAATTCAAATTAAGCCTTCTACATAACCCAACTAAAATACATATTTATGGTGTCGTTGACTGATCTAGCTGTTTGAATCTCAGCTTCGTAAATGAAGGGCCACTTAAAAGAAAGTGTTGAAATTATTTGGTCTCTCGTATCGTGTCCTCGCCAAACTAATCGCATACGCAGACGACTGTTTTATACTGGTGTCCAGCGATTCCCTTGTTGACCTATGTTTGGAAGTAAAGCCATACCCTATCCGCTAGTAAACAAAGGGCGATTCCTTTCAATATCTCGACTTGTACAAAGTCATCCTTACGAACTCACGGAAGAAATTCACATCTATATCGCGCAATCACTAGACCCGACATTGTACTGGCAGGCCCTGAGCAAGAATTGCCGAGAGACACTCACTTCATTAACCAAATCTCGCTCCATGCGAAGTGAATTCACTCTCCACAGCTCAACCACCACCTATCGTAAGCGAAGAGCTTCAGCTGTCACGAGAGACACGCATAACTTTTGCGCTCTTTAGCATATTTGACCTGTGTTGCCGTTGAAAATTTTCAGAAAGTCGCATAAAAGGGGTCATTGGCGAAAAAAAGGGCCACCATATAATTTTTGCTTTTCTTTAGTAGTAAAAGAATAAATTCTTTCTGTGTTGCGAGAAAAGAGCGGCGGAAGTATTTTTGCGCTTTGCACAAAACAGGGTTGCGAACATACACATATGTATGTAAATCTAGTTGCTGCAAGGAGAAGGGTTGCATTTCCTTTAAAAGTTTTAAGTGATGTATTTTTACGTAATTACAGGAGGAAAATTCTTTTAATAGCATGGTTCTGTTAACATTTCCTAGCAAATCTCTGAAAAGGGGCAAAAGTCGCATATAATTCTGGAAAAGGGTCAAAAAATCAAAATTTTCAAAAAGTCGGGTCGAAGGGTATTGGCGCTTAAAAAGTATCAAATTGCCCCTTAAGTCGCACAACGGCAACACTGTGTTTGACATGTAGACTCGACGCGGGCATGCCCAATGTCAATCCATTTATAAGACCACGTCAAAAAAAATCCTGCAATGCACCGGACCCTGTTGGGTCAAATCCAGTAATTAAAAAATACATTAGAGTTTAAAGAATCTGAGTTTGCACAATACTTAAATGTAATCAACGTATTCTGCAAAAGTTTATTTATGTAAACTCCGCCTAAGGCATTGTTTTAAGTGCTGTTAGTTTATATTTTTGAGCAATGAAAAGTAACATATGGCACCATTATATTAAGTATGCAACAGCATACATGCATGCATAACAGCATAGAATTCAAAAGGTATTCTTCTCAAAAACAAAAAGATTTTCCTTTTGCCAATTTAAGGAAGATTTTACTGCATATAAAAGCACTACGATTTTCTCCATTTAGTGCTATTTTTTTAGACAAAAATTTAAAAAAAAAATCTCTTTTATTTTGAGAAAATTTGCGTAGAATTATATTCAAAAAATTAAAAAAAAAGACCTCTATGAACTAGTAAAAAAATTGTATTTTAAGTCAAAAGCTAAAAATAAGGGTGTTCATTGTATTAGTTTCATATTAAGGGTATTCTCTGACCATAGCAAAGCCGTTACATGGTGCACGGTAGAACCTATTTTCCTATGGCAAAAACTTTGCAAACCATGCAATCCGTACACCGTGCAATCCTTGCAAGCCTTTTGAGAATACCCCTATTGTGGTAACGTATGCCAGGCGGAGCTTTGATTTGTATGTTTGTGTATATGTCTCGTATGCAAATTTTTATGTGACTTATGTATTTTCGTAAGTATCAATTGTTTTTGTTTTTCACTTAGTTTTAGTTAAATTGTATTTCAAAACGTGTGTCTTTTGCATTTGATATGTTCAAGTTAAGCATATATCTTTTAAGTCCATGTAAGTATAGACAAAAGTTCTTACAAAAATTCTTAAAAAACCAACACAAAAAAATTGTCTACTAATATTAGCATCAAAAACGATAGATATATGTATGTATGTATGTATTATGTGTTACATACAAATGCATGCAATTTCTGTAAAAATTTTAGAGCATTCAAATAGCCTGTTGTAGTTTTTACGGTGTTGTTGTATAATAAATACATATTGTAAAAAGTTAAATATTTGATACAGTGAACACTGGCAATATGTATGTACTTAAATTGCCTTCACACATACATATAAATACATGTATGTCGCCACATGAATATGAAAGAACAAATAATGAGCGGCGTTCGTGTGCGGATAAGTATCGAATTACACTGCAAAGTGTTCATGTAGTGCGCATGTGTAGTGCAGTAAGCTAACCAGTGTACATATTTATGCGTGAATTTGCAAACTTATCGCATGACTGCGTGAGCTTGTGTAAATCGGCGAGGGGCGTGTAAAATCGCACCGAAAAAATGGTCAAGCGTAGTGTCTATTTATTTTAGTTTGCTTACTTTCTGAGCCTATTTTTGCATTACATAAGTATTTTATTTTTCTTGAGTGTCAAAGCCAAATAGTTACTTACTATGTGATTATGTCATAGATTCTGTAATATTATTTTATATTTTTCTTTTGCCACGGAATCCTATATATGTAATTATTATTTTTATAATATTGTTTTTGTGTTTTTCTTTTCTTTCTCATTTTTGTAGATCATCATAATAAGTTTCTAATGATTTTACTTGCTGTATTGATTTTCTAATATTATTTGTCTCTTGCTTTGTAGTATTAGTTTGTAATATTTTTTTTTTGTTAAATTAAAGAAATTTAATTTGGTTTTATAAATTTGGGACTAAGTATTAGTTACATTACAGCACCACATTTGTTATATTTTTTTTTCGTTTATAAATTTACATGAAGAATTCAACGAATCAAATTTGGTTAAATATTTAGATTTGCTTGAATTTGGAACTATTTTGGTTTAATTTTTTGCCTATTTCATTTTAATATTGTTTCATATTCATTTATAAGCCG
Organism: Rhagoletis pomonella; assembly: GCF_013731165.1. Taxonomy (NCBI): domain Eukaryota; kingdom Metazoa; phylum Arthropoda; class Insecta; order Diptera; family Tephritidae; genus Rhagoletis; species Rhagoletis pomonella. The sequence continues at coordinate 49,076,401 of NW_023458558.1, forward strand.
CAATTGTTTTGTCGCTTTACAGCAACTACTACCTTCTTCTGCTTAAATTTTCTTCTTTGTAGCCAACGTTCGTCTCCAGTATTTTGTGTGCTCTCACTTATGTTCAAGAATATTTTAAACTAATTGCGTCTCTTCCCCATCCAGGCGTTATACAGTTTTAACATATTTATTTATTCTAATATCATCTTAGCGTATAGTAATGTACATTTAATATGTTATACTCATTTCCGCATATGGCCACTAACTGTCTTTCCTTTATTGCTAATATAAAGTTAAATTTATTTTAAACAGACTCTTCCGACAACAAAACCCATGGAATTTGCGAATTTTTCTTTTCTAACTTTTGTAACATAAAGTCAAACTTGGATTCACTTCGAACATCAGCAGCCGAATCAGGAAACACATTTTTCACAATACTTTGAATTAGACTGGCCACTTTATTCATATCGGCGTTCCCAGCGGAAGGTCTACAGCGAGATAAAAATAAAAGCCAATTTGGTTGCTTTTTATAAATGTAAACAGAAACCGCACCGTTCCATGATCTGTTATCAGGTTCTGATCGATTCTGGCAAGCGTTCATCTTCATCAGCCAAAGGTAAACAGTTTTGTCATTCGTTTATTAGGAAGTAACGATTTGCAGATACATTCCGGTGCAAATAAGGCACCATCTAAGTATCAAGTGTACTAATAGACCGTTTTACAGTATCACCGACGATATGTAGTTGAAGCATAGTAAGACATGCATAGATTTGCAAAAAAGTTGAACCGCTAGTTGGCATTGAAGTCAAAATAAAAAATATATTCCACATAAAATTAATTGTTTATTTGCGTTAAAAATTCGTTTAAAAACAATGTTATCAAAAAAAATTTCAAGTGAAATTTTCGTGACGTAACGTCATGTAGCGTCACGTCAGATAATTGGGCTGATAAAAAACAGGAAAATTTTTACATTTAAAAACGTGGAAAATTTACCTTAAGTACTTATTTAAAAAATTGCCAATAAAAAGTATACAAATAATCTTGGCAGATTTGCGGGGCCTTGCACTTTTGTAACCCAAGTCAAGCCCCACTTATGTTTTTTGTAACGCCACGCCAGCGCATATGTTTGCTTATATGTATATTTAAATCTATACTACCAAATTTTGAATTTTAAATTTTATTTCTTAACATTTTGTCACACAAATGTCACGTCTCGTCAGATTAGAAATACCAATATAGGCACGTATGTATGTACATATGTCCGCTTGTTCAATCGAATCGATCCTAATCTCCGTTGCTTTTAGAGTTCCATTTTGATAACACGAAGAGAAGCCAAGTCTAAATTTGGGATCAGTGATAAACTAACACGGCTATAAAGAGTATCCGCGATCCGTTGAGATTGCAGAAAAAGCAGCTCCCAAGTGCAAGACGATGTACGACTTTCCAACACAAAACGACTCATATGGGGACACATACCATTGCTGGCATAAAAAATTTTTTTATTGTGAAAGGCTTTGGATATGTATTTAGAATACAATATTAACACCACCAAAAACGTTAGTCTGTAGAGCAAACGCAAAATAACTCCTGCCAGCAGGGGCTACTTTAAGTTCGGTAGGCAATTGAAAAGTACAATCCTCTATCGATGAAGAAAAATCGCGCTCTATAAATCTATTATCAAGACACAGAAACGTGGATGATCATAAAGAAAGCTGCGATTACTTTGGTAGATTTTGAAAATAGTTTGGGCGATGCGTACCGCAGAAGAATGAATGATGAACTTTGTATAAGATATTTTTATTGATATGTACAGAGTCAAATACGTCTGTCGTTGGGTAGAGATATGTACAAGTACTAACTAATCTTCACTAGAATCAGGTATCAATAAAAAAATCATACGTAATCGTCATACAACTGTAGGTCCACAAATTGTCGGAAATCTTCAAAACGCATTCTACAAATTGTAAGAGAAACTCCGGCAAATACTTGAGTACAAAGTGAACGCGAAATATAATAATTTAAAAATATATGCGTTAAGATCCAAAGAACTAGGGATATGGAGAGATAAAAGTATCGGGTATTTCAGTATAATTGGGACCTGAAAGAAATTCCACAGGTCGTCCCCGGTCGAAATTCTGTATTCTGTATAACGATGACCTCCAAATGGAATGCATAGTTGCAGCAGACGTTTTCTCTGAAAACCTGGGATTATGGAGATCAATTACATATGCCTGATATTGCAAGTATTTTTCAGATAGGAGTATCTTTTACAACATATTCTAAGCAGTAAAAGACTCGTTTGAGCGCAATAAATAGTCAGATATGGAAAGATTTATTTTAAACCCCTGATCATAGCAGCGCATGAGTTAAACATTGGCCTCAATCGAAGACTCGACAGTTCTAGTTTCAAGAAGGAGGACGTTAATCTGTTTGCCTTTTAGTAATATGCTTTCTAAAAATTATATACATATACATTTTTTTAACAATAAAAACTAAAAATTAAATTAAAAAAAAGAAAAAATTATAATAATAAAATATAAAAAATTAAATTAAATTAAAAAAATAAAATATAAAAATTTAAAGAAAATTAAGTTATTAAATGCACAAAAAACTTTTTGAAAAAAATTAAAAATAAATAAGATAAGTTCCTAAAATTAAATTAAATAAAAAAATATTTTTTTCATTTTAAAGCAACAAAATCTAAAAATTAAAAGAAAATTTTTTAAAATGAAGGAAAAATAAATAAAATGAACTCCAAAACATTACATTAAATTAAAAATAAAAAATATTTTTCTTAAAAACAACACACAAATTCTAAAAATTAAACAAAGATTAAAATAAAAAGAAATCTTTTAAATATGAAAAAAATTTATAAAACAACTATAAAAATTAAATGAAATTTCAAAAATATATATTTCTCTATTTAAACCAATAAAATCTAAAAATTAAAACAAAATTAAGTTAAAACAAGAAAAAAAAATTCATCAAAAAAAGAAGGACATTTCGGTTCCGAGGACTTGAACCTCGAGCCGGAGTAGCGCGAGCAAACCATCTTCATTGGAAACATGCTCAATTGCTTTTCAACATTAAAGTTGGCTATTTTTTTAAAACTTTCTTAACGGAATAAACAAAATCTATCAAACTATCTTGCCTGCACTGTCTTTTTCAATTGTCTCACAAAAGTCTGGCAATTATTTCAGCCCGAATTGCCCAAGGCGATAAACGTCTATAAAGTTAAAAAAGAAAATTTAACAACTTCTACTTTCGTAGGACATACGGTAGAAGGCCTTAAGTTCTACTAAAGCTGCTTCTTTAATTAATAAAAGTCATACTTCTGAAAAGGGTTTACAATGTCAGCTTGAAGATGAGAGTGATGCTTTTCTAGAAAACAAAATATGTATCTCTATTAATGATTAGCCCGCTAATTTTTTGTGTTGAATTGAACTACATATTTTGAAAAGTGTCATATTTTACCAATTATTTTCAAATTTGCACTCCGCAATTGCTTTTCAGTTTATTGTCCCAACACTGAAGCGGCTGCTGATGCACCTCATGATTATTATCTCTCTCGTTTTGCTTTTTGTACATTACATACATACATATAAGTTGTGTATTAACTATTACATATGTACGTGTAGCTTAGTGATAAACTTGTTATTATTAATAATAGTAGTTATTTTTTAAAGTTTAATGGATATTTTACGGTTCTCAAATTTATTGTGTTCTCTTGGCTGCTAGTTGTTATATTGCATGTATACATACATATGTATGTATGTATGTATGTATGTATGTATGTATGTATGTATTGTGCTGCAACATTTCAAGTCGAACTATGCCGCCCAAACTATTGTAGGTAACTACAGTTATGTATGCATGTGTATACTCGTATGTATATTTAATTTTTTACGACTAGTCACCACTATATATGTATGTATGTATATGCTCACGTGGTCTTTTTGTTACATACACACTATATACCTACTTATTTATGCACCTACATAAATACGTACGTATGTATGCATGTGCGTTTATAATTTCTAGAATTTTCTTTTTATAGATTACTCTCTGTGTTTGTATTGGTTTGTCTGTTTCTTCTTTACCTGTGTTTGTGTGTGTTTTTGTGTGCCTTTGACTAAGTATGTAGGTATCTCATAAATTAATTATTGCTAACTTGAATTAAATATTAAAATACTTCACCAGAACTCGTCAACCGTTCACTGCTTATCCAAGAACTCGCCACCTCAAACCTACAGTCTTCACTCAAACAAAAACAATTTACACATACCATTCTTTCACGTCCTTGGAATCACGTTTTTTCGGTTTGGGTTGCACCAGCCCGGCCATTTGCGGACGGCCATCGGCCCCAGTGCTGGCCATGCCGGAGCTGATGCAGCCATAGCCGACCGTGCCGCCGCCACCACCTCCGCTGACTCCAGAAGCGCCGAGCATGCTGCCACTACCGCTACCACCACCACCAGTGCCACCGCCACCTCCACCGCCTCCTGTATTATGCCCATTTGTTAAATTCTGATGATGTGTCCCGTGGTGGCGTTGCTGATGATAGGAACCGTTTGTGCTGCTATTGCCCAGCAATGCCGCATTGGGATTATGCCCATAGGCGGCGGCCTTTTCTCCTTCCGTCTTGTAGTTGCGATCACCGGTCGATTTGAGCCACAGCACCAGCAGTATGACAAGTATAACAGCTATCAGTATACCGGCTACAATACCGATTATCATAGCCGTGCGCTCCTCCTCGATGGAGTTAACGCGTCCCCCTTTACCCTTGGAGCGATAATTATTCCCATACGAAGGCGGTTGCTGTGGTGGCATTTGATAGTATGGCGGCGACTCATGTGGCGGCGGTATATGTGGCGATGGCCGTTCTCCTGGTATAGATATATGCTCGCCATTGAATATCATATTTGATTTATCATCGTCCTCTCCATGATGCCGTTCACCACCATTTCCGCCGCTAAATACTTGTACTATATCGTATGGCGTTGTTGGGTGTTCGGTAGCTGTGGAATGAACTTCGGGTGGTGGTGTTGCTTGGCTAGTTGTTGTGGTCAAGGTCGTTGTAGATGTTCGCTGCGTAGACGTAGTGTAGACGGATGTGGGTGTCGATGTCTGGCGCTGCTGGGTAACTATGTTCGTAGTAGCGCTATATGGGACGGTAGTTTCACGCGGTGCATACGTCTGACTTTCGGTTCGAGTCACAACACTACTGGAACTGGTGCTACTTGAACGCTGCTGTTCTGTGGTTGAGGACGTATCAGTGCGGCGGCTCGTACCATCTGTGGTGGACGACACGATTTCATTGTTGCTCTCTGAAATTAATGTGCATAGTTTAGTACATAGATATGTGTGTATGTCTGAAATGCTTAACTAAATGGGCACGACTTTACCCAGATAAATACCCAACCACGAAATTGGAACCAAAAATAGTTATAATTATTTGATTTTTAAAATTCTGACAGCGGATTCAGAATTAGCGACTCCGAAACCCCGCTAATACGAAAATTCGAATAGTTTCTTTAAAGCTTCGAATTTTGGCCGCACTTTTGGATTTCGGCTGCACTGTGAGATGGATCGCTTAAAACTCTGACTAACATTTGGAATACTTTTTTAGGTTTTTGAAAAAGCACCTGTTAAAGACGTTAAATTCAATTTTGGCATTTTAACGCCATATGGGTTCACTGGTAATATAGTAATTCGGATAAAAGAGGAAAAAGAACTTTCACTTCAGTTACGAGCGGGATCCACCCACAATTTAATCCGAATCTTTACAACAGTTTTGGGTATGCAGTTTTATAGTCGATGCAATTTAAGTGTCATAAAATGCAAGTTTCAACCGGCTGAAAAATTCCGTTGATTTTTGAGAATTTTTCTTGGTGACCGGAGGTTTTTTCATATAACAAATGTCATTTACAAAAACTGGCGTTGATTTTTTTTTTTTTTAATTTTGTTGCAAACGGTCTGCAAAACTGCAAAAACCCGGGGGACTATGAAACGGCCCGTAAAGATTCAGATTCAAAAGCTCAAAATTTTTATGAAAATTTGTTAATTTTTTATTACGTTTGAAACTTTGACTTATGTATGCATATGGTTTTGGCTAAAGCTTGGACAATGTTTTAACAGAAAAATAACTTGAAAAACGATGAGAATATTTCAAAACGAATCAATACCTGAACACTTGTTTGAAATTTTAAAACAACACTTTGAAGAAACCTTTTTATTTATTTATTGTTAATTTACTCAAAATATTTATGAATATGCGTAGGGTTTTTAACAATTCGATAAATAAGTAAAACAAAAAACAAAAACACTTTATCAATAAAACTGTGCAACTCTAATTATTCTCTAGTAAGTATTTTTTTGTAACTTTATTCGTCTTTTTTGTTTGTCGTTTATTGCCAATAAAAGCACATCAACATATATTTAAGCTTATTGCTGATTAAGACATAGATATGTACATGTATATGTATGTACCCACCAAACAATTTGTGTTGCCCGCAATAAGAAAAGGTGTCGCAAACGGCAAACAAATTTATTGCCGGTAATATCGCCATCGTATCGATTTATTACTATCGAGTGAGTCGTTTTCTTATCGCCTTATTATTGCTACAGGCGGTATTTGGAATGATTTTGTTTTTTTAATAAATCATTTATTTTTTGCAAAAAAAATTGGAACTTAAAAACGGAATTAATTCGTTCTGTCGCTATGGGACTTTCTATTTTTTTCAATCCTATCTTTGGCATAAATTAGATGCTTTTGGACAAAACTATTGACGGGAAATTCATAAGTTTTTGGAATTTTTGATGACATAATTATTCCAAAATTGGCATGAAAGAAACAATGTGGCCGATTTCTCACTACGGCAATAAATGTGCGAGTCGCCAATTTATTGCCATTGACAATTGTTACCTATTTCTCATGTTTTGCATGGTGGGATGTTTTACATGGTGGGTATGCTCAAATACATAAACATATGTACAATAGATATGTATGTATGTATGTATGTATGCGTGTAAGTGCAGACTTTTTAAGTTTTCAAAATCAAAATGGGTCAGATCTGTGCATTTTCTGCCGATATGTGTAAATACATATGTATGTAGAAGAGACATTCGAAGCTATAAACTAAATTAATAGAGATACGTGATTTTAAAGTTTAACAATGTGCATATCTACATAAACGTTTTTTCATACATATATACATACTCAAATGCATACAAACAATGTTGCATGCATACTCCTACATACATACATAGATAAACCTATAGACTTTTCCAAATACATACATACAAACATCTCGCAACTTTACTACATATAATTACACACTAACTCTTACAATCAGACTCGATTCATATTCGTAGATATTTTTCTGTAAATTTGCATTGTATTGTACATTCTATTTATGTAGTATGTATGCTAGAACAAAAATGCATCCATGTAATATTTATATATGACCATATATACTATATGTATGTATGTACAATTGGCAAGCGCGTCAGATAGTATACAATGCCTTTAGTATCTACATATGTACATATGTATGTATGTTTGAGTAGCCATCACGTCGAGTGGACACCTGAGAGGTGGTTGGCATGCTTTTGCATTTTTGTTTGATGCAGCTGTTACCGTTGCTTTAGCTTGAGTGGTCGAGCCGCGTTGTTCAAGTGGCGTTGGCGATAGCTGTAGTGATAACGATACCGCAATTTTATCGGGTTCGCCCGAACAGTGAGTGCCCGGCATGATGGTGGTGATGTTGTCTTTTTTGTTGTTAGCATTGTTGTAAATTGCAAGTGTTGTTGATCGTGATCGTGGTCGTGGTCGTGGTCGTGGGCATGGTCGTGTTGTTGTGAGTTATCTGATTTTATTGTTTAACTTTCTATTTATTTCATTTTCATTGCATTTTACTTTAGCTTATTTCTCTTTTTTTTTGTTTTTTGAATACTTCAAATTGCAATTTCTTGTCGTGTTGTTGGAGTCACGTTCGCCTCACATTTCACTGTTTCTACGATTGCACTCGATGCAATTGGCAAATCCATTGCACGATCAAAGTCAGAAATATGAAGAGTTCATTTTCTGAAAGAGATAATTCCAACTCAGAATCATGAATTCAAGATTTCAAGTTGTGGAACAGCGAGTAACAAGTAACGAGTAACGAGCTTCCATGGGCGAACGGCAGTGGTTGTGGTGAATGTATGGCTGATTGGTTGATTGGCTGATTGACTGATTTTGATTGTTTGACTGATTGATATGTTGATTTTATGTATGTACGAGTATATATTTAAGGAGCTGGCAGTTTATTTGTCTGCCTGAGCGAAATTTAATGCTTTTGAACTACGATTATGTCCGACGTTATGAAAATGTTTACTAAGTTGATTTAGCCATATCTAAAGATTCATGAGCTACCAGGTCGAAGCCATGTTACACATACATATGTACATATATATCTGAATGTATGTATTCAAAGGCTCATAATGTAATACATCCCACCAAACAATTTGTGTTGCCGGCAATAAGAAAACGTGTCGCCCTCGGAAACAAATTTATTGCCGGTAATATTGCCATCGAATCGATTTCCTATTACCGGTCGCTCTAAAACGTCCGCCGAAGGCAACTCGCCTGGGTGAGTCGTTTTCTTATTACCTGAATGAGTCCTTTTCTTATCGCTTTAGGCGATATTTGGAATAATTTTATTCTTCTTAATACTTCATTTATTTTTTTGTATACCAAATTGCAACTTACAATCGGAATTAATTAATTTTCTCGCTGTGAGACTTCCTATTTTTTCAATCTTGTCCTTGGACATAATTTAAATGCTTTTGGCCAATGCTATTGACGCCATATTCATAAGTTTCCGAATTTTTGAGAACTTTTTTTATTCAAAATTGACATGAACGAAGTGGTGTTGCCGATTTGTCACCACAGCAATAAATCGGTGAGTCGCCAATTTGTTGCCATTGACGATTGTTGCCTATTTTTCATGTTTTGCATGGTGGGATGTCAACATACATATGTATATGCCCCATATGTATGTATGTGCATATTACATAGGTATCTATGCATGTACATATGCATGTAGTGTGTACAACTACGACCTAAACTACAGCTACTTTTTTCGGTTATACATATGTACATAAGTAAATAATCGGCAAAACGTAACGAATTAATAAATGAACTCATGCAAATATATAAATAAAAAGTTAATAGGAAAAGTTTGCTCCAAACGCTGTGTTGAAATCGTTTAATACTAATTATGTATAAATAATAGGAGGGGAACACAAAGAGGATTTGGGAACATACTCAAGCCGGTTTTGGCGTTGTGCAACTTTCAGTGTATTTTTCCCACCAAACAATTTTTGTTGCCGGTAATTAGAAAGCGTGTCATCCTCGGCGACAAATTTATTGCCGGTAATATCGCCATCATATCGATTTGTTATTACCAGCGGCTCTAAAACGTACGCCGAAGGCAACTCGCCTGATGTAATCGTTTTCTTATTACCTTATTACCTGAACTAGTCGTTTTCTTATCGCTTTATTCTTGCCACAGGGTATATTTGAGTAATAATTGCTTGAAACAATTTTATTCTTTTTAATATTTATTATTTTTTTTTGTTAATAACTCCCCCTCGCATGCCATGGCGTATGAGTTATGTATCGAAATCAGTATTTACAGCCGTATTCTAATAAAGTAGGTAACCAGACTCAGCTCATCACTGTTTGCCGCAACAACACAAGCTTTTAAGTTTTTCTTCATTTCCTTAGCACTTAAAATCTAATTCTTTGTGGCACATTTTTCGGCGCACTAGTGATGTGTAGACTGCCGATGTTTATGCAGAAAACGAAACCTAAAAATATGTACCACAAGCTATTTGTGAACTGATGTTATGGATTTCATCTAATATAACAGTAATTGTTCCTAAACGATTTATTTCATTCTTATCATTTTTTCTAGCATCATATTAATAAAATCACACGCTAAGAAGTCGCCGTGTCTGAAACCGAAAGGTACCGAAAGAATCGGAGAGATTCTTCTGACGAAGCTGGTGATCATTTTACATAACGGTTTCGGATTCGCAGAGATACCAAATTCAGACATCGCGTTGTATTGACATCTCCTTTTTGTACTGTCGAAATCAGTTTTATAATCGGCAAAGAATATTTGGTGAATCACCAGGCCTGAAGCCACACTGATATTTCGTTGATAGTGGTGTTTAGCTTTTGTCAAAATTCGCTAGCTAAGATATTGTACGCAATGTTTAAGGGGCCGCGGTAATTGGTAAAATTGTCTGGGTCGCTTTTCTTGTGCATCCAGTCATCAGGCGGGTCGTCAGCTATAGCATCTTTGTGGTTTTGCAGCCCCGAAATTGCTATTCGTGTCTGTTGTTGTAACGGTTGGAGTGACAGTCCTTGGCCAGATATGAATCTGATTCGTTCAGGTTACGTAGACCCGACTGTTGTGGGAGCGGCTATTCGTTTTTCATCATAGTCGCTGGTACATTTACATTTACAGCCATTCAGTTGGGTGAATAAGTGTTTACATATGTATCAATCCCGTTTTCAGCTTGAACACTGAAAACGTGTCTTACATCCAACATTCAGTTATGTGAGACCATGGGCAGCGCTCCCCAGTGAGCTCTAAAACGTCCTTAAACCGAATACCGTGAAGTATACTAAAGCTTCCTCTCTTTCTTCTGTAGCCCAAAGCTCCACCCGAGTTCAATAACGCCTCTCACACGTCGGTTGCTCACGTTTTTCAGGGTGCGCAAATGCAGATTTAAGAGTAGTGTTGGAAAGCATAGAATACGTTTGAGGATCGAGTTATGTGATATCGATACTTTTAAGGAGTCCCGAGTACTTTCTTTAAATATACACATCGCACACTGTCTTCAAAAGAGTCACAACTCAAAATAATACGTTTGTCAGAAAATGCGAAAACTATTTCTTAGCACAAGATAATCATATGGGCAAGGGCGGTATACTCGTAGGTTGTTTTTTTAACAAATTTTAATAAAAATAAAAGCTCTGCGTACATTTTTAGCGCATAATCCCAAAAATGCCAAATTTTTACTTGTGATTCTTTTGAAGATGGTGTGCGACATGTTGGTAACATTTCAATGCTTAGTATAGAAATCTCACGAGCTGGCAGCACTTCATTACTAAATTAATATATTAATCCCAAATTATGTCGGTTGAAAGGCTGAATGTACTGGGTGCAAGTATTGTACTTGAAAATTATTGAAACTTAAAATTGAGTATAATCATTTCTGAATAGCGATAAATGTAAATAGAACTCAATACTTTGAAGTATCTATTCTGCCTTAATACTGAGTACTTTCGTGTTCCTTAAAGTTCTGTGTACTTTCGAGTTATTTTGTGAGTACTTTGGAGTACTCATTATCGATAGTCCTTTAAAAATCGGGTACACTCGATTCTTCTGAGAATGAAGTTATGAGTACTTTTGGTATCGATACTGCCCAACACTGCTGAAAAGTGGGAATGGAGGATGGCCGAGCAACAGTAATTATAGCTATTATTCCTAATATTTTAAAATTAGGGATTATATAGAAAACAATTCAGAGGCTTCTCTAATAGGCCAAAGAAATGATAAAAACCGCTACAACTCTAACAAAATTTTAGAGTTTCGATTATATTAAATCTTTTGAGTGAGGTAACTCAAAATTCAGGTCGGGAAATATAACTTCTTGTTAATCGTACAGATTCAACGCAGTTAATACATAATCAGGTACAGCAGTCGTTTTTTAGTTAGTGTATATAATCATGAAGAAAAAAATATTTGCATTCATTGGAGGTAAGTCCTATGCATTGATTTATGCAAAACAAATTTCATATTTTTTTTAGTTGATCGCACTTTACATAGATCTACATAGGTGTGCGATATGATCAAATATTTCTCGGCTTGAATAAGTGTACCTTTCATAAGCGGATAAAACACATAATAGGTGCTGCACTTTCAGTATTCTGAAACTTTTCGCTAAAAAAAATGTAATTTTAACATATGGTGCAATAATTTTTCAGAATCCAAGGCACCACAATTCATGCCTATTTTCATGAAAAAGTATAGTGATGTCATGCGCTAGAGAGCTTATAAGTTTTGGACAAAACTTTGGCACAAAGTTTTCCAGAATTTACGAGCAAAATAAAGTCCAAAATCATCATGATTCCATGTTCAAAACAAAAATATACAGTTCTTTGAACTCAGTTACTTGCGACGATAGTTTAAACCCTTCACGACAGAAATTGAAGAAATAATTCTGCGAATCCAAATTAAGTGCATATTCGCATTTTCGACTCTAAATAAAATTATCAATTGTCTAAAAAATACATTTTCTCTTCCCCGTTTCACCATCCTTCCCCCTGCCCCACATTTACTATGTACCTTGTTAACAGAATTATTGTGAGTGAAATGCCAATGAAATGACTATACGACTACTAACTATATGGCAACTTAACGGTTAAGAAAAGCACTCTTACTATATACATACATACAAACAGCACGACAACTTACCTGATCCTTTTGCCGTGCTTGTTGAAGTGAACTGCTCAGTGGTTTCACCATAATCGCCCGATCCATGCAGACAATCCTCATCATCGCAGGCGCGCTCAGTGCCATTTGTCTTGTCGGTGTTAACATTTTGTGCTGCTGTTGTTTGCTTTGTCGGCGGTACATAAACGGGCGTTATCAGATCATCGCCACTGCCTGATTCGAATGGTGGCGTACACTCATCTTCGTCATCGCCACGACAACCCGAACCGGCACCCGAAAATATTAAATCATCTATGGCACCGGGATAACCGCTGGCCGGAGTCTGCTCGCATTTATTATGGAATGTAAGGGAACAAATTTAAAGAAAGAAATATTCGTGAAAGCTAAATGATTAGCTAAATTTTAAGGACATTTATTACGTTTAATGAGTACGTATGTATGTATGTATAGACAAGCAGTGCAGTTGGAGTGCAAGTAGATGAGTAAAGTGTATTTTATAGAATGTACGAGTATGATTAGAAGCATGCATAATGTTTTGAACGAGTAGTATTCTGTTCTGTTATAATAACATACATAAAAGGAGGAAGGTGAGCATAGGGGAGTATGTAAGAAATGTGCTTGGATTGATTGATGGAATTTTTAAAATTAATAAAGTTGTGTTTTGGAATTAAAAATAACACTGTAGGGAAGCTAAAATTACAATAAAATGCCGAGATAACTATGCTTAATTTTGGGTCGCAGATTGCGGATCTGTATATCGTTTTTCTATATCAGATATTGTAAATTTTCATTGCGTTTTTCTATATCAGATATTGTAAATTTTCATTGCGAATGAAGAAAAATTCAGAATTTAAAATGGAGAATGTTGCTCATACGCCATGTACCTACAAGTTAATACGAATACGGCCATGTACCATATGGCGTATGAGTAACATTATTTCCTGCTCCAATTGTGACACTATTGCAGTAAATGAGAGATACTATGTTCACTTGTACTGATAGCCTGTTGGCAATCAGGGCTCTTAGGTATTTGATTATATGGTCAAGAAGCGTCTGACTTTTCCCTCGATGCCATCAGATTTCTTCGTTATCAAACTGATTTGGGTTCCAGGTCACAGCAATGTCGCAGTTGACTTTATGGCCGATGTATTAGCAAGACAGGGAACTCTCGACAAACTGTAAGGAAACGGTAGGATCTCCACTGGATACTTAAGCGTTACTTCTAGATCGATGGGCTATCAATCAACTCAGCGAATGTCGGCCGGAAACCTTGAAATGCAAGGTAGCTAGGTCCTTCTGGCCACGAGTTAACCCATGGCGGCCAAGGGAGCTTTTAACAAGTTACATATCTAGTCACTGGTGGGAGTTCTAATTTATTCGGTAAAGGTCAACGTTGCCTCAACCCCCTTTTGTGCAACATTTGTATGGAACTTGATGAAGTAAAATCATATCACATACAGCTGCTACTGAGCTGCTCAGCTTTCACGAGCTTAAAGTATAAACACCTTGGGTCTTACTTTTTTCTCACCCCCGAGGAACTCCTGATGTTAGTGATGGCCGCTTGTGGAGCTTTGTCGTAACAACGGAGCGTCTTTCAACTAATCTTTTTCCATTTCCCTTCGTGTCATCTTCCTCTTTTAATGGCAATAAAACGTGCTATTAACTTAGACACGACAGTCGTATTTACTTAACCGGAGTGACCCTGATTTATATCTGGCAAGGGACTGTCACGCCAGCATCATTCCCCAAAATCCCTTGGAAAATTGGTGGGCTGTTACAACAGAAAAACTACAACTATTAACTTATTGGTCTAAGTGTGCCTTAGGGTGGTCCAAAAATTCTCATCCCCTAGGATTGTTCTATACCGAAAAAATCTATTCCTATGTTTTTTTTTTTAAATCAAAGAATATTTAAAGGTCGCTCAAAGCGCCCAAAGTTTTCCATATATGTTTCTACTTTTCGTAGAAACGGTATATAATTCTTAAAAATCAATATTTTTGCTATCGGAGAGAGCATTACAATTCCGACTTTACTGTTTTTGGACCAGCCTAGTGTGCATCCACCTACAATGTATTAATCAGTTTATTATCTTCAGGAACCTAGATCCCAATTGTCATTTAAACGAATTTCGATCCTACTACATGAAATGCCTTTAACAACTTCGCTTTTTATGCATTTTACTAGAAGGGATCGAAGAATACGTATGTAGGTATTGATGTATATCATTAACTATCGATATTTATATTAACCTAATAAAGTATCTGAATAAGCAAATAAGGAATTATTTAAATTTTCAAAGGATAAAAACAATTTCGCCATAAACCAAAATTAATTTTTTAAATACAAAGCTTACATAAAAAAAAAACTTTATGTATGTATGTTTGTGTTCATAGGTTTTTGTGGTTAGTGCAGTAGCATAAAAAATGGCTAAATATTTAATAAGCGTTCTCAAATGCCAACCTGCTCTCATGAAAGTTACTTTAGTTATTTAGCTTAGGGCGGTATTGTCACTTGCGAAGCGAATGAATTTGGCGAAGCGAACGGTTTGGCGAAGCGAATGGATTGGCGGACGCAACTCAAATATACATTAAGAGTGTTCTCTTTTACCAGCTTGTGCAAGTTCGTTGCATCGCGAACACTATTAATACCTTCTCTTCCTTTTAATTCGCTTCTCCAAACCGTTCGCTTCGCCAAAATCATTCGCTTCGCAAGTGATTTAAATTTAGCTTGCCTAATGACATCGAAATACATTAACTACGCATAGTTGAATAGCTATGTACATTAGCATTGACTTTATAGCTTCCCCATGAGAGCATGCGGCATTTACTTTAATTTAGAAATAATTACGAGAAAGAATGCAAATGCAATATTATAATATTTTACATCGAAACAATCCACAATGTTATTACAATGAAAAGTTTACAAATATACAGGTATAGCATATGATAATAATTTATGGGCCATATCCTTAAGTGGAATGTAAATTAGTATTTACAATTAATGTACAAAATTAAATGTATTTATTTAAAATGTTTATATTCAACAAGTGTATTGAGCTTGAGGCCAAAACAAAACAAAACAAAACAAAAACACATTTATTTACATATAATGTTCTAAATATGGCCAAATCGGCCACGGTTTATTCTAATAGGAACCAAAAATTTTGTACGCCCAAGTATGATAGACATTTTATTTTATTATTTATTGTTTATAAATGAATTAAATTTTTATAAATCATATCGATGGCTGATAGAGAATCGCCCTACCTCGGCAGACAGTTCAGTTCGAAAACACCCTATGTCAGAAAACTTTTCAAGGACGTCCTACTTCAGGATTTGACTGAATCTTATTGAAAAACACCCCATCTCAGAATTTGGTTGAATAACGCCCAATCTCAAACGAAAATACATTGAAAATGTGCAGAAATAGGGCGTTTTTAAATTGGCTGCTGAGATAGGGCGTTCTTCAACCAAATTCTGAGATAGGGTGCTTTTCAATAAAACTCAGAAATAGTGCGTTGTTGAAAAATGTTCTGAGATAGGGCGTTTTCGAACTGGCTGCCGAGATAGGTCGAACTTCCACTCAGCCATCGATATTTTTTGAGTCATACGTTTCTGAGACAAACACACCGTAGTAAATTTCAGAATTACATTTCTCGACTCAGCTGCACAAAGTGTGCTTTTTTAACACTTCATGCGAATTTATCGTAGCGCTTTCGACAGAAGCAATATATTGAAATGAAACGAAATGGCTTTGAAAGCTTTTCACGGAAGTCTGGTCGAAAGTAGTGTTCTTTGAAAAAAACATGCAAAATCCAATGAATACATTCCAAAAAAAAAAAAAACGTTTTTTTGTATTTTTTATTATACTAATATTATAGATTTTGAGACTAGAAACAAGATTCCACTGTTTACAAACGAAACAAAATTTCAACCCCTCAATTTGAAAAATGCATTATATATTGCATTATTTATGATTTGCATGCAGCTGTGCATCCTTAATGCAATTTTACATCCCTCGAAAAACAAATGAGTTTTAGTGCTATTCACGACCTTTGATTTAAGCCTTTAGGCCCTTTGAGA
Source organism: Rhagoletis pomonella (assembly GCF_013731165.1). Lineage (NCBI taxonomy): Eukaryota > Metazoa > Arthropoda > Insecta > Diptera > Tephritidae > Rhagoletis > Rhagoletis pomonella. The sequence goes on from NW_023458558.1 coordinate 49,092,977, forward strand.
GCTAAATTATTAGGATTCTGAAATTTCATTCCACATTTTTTCGAAAAATCCGAAAACTACCATATTTCAGTAAATATTAAATCTAAATTATTGCTAATTATTATGTGAAGTCGAATTTTCTCGCACATAATGCGCCGCCTACGGAAAATGGTTACCCAGAAACGACTTGAGAATTCCCAAAATCTTAACTGACATTCTTTATTATATTACATATTTACATTTGTGTGTGCATGTTAGTGTTTATGTAGTATTCCATTCAGTGTTGAATAAATGGCTCATAAATTATTTAATCATATAACTAAAGAGAGATATTGATTGATTGATCGATTGATTGATTGATATTTTTGCAAGACTTATTTACGATGAGAATAGTACTTGAGATTTGAAGAGATTGCAAGTTTGATTGTTTAAAATAAATTCCCTAACCTGCTGCATTCTTTGCAGATCATTTCTATCTAATACTCCAGTTACCAATTGAACATCTCCTCGTATGGTTATGTGTGGGTCACGTTCAACCGCCAGATCCAGTATGCGTAGCTTATTCACCGACAAACCGGCAATAACACCCGCAAATGGGCGTTCGATACGCGTGCGACCGCCACGGCTAAATTTTCCGCCCACCTGGATGCTGGACATAGTATTGAAAACGGTCGATTGGTGTCCTACAAAGGGGTACATAAATACATAGCATTGAGAATTTAAAGAACAATGATTTGCTTGGACTCTTATGCCTGAGATACCTTGTGGATTCAGCGTTTGTACATTGTAGTCGTCGAGCTGTAGTGTGGCATTGCCACCTTTGCGGCTAAAACGTACCACATGGTAAGTGTTATCATTCACTTTTGTACCAATTTCGCCCAATGGCAGATCGCGTGTACCAATATTGTAAACCATAAAAATGTTGCCTTCAACTATCTCGAGTTCCATGTAATCCTGAGTCGTTGCGCTCTCAACTCGCAGAATAACTGCATCTGATTTTGTTGTTATGAAACCCAACGCCAAATTGTCCTCCTCCGTATCGGCTTGCATATTCTCCGGATATGAATATTGAATTATACCCTTGTTGTTGCCAAATTCATAGGCAATCGATTCTATTTAGAATGAAGTGAAGTAGAAACAGAAGTTAGTTATTTGACGAAATGAAGTATGAGCTCTGCTCAATGGACTTACCATCGTAACACGTCGGGCCGGTGTATGAAGTCATGTCGCACTCACAGACATAGGCATTCCATTGTTGTACGCAAACGCCACGATTGGCGCATGCATTCTGGCTACACTTGGTTGGTCCTTCACAGCCCGTCACCACCAACGAGCTGGGCACCACTGCATCGCTGGTCAGTGTGGGTGATGTGTCGCCCAAATCCAATGAAGCCAAACAACCTTCAAAGCCGGAACGCGACGAGATGGACGCTGGCAGTTTGGCGTACATGTCCTTAAAAACGCCACCTATGTACAGTATACCCGAAAGCTCCAAATGCATGCTATTGCCGGTCAAAGTCACTATCTCAAAGGAATCGTCAACGGTGAGCGTATGCGTTTTCGGCCCCGGCCGCCTTATGCTCACTTGATGCCAACGATTGTCATTCATGTGTATGCGCGATTTGTCACGCATTGTTATTGGACCGTCGCCAATGTCGAAGGTATAATGAATATGTCCATTGACCAACTCCAAAGCAATGAAATCATTGCGACGCCCGTCATTGAAGAGCACCAATCCATTGGGTTCAACGGTTTTGAAACGGAAATCCACTGAGACGCTTGAATATGCTTTGAGCATCGGTAAGCCTACATAGGAGTGCTTGGAGCGAAAGGTGGCAGCATGATAGGGATTACCGGGTGGTGAGTTAACAAAACGCGCCGTCAGCTTGAAAGTGGCGCTCGGCAGTGCCGACAACTCCGGGCCCAAATTCTTAACAATATCAATATATCTGAAAGCAATATAGCAAAGCATACATTTGCATGCGTGAAATCAATGTATAGAAAGTCAGCGCGCAAAAGAAGCCAAATTCACCTTAGCCCATTGAAAATGAATCCTTGTAGTTGGCCAATAAAATTGGGCATTGTCGATGTCATTTGAATTTCCTCCTCGGCATGGAACATTCCACCCAAGTGAATGGAACGTATCTCAATGGTACTGTGGCGGCCGAGTATAGTCTCCGCTGTCGGAATATACATATTTACGCTAGATAAAATACTAAATCACACATGCAACGCACACCTAATTCAGCTACAGCATAATTAGTTAGTATGAATACTCGTTAGTCAAATTAAAATATATATTATTAGGCAAATACAACATACTACATACATACATATGTATTTACGAAAGTATGTAATATAAGTATGTGCGTGTTGCAGATAAGAGGACGGACGCGCTACTACATATGTATGTATGTCACAGCTCCTCAAATCACAACATATTTATAATATCATTAAATTACAAGAAGCATGGTTAGGTATATGTATGTATTTGTTTGTATATATCACGATTAAAAGTGGCTTTAACCAATAATTCACTCAGTGAAAGGCAATAAAGTAAGTTGCATAGTAATAGTAATAGTTCGAGTATTAATCTGATAATTACGTATACGAGTATAGCTGTAGACATACATATACATACGTACATATATTACAGCCATTTCGTGACTATACATATATAATTTATGCATGTATGTAAGTATGCATATATGTATATCTTTTGTATATATAT
>NW_023458558.1:49095786-49104462 GCF_013731165.1 Rhagoletis pomonella
CCCCCTGTCAGGGGTATGTTATGTATGTATCACCAGCACTTCTATTTGCCCTACTACGTGTCGTGCCGTGTCGTTTTTTTCATTCTAAAAAAAAAAAATATGTAAAAAAGAATCAAAAATGAAAATTCGAAACTAGTTAGTAAGCAAAACAAGCAGTATAAATAATGAGGGACAGATATTTGAACTCCTTTGCAAGAACAACAATTATGAATTTGCTTAATTTTGATTACTGTTGCTTCTTTGTGTTTTTTGTTAATTATTACTATTATTATTTATTTTCGTTTTTGTATTACTTACCCAAAGATTTTGTATTTTGTTAGTCGAGTGCGTTAGTTGGCCACACAGAACAACATACACAACCAAACAAATAGTTACACAAATACATATGTATGTACATATGTATTCGCAATTTTTTTTATGTATATACATACATACATAATTGTTCATATGTGTGCGTGTGTATGTGATTCAAGGCAATAGCCTCGTCTCTGCCAAACGTACTCGCTTCACCACGTCGTTTTACTTTACTGTAAATACTCGTTAATACAAACGTACAAGTACTCGTATTTTTTTTTGTTTTTGTTTATGACAATGTTAGCCAGTACCTACTTTGCAATCACCAATCACCATCACCACCACCACAAGTAAACCAGTAACCTTACACCAATATGAAATGCGAAAAATAGCCAAAAATCGAATTACCTAAATATCAAGTATACGTAATGGTACACCAAACTAAAAATAGGTAAAAAATTAGATATTCTCCACTTTTTGCATCATTGCATTTTCCATTTTATATACGACATAGTTTGCCATTTTTGTGTGTTGAGAAAAACGAAGATTTATTTGCATATGTATCTACAACAAATAGGGTTTATGATTCTATCAAACAACCAACAGAAAATATATTATTTAGTTATATTTTATTCGTCAAGGTGTACAAAATTTTGCAAATGATTTGTAAATTTCTTTGTTTTACTTTTTGATTTTACAAAATACACTCAAAAATGCAGCTCGAGTGCGTGTTTTGTGCAGTGAAATTGACGATTTCTTCTTCTATATTAATTTACATTTCATTTACTGAAATCATATTTTACATTAAAGATCATTGTTGATGCCTAAATTGTACTACTATTTGAATATTGGCCCATTGATTATGGTTAACAACATTCTTTCATCTCTTCTCCTAACTATATATCCTTTTCTCAACGTTTTTTTTTTTATTCTGTAAAAATTAGAATACGATGATCACTTCTCCAGCATACTCGTATTATAATTAACACATCTTACATCTCACATTGATACATAATTACATACTAACATCTTATAAACTCATTAATTCAGCTACATATTTATTATTCAAATTTGTTTGTTACGATTTTGTATTTACTTACATACATATTGTACCTTTTACAATACGTTTTTACTTGTATCGAACTTTGATTTGTTTCAAATCCAACATTGGGCACCAAATAGCTTCGATAAAGTGAACTAAAAATTATGAATAGAACCAGTGATGGGCACAACTGTACACCAATGTCGTTCCGAGAGGTCCCAAAAATCCTAAAATAACCCCAAAAATAACAAAATAATGCCGACACCAAGAGAATCCTGGACAAATCCCCTATGATCTAACTAAGGAAAAGCCAAGAATAAAATCGCAGAGATCTTAACAAATTTCGAAAAGTCAAATAGGAAAAAAAGTATTTATGCATTTAATTGTCAAAAATGACAAAGTTGGGCATTAAAAAATATTCGGGTCATTCCGTTAAAAAAATTGTCATTAAGTTAGTTTCGATTTGGCATTTTTTTTAATGGCATATATTTTTTTGTGATTTCAATGCATGGTGGAAATTCGGCATAAGCCCCAAACGAACGAAAAATAACACTAAAGATGGCACTACGCCAAAACCGGTTTGTCGCCAAACCAAACTTGACAAGGGATGACGGAAATTCGTACCTAAATAAATTACCTTGAAAAACCGTCACTGGAATTGTATTGATTATGAAATTAGATACCAACTAAACAAAAATTTTCCAGCCGACATATTAACAAAATATAAGCCGGCGGTGCAGGTTTTCAAGATGATACAAAGAGCAGCAAAAACACATTTGCCAAATTAATGAAACTAAAAGGCCAATTTTTTAGTTTTCCTTATGCATATATGTACATACAGTAACTCAAAAAAATGACCACGTGTTGATTTTTATTTTTTTTTAATATTGCTAATGCTTTTCGAGTTAACTATTTGTTGCTATTTTTCCAAAAAAATATCGTCCAAGCTTTATCCAAAAACATATCAATCACAGTTTCCAACTTTATACAAAGTTTAGGAAAATTCAACAATTTTTCATTAAAATTAAAATTTTTTAATCTGAATCCTTAGAAAATTTTTGAGTAAAAAATTGTGTTGATTTTTGAGAATTTTTTTTGGAGACCTACCTATATTTAAAAAAAAAAAGCAACACGTGGTAATTTCTTTGAGCCACTGTAAACTATTTAAAAATTGCAAAAATTAGTTTTTTTTTTATCAAAAACTATAGTAAACAAATTATACCAATTGTATGTCGGCCAAGGCGATCTTTTGTATCCCGACTATCTAGTTCTTAACCTTGAAAGCCCAAGATACTGCCATCTTTCTTAACGAATGCTAAACGTGTCTTAGTAAAAGATTTCTTTATACTTAAGGGATCGACTGTAAGTAAGTAATTAAAATGCATTTGTCCTAGTCCGCTCAACACCAGACAGTCACATAGGATGTGCGCCAACGTCACGTTGTTCTCAACGCAAAGTCGGCTGGAAACCTGGTTGATATATGTATAAGAGAATTCAAATGACTAGTTAAACACCCCGTGATTAACATAATAATCAAAGAGTCCGCCCTGTTTAAGTTCCTCTATCGTCGTATGGTGTATCAACTCAGTTGATATATGTAAGTCTCAAGGAGACCACAAAGTGGTTTTGAGTACACGAAACAAGATTCTGATTTTTCTTTGACCATTTCATTGGCGAATCCATTTACTTTGTTCTTGGTAATTTTATTGGAAAAGGTTAATGTTTTTTGTTCATAAGGATGAGTACATAGGTATTGCAAATGGCCTTTTAGTTTTTTATTTTTATTTTAAAGTAATGAACAAATTTTCTGGAAGATAAAGATTGCAAGCAAATTTCCAAGGGTACTCTAGACAATATCTTAAAAGGACATTGTCAATACCTATTCGTTCCAAACAGTTTATCTTTTCCAATTATGAAAAATGCTCACTTAAATTTACTACCCGTATTGTTGCAATGTAGAATTACACTGAACTTTTTAAGTAATTTTTTCAATTATTCATATCCTTTAAACAAATCCTGACGTCAGAGAAGAAAACTAAAAACTCAGATGTGTGTAAAACTGACTGCCAGATGGTACAATTAATCGCAAATTTAAATCATCTTTCTACGTTGAAAATTATTTAACGCAATTCTTCAGAAGGGTCAAGAAGGGTCGACCCCATCACCTACATAAATGCATTTAAAATTTGGTCGAATGGAATTTACATATCTGTACATAGCTTTGGTGCCCGATGTAAGCGATTTAATCCTTTGTTCATGTAAATTTGAAACTTTTTAAAATCTTGATGTCGTGTTTTCATTTGCCTCAATACCAAATTGCAAACTTTTTTTTGTACCAAATTTGAAAAGAGTGCTTAGGCATAGAAACATTTTATGTCCCTAGAAGGACATGACAGTCGAGCGAATTTGTGCAGCACAAAAAAAAAAAAAAACAAGGAAAGAGGAAAACATCACAATTTTGTAACGTTAAGAAAGTTTAGTCATGTGCATGCTTTGGGGAAAACTGAGCAATTGAAAACTTGATCTAAAGAAAACTATGTTTCATTTCGGCGTTTACCACCACATACAAACGTATGTATGTACTTGTGAATTGGTTGCTTGCAGTGATATTTTTCTTTATTCCTCCTTTTTTCGTTGATGGAGTGCAATGCACAAAGTAATGTACATACATACATATAAAATGCAATATACACATGTATACGAAGAAATTGAAGATGGAACGCATTGATGTCGAATATTTAACAATACATACATACATACATATAGCGCGCATTGCGTGAATCTCTTTGCAGGCCTCCGCAAACGTTTAACGTCTCCACTGAAGTCTATTTGTAACGACAATGTTCCAGCTAATAACTTTCTTTTCAAAAAAAAAAAAGAGCAATAGTTATAGAAAGAAAAAAAAAAAATATTAAGAAAAAACCTACAAAAAATACGTTTTTCAAGCAAAATGTTTAATACTTTGTACAAATTTATTTGATTGAAGAGAGCTTTAAGAAATTTGTATGTTCAAGCAGAAGAGTTATACAATACAAAGTAGGTTAAAGAAATTAAAAAATCGACACGCAAGATCAGGTGCACATTTTTTATTGCTACACTTGTTGTTGCTGCTGCTACGGCTAAAAAAAACCTGCTGCTGGCAACAATTGCAGCAAATAAAAAAATGTTTATAAGGCGCCGGGGCTGTAATTTGCACCAATTACTAATATTCTTCTAGTGTTTTATTCTAATTCTATATATTCGTGTACTGCGATATTGTTGAAACACCTAACTATACTAACTTAGTTTGTGTTAATTACCAAAATAAAAATAAAAATAAAAATTACTAAAACTAATCTCACAAAACGTAGAAATCGCATATGCATTTGCAATACACTGATGTACGTGTGTTCGTATTCACGTACCCAATTTTAACTTATTTACATAATTGCAACCCTACATATATTCGATATTGTCGCACAGAGCACCAAAAATGTCCGAATCGCGTGTAGCGGACTTCTGCATAAAATATTATGTACGTATTTTGCAAATCTCGTAACCCCGTCGCACCGTTACCACGCAACCACCGTTCACATACACACACACACACACACAGGAGCCCCTAATTGCCCACCTAAACACCGCCATCTTAGCTGCAATTGCACCTGATTGTGTGTGCATGGCGTCATTTGGCCGCTCTAACGGCATCACGCATAACTAAATATGTACCATATGTATGTATATCGCATGTTTTATAGCTCCAAAAAATATGTCTCTATTTATGTATGTTTAGTTACTTGTACTTAGTTTTTTTTTTTTGTTATGACCCTAAGAATGCATGAGTGGTACTGCCACAACTGCAATGATAATCACAAGCCCGTGGATTTCACCAATGCCTGCCACCAAAACATCAAAGTATGTGGAATGCGAACTCAAATCTTCATCATCATCAACAATCTTCATGGGTATTCACCATTGTCGCCAGCATTCAGTAACAAATGCGATATAATAACAAATAACTAATAAGGGTATTCACACAACGGCATGTTCATTTTCAAATCGGCCAAATTTTAAATCACATCATTTAGCAACGAAATTCTGCGTATAACAGCTACTCATTACTTTAGTTAGAAACAAAACATTTTTTTCATGGACTAGTAAGTTTTATGTTAAACTCTAAATTTATCCCATCTCACTTCATTCAACTTTTTTGATTCGATTTGGTTCCAGAAGATCGCCATACCGTAGGGTAAAGCTATTGGTTATTTGTCGTCTAGACAAAGCTGACACTTTAATCAATCCGGGGCTTATGCGAATAAAGATGATAGTGAATGGCTAGATATTCTAACTAAACATATATGAGTAACTTGATGTTAGCTCCATTTGAAAAAAGTGTATTTCAATCCCATGTTAGGTTAGGTTGAAGTGCCTATTGTACTTAGAGCACCTAGATCCAATTTGGGGCCCATCGTGATACCACATGGCTTCAGAGCGACTACTTCTTAAACCAGTTTGCGAACCTTAGCAGCTGCGGTTAGATCATATAAACATCCTATACCCAGGAATTTTCTGTAGAGTGCAGGGTCATTGCAGAGTAGGTGTCTGATTGAGTCAGGTTCTTATTTGTCGTAGCAACTCATGTAGTAGTCATTGTGGCGAACCTCGAGGCGGAAGTTGGCAACTCTTTCTGAATTTATAGTGATAGCCAGGAAGACGGAGCACAGACATACACTCATGGCAAAAAGTATTCGTACAGAGAATTTTTTACAATATATACAACAATTATTTTTTTTTCTTTTTTCGATAATTTTCTATAAAAATATGGTTTATACATATTTTGATAGTCATCGGTCATAAAATAAGTAAAAATACATTGTCAAATGGGACAAAAAAAAGGTCTATCGATTGTTTTTAAGCCCGACTGCTAACACCCGGCGCTTAAATGTATGCTATGTACTGCTGCATGTGTGAAAATTTCCTTCTTTAAATTTATAAAATTCCTACACATACACTTCTCAACTGCCATGCAATAAAACTTTCTTAAGTTATAAGTTGAGTTCAAAGTATGCTCGGCCTAGTCCGATGCATGCTCCGGACAACTATCCGGTGCATTTTGCGGACTAGTTTTTGGTCCAATAAATATATATATTTTTTTATAAATACATGCAAACATACTAGTCTCCCCTCCCACTGAATTAATCAGATTGATTTAGGTCAAAATAGGTCTTAAGTTGTGAATATGCGATGTCAAATCGGCTATCTGTTTATTTCTGGCCCATAATATAATGTAAAGGTAGGTGTCAAAATATGTCGAAAAATTTTGTCGCCGAAATTTGATAGAGTGAAAACCATCTCTTAGGGATGTGACAAAGAGGTAATACTCCCTTAATTATTGCATATAGCCACGCTGAGCTTTACTGTAATATTTGCTTCAACTGTTTGTTGGCTATGCCATCCGAACGTGGTGATTTAAAAGTCCCAATAGACCAAGAAACATTCAAGTGAGTGAATGATTTTCATTTATTCCTCCGGTCTGGACGCCATGTGGTCCGTCCATGTAGTTCTTTTCAATCTACTCCTATTACCCCTCACTACCAGACGCAATGGTCTGGTTGAAGGTTTTCCTGTGGTTCTTGTAGGAATTTTTGATTTCTTCACTCCACCAAGGTGGCTTTTATTTATCGAATGCTTCTTTTCGCAACATGCTAAGTCTATAGCTTTGCTACCGGACCCTGTGAGATGATCAATCACATATTCTACGGAAGGCCAACCTTTGACGTTTGTTAAAACGACGAGTTGCGGGTTTGGAGTATCTATGGCTATAAAACAGTACCGGCCGCACTAATACTAAAACATCTACATAAGTGTGTGTGTCAGCATTCATGACCCTGCAGTACGGGGGAGTGACCACAGGACTGCTGAATCGGTAGCTACCTGATAAACACCGTCAATTACCGGCCGACTACTTGCAGTGTATTTCATCGATTACTTTTACAAGGCAATGTCCTAGGCGGTAGTCACCATCGGCTCTCTCTGCACTACCGGGAGTTACTAAAGTAGTCACTTGCGTGATTTATGGGCGCCCTCTGTCGTAGTTTTTCGCTATTCTACTTACGACTGGTTCGACTCTGCACTACCATGTGCACTACCACGGCTTAATAGTGTAGCTACTTACCTAGGAGTCGGTGCAGTAGCGGTTCAAAAGTAGCGATTGACTCCAGCAGTACTGGAGGGGAAGTATACTTACGATTCAACAAAAAATTTATTGATCTGTGATTTTTTTAATCACATAGTAGCCCTTTTAGAACCGAAGACCCATTATGAATCAGTAAATGCAACTTTATCATTTATTTCTTTCTTACATTTTTCCATTTTTTGAATTAAACTAAAATGAAACTCGTATATACGAATTAAAAATTCGTTTTTTTTTTAATATTATGAATTTTTAACTATGTATGTATGTGCTTTATCCGTCTTTATCGAAATAGACACTGGTATATGTACATTTGATTTTCAATATTATTTAGAACTTAATACATATATTTTAAAATTTTTGTACGCAGAGTTTATTCGCTAAGTGTAAACGGCAAACATGCATTATTTCTTTGACGTCGTTGTGTGTGTGTTCTTGAACATAAATGCATATACATGGGCATATTTATATTATCCGATCAATGCCGGCATTCAACAAAGGCATCTCATAATGATCGATATCACCCCTCACTGCCACCTCATCCACTCATTTCGTAAAATCGCTTTAACTGTTTTTTTTTTTTAATCCAAGGATCAAACTTACATATAACACTATTAGCAATTTTTAGGTCGATTATTGAATTGATTGCTCTTGAAATTTGCACTTTCTCTAATATTTTTAGTCTACAAGGTCTCAAGATTAATGAATTCTAAGACATTTAAATTAATCCCTTTGTACTTTTTGTACGACTATATTCAATTCAATTTAGTATACTCAGGGTGAGATTTTTAAAGGTGTGTTTGTTCATAATTTGTGTGAGTGTTTGTATTTAATGTTAGCGTATGTGTTTGCGTCAGACATGAGTCTATTTTAGAGCCATGTTTAAGAGCCGGATTTTTTTTTTTTTGAATTTTAAATGATTTCTATTCAATAGTAAATATATATATATTTTTTGATTTGATGCACTTCTAGCCTTTAATGCTGTACGTTCTCAACTTGGCGCACTCTTTATGTGAATCACTATACATACATACGTACATACATTCAATAAATATGTAGCTTTTTTTCGATTCCATTTATTTCTTCTTTCTCTTTTATTTAATTTTAGACTTTTTCTTTTTTTTTACTCTAATATCTTTTTAGACGCTTAGCAAAAAATCACTTGTCG
>NW_023458558.1:49104562-49106712 GCF_013731165.1 Rhagoletis pomonella
ATGCATGTATGTAAGTATGCATATATGTATATCTTTTGTATATATATTATTGAAAGTAGTTTCAAGCAATTCTGGTGAGTCGTTTAGTACTTGTTCGAATTTATGTAGTTTTGATTTACTAAATTGGTGCAGTTTATATTTGAACCGAACTAAAAGAAGTTGTTTGTATATGTGTAGAATTAGAGTAAATGAAAAATTACGCTATAGCATAAAAAATCACCTGTCGATGAATTCGAATTAGATTCGCTGCCAATTCTGAAGTCATAATTTATTTTAATTTTTGTATGTGAAAGATAGCTGCTTGACTAGCGGATAATAATAACTTTTACGCAGTGCAGGACTCTGTCTGCCTAGGATCGAACATAAACACTCCCTATAAAATCAGTCTGAAGAAAAATAACTCTTGCCAATAGTTGCTATTTTGGGCTCGTCAAACAATTGATAAGCTGAGCCCTCTCTCGACGACCGAAAATCATGCTCTACAAATCTCTCATAATGGCCGGAAACACAGACGATGTCTAACAAAGACGAGAAGACTTTGGAGCTTTTTAGTGACATGAACTTAGTTAAACGCATAAAAATACAACTATTGCGCTGGCTTGGACATGTTTTACGCATGGATTACGAAGCACCGGTGAAAAGATCCATCGACTCAGCATCCATGGGTGGATAACGAAAGCAAGGACGTCCACGAACACAAGGGATGGACCAATTTCAAAAATACCTGTCCGCACTTCGGTTGAAAAATAGGCACAAAACTGAAAAGCAGAGAAGGAAAATTAAGAAGCCCTTGGATGGCAAAGAGGTGGCAGTGGGTTGTTTCTTGGACGCAGAGGGATTGATGAAACCACATGCCGCTGGATAGATAACGTCCTGACATCCAGAACTATTACATGCACCATAGGAGAGGGAAGGGTCAGATTCTTTGCTACGAAAGGTTGCCCTCTGACATAGTCCATCGAAGTAGACGAACTGCACTGCCTTCGGAGCGAAACCGGCTTCGACATTCAGGGCTATGCGCATGACATTGTCATCCTAATCAGCACAGGTGCGAAGACACTATCTCCGACCTGCTACAGAATGCTCTGAACATAGTCGCCAATTGGTGCAATAACAATGGGTTTAACGTAAACCCCAAAAGGAACAACATTAGTCATTTGCTGCAGAAAAGGAAAAGGGACAAATTACTAGAATCATTCCTTCAAGGTGAAAGCATACACTTCTCGAAGGAGTCAAATATCTAGGAATTATTCTTAATGATAACCTCTCGTGGAATCTGCACCTAGATAAAACTATTAAAAAGGCTAGGGCCTACCGGAAACTTACAGAACTGAGGCATCCGACCTAACTGGGAAGATGGCTACATGATGTCATCTCCAAACACATAGTCACTTATACTACACCCGTCTGGCGGAAGAAGGCAAAGGTGAAGTCCACGTAGGCCAAGCTCAGCAAGCTACAACGACTGGCATGCGTGGTCATAACTGGCGCAAGGAGAACAGCACCTGCCTCCCCTATAGTTTGTAATCAGAAAAGATGCTCTGCGTTTTACAGAAGCTTATACAACCTTCCATCCGCAGGGTTATAGAACAAGAAGATGGAGTGCGCATAAGCTATGCATAAAGTGGGCTAACCAAAACCACGGTTTCGTTTTTTGCTTAAAAAATTACTTGCTGATGATGACCTCAGTATTTCCACGTATAATGCCTTCTCTTTTACACTTCCATTTTTCTTATTAGTTTACTTTGGTGCCATTTATGCCACAATATATAAAATAAAAAAGGCAAGACTATTGTAAGATCTTTTAGTATGTACAGCTACCAAAGAGATCGTTCCGAAAGTCTTTATCTGGAATATCTTTTTTACTTAATATCTGCAAACTAGTATAAGTTTCTCCATATCAGACGTTTTTAGAGAACTATTTCAGTATTCGATGCAGCTTTTGTATGGAACGTTATTTTGCTCAAATGTGTTTCAAATCCTTAATCCCCTTCTCATAATCATTCGCTTCATTTCCAAGCCCATACTTGTGCCATCTACATATGTATATGTAAGTATGTATGTGGGTAAATAATTTTTTAGAAATTAAGAAATTGCCTCTTACGACAAGTGATTTTTTGCTAAGCGTCTAAAAAGATATTAGAGTAAAA
>NW_023458558.1:49106812-49108926 GCF_013731165.1 Rhagoletis pomonella
TTTTACTCTAATATCTTTTTAGACGCTTAGCAAAAAATCACTTGTCGCAATTTCTTAATTTCTAAAAAATTATTTACCCACATACATACTTACATATACATATGTAGATGGCACAAGTATGGGCTTGGAAATGAAGCGAATGATTATGAGAAGGGGATTAAGGATTTGAAACACATTTGAGCAAAATAACGTTCCAAACAAAAGCTGCATCGAATACTGAAATAGTTCTCTAAAAACGTCTGATATGGAGAAACTTATAGTTTGCAGATATTAAGTAAAAAAGATATTCCAGATAAAGACTTTCGGAACGATCTCTTTGGTAGCTGTACTAAAAGATCTTACAATAAATAGTCTTGCCTTTTTTATTTTATATATTGTGGCATAAATGGCACCAAAGTAAACTAATAAGAAAAATGGAAGTGTAAAAGAGAAGGCATTATACGTGGAAATACTGAGGTCATCATCAGCAAGTAATTTTTTAAGCAAAAAACGAAACCGTGGTTTTGGTTAGCCCACTTTATGCATAGCTTATGCGCACTCCATCTTCTTGTTCTATAACCCTGCGGATGGAAGGTTGTATAAGCTTCTGTAAACCGCAGAGCATCTTTGCTGATTACAAACTATAGGGGAGGCAGGTGCTGTTCTCATCGCGCCAGTTATGACCACGCATGCCAGTCGTTGTAGCTTGCTGAGCTTGGCCTACGTGGACTTCACCTTTGCCTTCTTCCGCCAGACGGGTGTAGTATAAGTGACTATGTGTTTGGAGATGACATCATGTAGCCATCTTCCCAGTTAGGTCGGATGCCTCAGTTCTGTAAGTTTCCGGTAGGTCCAGATAGAGGCCCTAGCCTTTTTAATAGAGAGCTTATCATCACGAATAATTCCTAGATATTTGACTCCTTCGAGAAGTGTATGTTTTCACCTTGAAGGAATGATTCTAGTAATTTGTCCCTTTTCCTTTTCTGCAGCAAATGACTAATGTTGTTCCTTTTGGGGTTTACGTTAAACCCATTGTTATTGCACCAATTGGCGACTATGCTCAGAGCATTCTGTAGCAGGTCGGAGATAGTGTCTTCGAACCTCCGCTGATTAGGATGACAATGTCATGCGCATAGCCCTGAATGTCGAAGCCGGTTTCGCTCCGAAGGCAGTGCAGTTCGTCTACTTCGATGGACTATATCAGAGGGCAACCTTTCGTAGCAAAGAATCTGACCCTTCCCTCTCCTATAGTGCATGTAATAGTTCTGGATGTCAGGACGTTATCTATCCAGCGGCATGTGGTTTCATCAACCCCTCTGCGTCCAAGAAACAACCCACTGCCACCTCTTTGCCATCCAAGGGCTTCTTAATTTTCCTTCTCTGCTTTTCAGTTTTGTGCCTATTTTTCAAACGGTATTTTTGAAATTGGTCCATCCCTTGTGTTCGTGAACGTCCTTGCTTTCGTTATCCACCCATGGATGCTGAGTCGATGGATCTTTTCACCGGTGCTTCGTAATCCATGCGTAAAACATGTCCAAGCCAGCGCAATAGTTGTATTTTTATGCGTTTAACTAAGTTCATGTCACTAAAAAGCCCCAAAGTCTTCTCGTCTTTGTTAGACATCGTCTGTGTTTCCGGCGATTATGAGAGATTTGTAGAGCATGATTTTTGGTCGTCGAGAGAGGGCTCAGCTTATCAATTGTTTGACGAGCCCAAAATAGCAACTATTGGCAAGAGTTATTTTTCTCCAGACTGATTTTATAGGGAGTGTTTATGATCCTAGGCACACAGAGTCCTGCACTGCGTAAAAGTTATTATTATCCGCTAGTCAAGCAGCTATCTTTCACATACAAAAATTAAAATAAATTATGACTTCAGAATTGGCAGCGAATCTAATTCGAATTCATCGACAGGTAATTTTTTATGCTATAGCGTAATTTTTCATTTACTCTAATTCTACACATATACAAACAACTTCTTTTAGTTCGGTTCAAATATAAACTGCACTAATTTAGTAACTCAAAACTACATAAATTCGAACAAGTACTAAACGACTCACCAGAATTGCTTGAAACTACTTTCAATAATATATATATACAAAAGATATACATATATGCATACTTACATACATGCAT
>NW_023458558.1:49109026-49111226 GCF_013731165.1 Rhagoletis pomonella
CACGCCGGGTATTCGCTAGTGTCACATGAAATTAACTGAGCAAAGTAACGGGTGATTTTTTTGAGGTTAGGATTTTCATGCATTAGTATTTGACAGATCACGTGGGATTTCAGACATGGTGTCAAAGAGAAAGATGCTCAGTATGCTTTGACATTTCATCATGAATAGACTTACTAACGAGCAACGCTTGCAAATCATTGAATTTTATTACCAAAATCAGTGTTCGGTTCGAACACAACAAATTCGACAAATTTTGTTCAGCGATGAGGCTCATTTCTGGTTGAATGGCTTCGTAAATAAGCAAAATTGCCGCATTTGGAGTGAAGAGCAACCAGAAGCCGTTCAAGAACTGCCCATGCATCCCGAAAAATGCACTGTTTGGTGTGGTTTGTACGCTGGTGGAATCATTGGACCGTATTTTTTCAAAGATGCTGTTGGACGCAACGTTACGGTGAATGGCGATCGCTATCGTTCGATGCTAACAAACTTTTTGTTGCCAAAAATGGAAGAACTGAACTTGGTTGACATGTGGTTTCAACAAGATGGCGCTACATGCCACACAGCTCGCGATTCTATGGCCATTTTGAGGGAAAACTTCGGAGAACAATTCATCTCAGGAAATGGACCGGTAAGTTGGCCACCAAGATCATGCGATTTGACGCCTTTAGACTATTTTTTGTGGGGCTACGTCAAGTCTAAAGTCTACAGAAATAAGCCAGCAACTATTCCAGCTTTGGAAGACAACATTTCCGAAGAAATTCGGGCTATTCCGGCCGAAATGCTCGAAAAAGTTGCCCAAAATTGGACTTTCCGAATGGACCACCTAAGACGCAGCCGCGGTCAACATTTAAATGAAATTATCTTCAAAAAGTAAATGTCATGGACCAATCTAACGTTTCAAATAAAGAACCGATGAGATTTTGCAAATTTTATGCGTTTTTTTTAAAAAAAAAGGTATCAAGCTCTTAAAAAATCACCCGTTACAATGAATAGCTGTTAAACAATGGACCATCTACTTTAAATGAAACATACTTATTTTCGTGGGGGATACTCACACACCATATACTTTTCTATTGAAATTTTTCCTGAATTTTCCTAGCTATAAACCTCCAACGAATGCAAAACCGTGAAAATCGGTTCGTGCGTTCTGGAGTTATAGCGTCAGGAAGGAAAACCCTACTTATTTTTATATTAATTTTTATATTAAAGAAGATTAAAGAACTGTCCGCATTACTCAATTTTATTTTTCACTAAAACGGTATTCATGAATTTTTTAATTTTTTTTTTATTTGCTTCCGCATACTTTTGACATAACAGCTTTCATTTTATGCCGATATTAAACAAATACAGCCTAAGTTTACCCGGGTCCACGTTTTGGTCTGTATCTCGTGACCCAAGTCACCCAGCTATATGAAAAGTGCTCAATCTTAAAGCATTCATGAACAGCTTTCATTTGATACCCATATTAAACAAATACACCCAAGGTTACCCAGGTCCACGTTTTGGTCTATATCTCGAGACCCTAGTCACCCAGCTATTTGAAAAGTGCTCTATCTTAAAGCATTCATGAACAGCTTTAATTTGATACCCATATTAAACAAATACATCCTAAGGTTACCCGGGTCCACGTTTTGGTCTGTATCTCGAGACCCTAGTCACCCAGCTATATGAAAAGTGCTCAATCTTAAAGCACTCATGAACAGCTTTAATTTGATACCCATATTAAACAAATACATCCTAAGGTTACCCGGGTCCACGTTTTGGTCTGTATCTCGAGACCCTAGTCACCCAGCTATATGAAAAGTGCTCAATCTTAAAGTATTCATGAACAGCTTTCATTTGATACCCATACTGAAAAAATACACCCAAGGTTACCCAGGTCCACGTTTTGGTCTATATCTCGAGACCCTAGTCACCCAGCTATATGAAAAGTGCTCAATCTTAAAGCATTCATGAACAGCTTTCATTTGATACCCATATTGAACAAATACACCCAAGGTTACCCAGGTCAACGTTTTGGTCTATATCTCGAGACCCTAGTCACGCAGCTATATGAAAAGTGCTCTATCTTAAAGCGTTCATGAACAGCTTTAATTTGATACCCATATTAAACAAATACATCCTAAGGTTACCCGGGTCCACGTTTTGGTCTGTATCTCGAGACCCTAGTCACCCAGCTATATGAAAAGTGCTCAATCTT
>NW_023458558.1:49111236-49111789 GCF_013731165.1 Rhagoletis pomonella
GTCACCCAGCTATATGAAAAGTGCTCAATCTTAAAGCATTCATGAACGGCTTTCATTTGATACCCATATTGAACAAATACACCCAAGGTTACCCAGGTCCACATTTTGGTCTATATCTCGAGACCCTAGTCACCCAGCTATATGAAAATTGCTCTATCTTAAAGCACTCATGAACAGCTTTAATTTGATACCCATATTAAACAAATACATCCTAAGGTTACCCGGGTCCACGTTTTGGGGCCACGCCCCCTTTATATATCAAAATATTTTTTACCCTGTGACCATCCCTGGAAGATATCCAGTGCGTGTGTAAAATTTGGTTACGATCGGCTTATTCGTTTAGGAGCCAAGTGTGTCTATAGGTACATACATAATTTGAATTTTATATATATAGATATACATATGTACATCAAATGCGAATACCGAGATTATTTGTGATTAACGTTTCGGTATTTCGGGTCAGGGGTTGTATCCCTTACTCGGTAACGAATACACTATACAAGCTATCCGATAACAGTTTTAGGTACGCACCAGCCACAGTGTACTATAAAAG
>NW_023458558.1:49111889-49112924 GCF_013731165.1 Rhagoletis pomonella
ATTTTTACGTTTTTTATTTGTCAGCCAGCTGATGCGAATGAATTGTTCGGTAGCTGTAAACAAAAACTGTTCAATTACTCCTAAAGTGCTACAAAGGGGACCGCTAAATTTTTGTGAAGGCTTTCTAAACAAATCAAAAAATATTTTTATAAAAGTCAAATAAGGGTACTCCGGGGTACTTTTTTATCATCTACGGAATAATAATTTTCTAGTTAATTTTATAGAACTTTTTTAAATAACTACAATTTTAAAACTGTTACACGTAAAGTAATGAAAAAATAAAAACTTACTTGGAAAGTTGAAGTATAAAAATAGTAATATCATCGCAATTTTCGATTTTTGTCCAGCTAAATCGTCACTTTTGCCTTATGTGCGCCGCAGGAAAAAAACGACGGTACATGCAAGTAATCGAATGTGGAAAAGAAAGGGAACACGCTCATCAAACGAAAGAAAGATGCCTTACAGACATTAATGCGTCGAGGGTGGTTACCTCTGCATTAGATGTCTACTAACTTGTAACTAACTACTTTTGGACATAAAATTTCAATACAAAAAAAAAAACATTTTTTTTTTGTTTTTTTTTATTTTCTTTTTTTTTACTTTATTTTCTTGCATTGCATATTTGTTTACATATTCCGCTGTAGGTGATCCCATATTCGAACTCCGTCAGACATAACTTCAAAATGATAATATCAAATTTCGATCTTCCTTTTATTTGTCCTAAATTCGAAAAAGTATTTGTGAAATGCAGAAAGAAAGTGTATTCAAAGTAAAATTTGTATGAGAATATTTAAATAGAAACTTGTTTAAAGAAAACAGTCCCGAATACGTCTGCATTACTCCTGCATTACTTTTAAACTAGTTTCAAGTTAGCTTTTTGTACCCAACTACAAGTTATATATTTTATAGGAAAAGTGCGAAGTAGCTAACTACCATTTGGTTATTATTTATCAATTGATAATTTTTTTCTACAGGGAATAAACTCACATTTTTTTACTAACCCAATCGCACTTTTTGAAATCGGTATATTTAAAA
>NW_023458558.1:49113024-49124932 GCF_013731165.1 Rhagoletis pomonella
AAAAATACATTTAAGGCGCAGCGAAGCACGCCGGGTAATTGCTAGTCGTTACTATATCGATAGCTGAGTGGAAGATCGACCTATCTCGACAGCCAGTTAGAAAACGCCCTAACTCAGAAAATTTTTCTTGACAGTTTCAATACCAATCCCTTGTTAAACTCACATACAAAATGCTACCGAAATTATCCTTCAGCAGCCCTTCAAGGTAATAATTTGTAAAGGGCACAGAGTTTATACTTGCATTAAAAGCCCTGGACTTCAAAACTATATCTAGGTCTGATGACAACGGCAAAACTCTACTCAACTAGTAAAGCACGCATATTTGGTCCTTCTGAAAGATAATTTAACTAAATAACTTAAGAACTTAGCTCAATAAAGGTATGTTCCAACTCATTTTCGTTGTTGGTGTTTCCGACAGGGTAGGAGTACGACACGCGGTTTGTCCAAAACCAAATTTAAAAGGGATTACGGAAAATCTTGCCACAATTGACATATGTTCCAGCATGATAAAACATTTCACAGAAGACTCAGAAAATTTATTTATTAACTATACTATATTTTTTGCATATTGGTAACTATTACAGCTATGGGCAATGTGTATTTGTAAAATACTTGGATGCACGTTTCGGTACACAAAAAATGATTATCATATTGTGCGGGAAACAAACAGTTCTCAGCAGGGGCGGATCCAGAAAATAAATTGCCGCTCATTTCGTGGCCTCGGCCTTACGGACACACCTCACAGAAAATTTCTGCCCAAAATACTTCTCTCTCTACTTTCAGTGCCAAATCATGATGTCATACGATCCATTAGCTTCGTATGCCTACAACGGAAGCATTCAGTAACACCACGAACATACGCATAAAGATAGCCGCTGATAAGGGAAGTCCAAAGTCTAGTCATTCTAACAAAAGCCCGTTATTTTCAGAATTAATTCTTAAGGTCATAAAATATTTAAATCCTTCACAAAAACTAAATGGATATAACGATCAAAGATTATGGAAAAAATATGAAAAATACTTTTATTTTTGATCAAAGAAAATAAAAATCACAAAATTACGATTAAATTTGACCGAAAAATATCCAAATTGGGCGATTATTCTTAATGGAAAAATAATGATTTTGCAATGATTTATAAATAAAAATCTTGCTATTTAACGGTGTTGTCATTATGGTAGAAAAACAAAAAAATGTGGTTAACCTCACAGCAATAGAACTTTATAAGTATTTATTGTTACCTTAATAAAGAAAGGCCCTAACTAATATAGTAGCTGTAATGCAAAAAAGCCGTAACTAACTGAAACTTTTTATTGCTTAAAATGATGTGGGGAGTTTTGAATTTTTACTTGGTTACGGCTTTCTGTATTTCAGAGACTATATGTGTTGGGGCCTTTTTATATTAAGGTAACGATATGTTATTAGGTCAGATTGTACATATGTAAGTATGTGCCGGCTGGCCTTCAGTCGATGATCATGAATTTTGGATTAGTCTTTTTGGCATTTTCCCAGTATTGTATTTACACAAGTATGTGTATTATGTATGTATGTTTATTTGCATGCACTGAAAATAATTACATACAGTGCCGGACAAAAGTATTGGCACAGAGAATTTTTCGCAATATATGTAAAGTTTTTTATTCTAATTTATTTTCAATATTTTTGACAAATTCTAAGTATGCAGTTTTATAGCCCATTCAATTTTAGTATAACAAATTGCCATATTGAAGTATCCCAAAAATCTCGTTGATTTTTGGCAATTTTTTAGTGGGCGGTGTTACTCATTTTCTCCATACAAAAAATAACTGTCGAACATACTTTGTATGAAAGAACCTGAGTGAAAAAGAATTGCCAAAAATGAGCAAGCACCTTCAAGCTTGCACTTTCTTATACAAAAATTAGATCGGTTATAAAACTGCATACTAAGAATTAGAAAAAAAAATGAATAGAAAGTTGCAAATTAGTATGCAATTTTATTGAATTTTCCTGAGTTTTGCACAAAGTTTAGAGATTTAGTTTTTATGTTTTTTTGGTGTAGGACGAACTATATTTTTATAAAAAATTATCGAAAATAAATTAGAATAAAAAACTTTACAGATATTGCAAAAAATTCTCTGTGTCAATACTTTTGCCCCGCACTGTATGTGCTACCTAATGTTTTGTTGTTTTCGGGATTTGTAATTTACACTGGTGGCAATAATAGAAACGCTTTATGTTGACCATTTATGGCTATATTTCCTTTGTTTATTTAATATTTAAAATTTTTTTATAAATGTGTAGCTCAATATATATACATATATTATCTTGCGGCAGGCAATTTTGCACAAAAAAAATCAATATATTCGCCAAACCAAGAGCCAAGTATAGTAAAATTGCGTTCTTAATTTTTCTCTCTGACGTCAGGATTTGTAAAAAGAACTTTGAAATTTGAAAGATATGAGTAATTCAAAAAATTATTTAAAAATTTCCGTGCAATATACTTAAGAAACCAGTATGGCTATCAAATGAAAGAGAAGATTCTGTAGAGTTAAAACACATTACATTACATGACGGGTAGGTATTGAAAATATCCTTTTATAATTTTATCCTTGAATATCCTTCAGTTCTTATTTTTGAAAAAACTATATGTTAAGGTCTAATTTAATTAGCTTAAAAAATAAAATAGATTAAAGGCACATTTTCAATTCCTATTCGTCCTTGTGAACCCAAAAACAATTATTTAACTTGGTACCCATAATTTTGTTTTATATTGCACTGAGTTTTTTTAAATAAATTTTGGAATTAATTTGAAATTATAACGAGCCCTAACCGCCAAAATACGTAAGCAACATTTTTTTTCAAAATTTTCGTTTCGATGCAGAAATGCATCTAGATGCTCTAAGAATATTAGAACCTCGTTTAAGTCATTCACAACAAGGTTAAACGGAAGAGGAAGTGTTTTCTCGTTGAGGTTTTCCATCCTGTTCATCACAGAATAGTAAGAGAAACTCAAAGTGGTGTTTCATTCAATTCTGTACCAATTCAATGCTTAACGCTGTCCTTATGCTTACTTCATTGTATCCACGATGAAAAACGCAGGCCTTTTGTGGAAATTGAGAGAATGCACTAAGAGAAAAAATATTGAAATCAAATAGAAACGTAATTGATCTTACTATAAACGTCAACGAAAGTACTGTATATTGGTAAATATTCAATTCAATTACGGGCCTATTAAAATTACCGCGTTCGTTCTGAAAATGCATCCGTGAAGTGAATAATCAAGACAAACCCTAAAAAAAAAATAATTAATTTGGATGTTGCCTGTCATCTCTGGATATCAACAAATTGTGGCAAGCATCTTTGCTCACTCAGCTACACCCAACCATATCAATTTGCTTTCAAATGCTGAATTTCCATCAACAGCACGTGATTTGTATGGATATACCCGCCGGCCCCTACCTGGCTACGCCCTTGTATGTATACATACACACGTTAGTGCGTGCCACAATTTTAGTAGCTCTCTACACCAATTTCTAGTTCGTTCATTGAAGTAGTACTTTGCAAGGAATGAAACCGAAACCCAAACCGAAACCGTAACCGTTTAAAACCGTTTCGTTTTTCAAAACCGAAACCGAAACCGTAACCGTTATCTTGACCTGAAAAGGAACGATACCGAAACCATTTCAATCACAGGTTTCAATCGGTTTCCAGAAATTTACAAAAATAATAAATAAAAATTTCTTTGAAATAAATGATTTATTTAACCAAAATCAGCAACATTTTGCTAAAATTCTTGTTAAGTAGTAAATAAGTATGGCAAGGTAACTTTTCTCAAAAATCTGCTGATGACTTTGTTGTTGTGAATCGATAATCGATTAATTATATTTAAGTAGTTTCTTTCCCGTACGCAATGCGAGATCCCGCGTGTGCCCAAAATAGCCCAGAAATCATGCCTGTACTCAACAAAATGGGTAATAGAGAGCGAAAATTCGAGTGTATTCTTCTTCCTGCCCGAAACAGCCCGAAATTTTCTCCGAGTAAAAATGGATAAAGTGTCAAAGTGCATATCAGCTGTGTTGTGTTTACATGTTGCCTGCATTTACTTGGTGCTTTTAAGGAAAAGGGAATGGCCTGGTGATGTATTTTCAATCTATGTACATAAAATCAAATTTGTGAAACCAAAATTCAATTTCCAAGTGTTTGCATTTAATACCATGTTCTGACCGACAACCAAAACATTTTTCCTTCATTTTCATTTCATTTACAACCTTTAACTTTCATTCTTATTTTGCTTTGGCCAGGCAATTAACAATAAATCCGAAATGGCGTATTAAAGATGATAAAATATGACTTCCACTTCGATAAATAATCGAAAAAAACTAGTGAAGACACCGATTGGAATGAGTGGAAAGTGAGTTTTCAAGTAGTTTTCAGCGAAAACTGGTTTTCGTTTAACAGATTTTATATGGACGAAAACACAAGTTTTAGGTCGAAAACCAGTTTTAGCAACGAAAACATGTTTCCGATGTCGGTCAGAACATGGTATAAGTGACAAAAACAAGAACAACGTGAATCAGCTGTTTCTCGACTTGTGGGTACGAAATGTGGGTTTTTGCGTTTCCGTACTTCTGAACTTTGTTCCATTTTTGAAAGGAAATGTTTCTCTTATTCTCTAATTACCAAATCCGGTCCGGATTGTTAGGGAAAGAACCTAGTGTTGATATTATCAGTGAACTGTAATTTTCGATTTTCTTTCCTCAACGTTTAAGGCATTGTGATTTAAATAATATCAACAAAATTTCTGTGAAAAACCGAAACCGGAACAAAACCGAAATAAATTTTGAAGAACGAAACCAAAACCGAAACCGAAACACTTGGCAAAACCGAAACCCAAACCGGAACGTTATTTTGAATCGGTTTCATTCCTTGGTACTTTGAAAAGAATGAACGACCTAGTTCGAAAATTAAAATGAACTTAAATGAACAATTTTTTCAGCCTTGCTTCTATAGCCAGAAGAAGCACCTTAAACCTCACCCATTTTACAAAAAAGTGCATATTTCAAACCAAATTTGTTAAATTAGAGATCGGAAATTTGAAAGTTTTGTTTTAAATTAAACTTCAATCCTCTGACTACGCGCATAAGTACATTTTTTTTGGGATTCGGTCACACATTTGGATACAATAACCCGAAATCAGTGGGCAACTAACAATTTTATTTCAATAGGGGTCTTCACACCAAATTTGTTGATTGGAATTTTCGACAGCTTAGAAGGAGGACCTCCAGTTACTTTCTCCACGCGTAAATTCACCAAATCATTTTCTCTTCAAAAACGTACCATGTGAACGACATTGAATTAAATGAAGTAGTTCATTTAATTGACTTGAACTACGTTGATCGACCACCAAAATGAACTAAAAATCCCAACTCTAACGTGAATCAGCTGTTTCTCAAATTCTGTAAATGAAATGTGGCTTTTTGCATTCCCGTACTTCTGGACATTTTACCATTTTTGAGAGAAAATTGTTCGCTTACTCTCTAATTACCTGATTGTACGGAAATGAACCTAATATTTTGCGCGCTTACACATTTGTTAGCACTTGGCCGAGCTTCTCCTCCGATTTGTTGTGCGCGCCTTGATGTTGTCGCCCAAAGGGAGGCACTTACAATTTCTCTCCCCCCCCCCCCCCGGAAAAAAAAATGGTTTTATGAGAAGCTCCTTCAAGGCAGAAATACACTCGGAGGTTTGCAATTGCTTGACGAGGGGTGACCACTGTTAGAAAAAACTTTTTTTCCAATTTAGATGTTGCCCCGACCAGGGATAGAAGGTACTACAGAGGGAAAGTACGCACCTCTAAGCACTCCACTACAGTGGCCAGTTAAGTCTGTATGATTTTCATTGCGATAATCACTGTTGTCGTGACACACCCTAATATATGTACGTGCTTATATGTATGTATGTATATACTAGTATTTGCATCCAAACAAATAAGCATTCAAGGTCAATTAAACAAATAACAAATACAATTTCACATAGAATAAGTATTACTATGTATATGCAAATTAAGTTATTAGTATTTTCTTCTTGTTTGTTTACATTTTGTATTTAATATTTTTGTTTTTGTTTTGACATTTATTAAAACTTTTTGCCACAGGGCACAGCAGAATCTCATCCATGTCCAAGGTGTCACGAGGTGGAAGTCACGGAACACATCGGGCTTCAGGTATAAAAAGTGAGCTTAAGCTCGGGCTCAATTTTTACACTGATTGAGGTTCAAGAATTTGCACTGAAAATCGAGTCGGAGCTTAAGCCCCCTTTGTATGCTTAAGGACGATCGAGAAATTTGTTTTCAAGATTCAATATACTCTACACTTTTTTTTTACTAACACATCCGCATTTTTAAATATACCGATTTCAAAAAGTGCGATTGGGTTAGTAAAACAATGTGAGTTTATTCCCTGTAGAAAAAAATTATCAATTGATAAATAAATAAAAAATCGAAAATTGCGATGATATTACTATTTTTATACTTCAACTTTCCAAGTAAGTTTTTATTTTTTCATTACTTTACGTGTAACAGTTTTAAAATTGTAGTTATTTAAAAAAGTTCTATAAAATTAACTAGAAAATTATTATTCCGTAGATGATAAAAAAGTACTTCGGAGTACCCTTATTTGACTTTTATAAAAATATTTTTTGATTTGTTTAGAAAGCCTTCACAAAAATTTAGCGGTCCCTTTGTAGCACTTTAGGAGTAATTGAACAGTTTTTGTTTACAGCTACCAAACAATTCATTCGCATCAGCTGGCTGACAAATAAAAAACGTAAAAATACAAATGCGTAACGATGAATTTCCAAATTTTTAATTTGCTACGAAACCCCCATATTGTCCAAGGATAACCTGTACAATATTTTTCTGTTACTATATTATTTATTTCATGTAAAAATCGAAATGTAAGCATCATGTTTCAGATCAGAGTGGATAAAAACATATTTCGCAGGGGTCGGTAAATTTATATTTTTATTAATGCTTTTATTTTTGCATAAATAGTTTTAAGCCATCATATAATTTTAATTTCTCACACCCCAAAACCATTTTATTAGCTAATTATTTAACGTCCAGCTAAATCGTCACTTGTGTGCGGTGACTTGACATGAAAAGTTATTATATTGCTTGCAGAAGTTTGAATATTGCTGACTAAGAACAAGAATGAGGGTTTCAGGTCAGTCACGACCAAAATGGGCGAAAGTTTGAAGAATCTTGCTTTGATATGAATTGTGGCGAACCACTCGTTCACAGGAGTAAATGCCGTTAGTTGGCGACGAGGTATCTCTATCACTTTACATTTGACATTCGTCACGCCTCTGTAGTGCTATGGCATCAACTATGCAGACGCACTTTCCCAATTAAGGGACCGGAGATTCCACTTACATGGCCTCAAATCGTAGCCATTGTTCTATTCGCCTTTCTAGTCAGACAAAGTGAAGCTTATTTATATTTTTCAGCGGAGATGGCTTTTACCTTCTCATTTCTACCGTATAAACCACCACGATGATAATTTCGGTACTGAAAGCTTACTTTCCCAGTAAGTACATACATATGTATGCAGGTAAATACATATGTACATACTTATTTCTGAAATACTTAGGTATGTATGTATAAGTACATACATATTTTTTACTTTTTAGCTTGTCTCAACACGTTTTTTACAATACATTCATATGTACAGATGTCAGCCAGGCAGAAGTTTCTATCTTATCACTTATCACCATTCACTTAACGCTTTGTTAATGCGTTTATTTACGTTCGTATTTAAGTGCCCTCTAAAAGAATATTTTAATCATATAAATCGTAATCACGCTGATAAAGCTTAAATTTTAAATGCTTGCATATATGGTTGGATATTCGTAAACGTTCCTGAAACAAATGTTTATCGCTCTTTTGCTGGGAAAGTCATAGTCAAAAAAATTCTTTTGAGGTATGTTTATAGCAATTGCCATAAGAACTTCTTTTATGTTGTGTAATAATTCCTTTTTAAAAGTTTTTAAAACTATTCTATTCAATTTGCATTCGTCATTTAAGATAAAAAAGGCGATTTTCAGAGCACGGTGTAGCTTTCGAACAATACCGACTCAGAACTGAATACATAAAAAACATCAAATTAATTTTAAGATCCACTTGGAAAAGAAGCAACTTTTTCCGGAAGGTCTAATGCACTTACATACATATGTACATACATATCTGTATGAACGTAAATTTATATACATACATATATATATATACTTATGTACATATATATGTATTTATGTTTAAATTTTTATTTACTTTTATAACCTCTGCTATTAAGCTAGCATTCTGCGAGTAGTTGAATAAAAAATCAAAATCAAACTGAGAAGCCCCAAACTGCAAAATATTTTTTAGATTGTTTTTTATACTTTTAAATTTTTTCCATATACATATGTAATACTTCTATATTGGTAGTAAGCTAACATCTCAATGTGTAAGCATTCCGAAATCAAAGCGAGACACTCTAGTACTGTTTTTGTCAATGTATTGTGTACTTGAGTGCCGTTTTTGTAAATGTGTCGTGTACATGTTTATTTATAAACGTATGTGTTCCTTTTCTTTCCCAGTGGGAATTAGGAGCACGTAATAATACCTTATTACCAACTTACTCTTCACCTGGCAGTCATTACCATTTACCCTGCCGAACGTCCCTTACTTTTACAAAGGCATGGCCGCCTTATGTATGTAGGAATTTAGAATGTACATTTGGTATCAGATATACTTCTGAGCCGCTTTACAAAGTAAGTTACGTGTAATGCAGAGCAGTCGCTCGGAGTAGTTCGGTGCTTGGAAATAACTTCGGCTGCACGTTATTTTGCAACTGACAACGTAATGTGTCTTCGGAGGTGTTCATTTTGCCCTTTACTAGTAGATGACATTGGCCATGATGACAATTTTGGTACTAAAAACTGAAAGAAAACATGGCTTACCTCGCAAGGTGCTTACCTATTTTCCCAGTGGGTTCGTACGTCCCAGCCAGCAAAATCATCGTAAACAAGCTCGTAATTGGATATTTTCTCGAAGAAAAACCGGATTAAAAATCGTTTATGATAGCCGTTTACGACTCTTTTTCGAGCACTTTTTCGCTTTAAATTGTGCATCGTCTACGAACAGTCGTAAACGGATCGAAAAAGCATTCGTATACGAATATTTTTACCTCCGTTTTTTAATTGTAAACGAGCCTCGTAAACGATTAATTTATGTTAAAAAAGCGTTTTTTTACACTGCTTTATCTACTGTTTTTGAATGCTAAAAATAAAGGCAATTAATTAATTCAAATTATTGTAGTTCTTTTATTGAATGGAATTATAATTAATAAATATTTATAGTGCCGGATCTAAGTATTGGCATAGAGAATTTTTCGCAATGTATGCAAAGTTTTTTACTTGAATTTCTTTTCGCACATTATTTTTTTTTTAAATATAGTTAGTACTTTCAAATCAGATTTTTGAGAAAAATTCTAAGTATGGAGTTTTATATCCTATTATATTTTAGTATAACATAGTGCACTCTTGAAGTTGCCAGAAAACCGCGTTGATTTTTGGCAAGTTTTTTACGCAGTTTCTTCCATGCAAATTATGTGCGACATTTTTTTCTTGTATGGAAGAAACTGCGTATAAAAAATTGCAAAAAAACAAAGAGGTTTTCTAGCTATTCTAGCGTGCACTTTATTATACTAAAATTAAATGGGCTATAAAACTGCATACTTAGAATTTTTCTAAAAAATCTGATTTGAAAGTAGAACTTCATACTAGCTATATTTTTATTAGAGAAGAAATCAGAATAAAAAACTTTGCATTCATGGCGAAAAATTCTCTGTGCCAATATTTTTTTCCCGGCACTGTATATGTGAAGATATTTTCAGATAAATAAATATTAACAAACTATCTATTAACAATTTAACAATTAAATAAGAGGGGTTTAATATATATTATAAAGTAGCTGAATTTATTTTTTATCTTTTTTGCCGATAGGCTGCCAATTTTTTTTTGACGGTCGTGTGCATATTGGAAGTGCTTCTTTGAAACGGAAATAAAAACTTCTTCGTCGGAGTTAAATTTTTGACGACAAGCACCTAAGAAAATAAAGTGAAAGATTAAACTCCATTGGAAATCGGAAAATTGAATTAAATAAAAAGTGGTATTAAATAATATTATAATCAGTACTTCTTATTGCCGCAGTCGTTGCCAAACCAATAGCGTTGCATTTGGTACCAGTTCCCTTCCACAAGAAAAGTTCTGCTTCCTCATCTGTAATAATTTTCCGCCAGTACGTTCTTAAACATTTATCTACATTTAAAATATTTATAGCTTCGAGTTCAGAAACCTATAAGTGTTTAAAGAATGCAATAAAAATTATTTTATTATGGTTAATTTATGTTTTTAGTTACCAATAATTGTTGTTTTTCACTTGAACTCCCAAGGTCTTTTTCAAATTCCATAAATGCATGCTTTTCCTTAAATGGGCTTCTTGGCAGGACGCCCTCTGCAATGGTTGGTCTATTATTGTTTCGAAGGGTACCATTTTCTTTCCTTAAAGCAATCACCTCTGAAAATAACCGCTCCAAAACAGCTCCAATTTTTGCATCCATCTGATTCACTTTTTCGTTTAAGGGGTCCACGGTTTTTTTTTTTAAGAAAGTGGTAGATCATCCTTTGCGTTTGCACCAGTCTGCCAATAAATCACATACTTAATAATTTTCTTAAATTAAATATTTAACAAACTACTTACTTATAAAATATTGTGATTGAAGAAAAATTGTCAACAAAACTAAAATTTTTTCTTGTGCTGACAAATTATTACAAGCCTCTTTCTATTATATTTTTTTGTTTTATCGTTTACGAGCTTTTCTCTAACTTTTTGGCGATACGTGAATCCCTCGTAAAACATAATGTTCGTAAAATGTACGTTTTCTTGCTGGCTGGGGTGTTTGATAAAGCTTAGTACCCAGCTCTTAAGAAAAGCAAAAACTCCATATAAAATGACGTACAAGAAATGGCTAAGAAATTTTCTTGAGTCAAATTTCCTTAAGGCAGTACGCAGTTCTTCAGAAATTTAGTACGCTTTCTACTACGGTTTTCTAAAGTTTTTTGTGAAAAAAGAGCACAAGGCAACCCAGGTTTGCAACAGAAATATATGCCCGTTCCATTATTTCTTGAAGAAAGAGTGAGGCAACAGGCTGTGCGTTATCAAAAATGTCAAAATTCCTTGGACACACACGCGAAATAATGGCAATTTTTTCTTGACCGTTTTCATAAGAGCTGGATACTAAGCTTATATCTGTACTGTAGTGTTTTCGGACGGTACTAGCTCTTACTGCCAATATAGGAGTATTACATATAAGTACATTTCTAATAATTTAGGCGCCATTGAATTTTGTTGTACGAGTCTTTAACAATTTGCGTGTATGTACATTAGGCACATGACGTTTTTCTAAAAATTAAATATACCTATGAGGATAGGATTGAAAATGATGTAACACCAACAAAAATAACGTTGCTATTCAGTATTTGGAAAAAAGTTCACACGGGGAACAATTTAGGTATGTACTGAAAAACATTCATATA
This sequence comes from Rhagoletis pomonella, assembly GCF_013731165.1. Lineage (NCBI taxonomy): Eukaryota > Metazoa > Arthropoda > Insecta > Diptera > Tephritidae > Rhagoletis > Rhagoletis pomonella. The sequence continues at coordinate 49,124,636 of NW_023458558.1, forward strand.
TAAGTAAGTATGTGGAAAATTCCATATCAACCGAACTACGAACTACGGGTCAAAAGTTGATTTATAATTTGTCTCTTAAACCTTTGCTAGGTTTTTGTTTGAACTTCTCCTCAAAATTGTGGTGTACGCCCTAATACGATAACACAAATGGAGGAACCTACAATTTTACGCCGCCTCCGAACGGCAAATTACTTTATCATCGCCTCATAGGTACATATACTTAATTTTAGAAAAAAGTTATATGCCTAAGGATGACATGATAACATACACATGCATACATTTGCGTGTGCATATATA
>NW_023458558.1:49125032-49126748 GCF_013731165.1 Rhagoletis pomonella
AACAATTCATTCGCATCAGCTGGCTGACAAATAAAAAACGTAAAAATACAAATGCGTAACGATGAATTTCCAAATTTTTAATTTGCTACGAAACCCCCATATTGTCCAAGGATAACCTGTACAATATTTTTCTGTTACTATATTATTTATTTCATGTAAAAATCGAAATGTAAGCATCATGTTTCAGATCAGAGTGGATAAAAACATATTTCGCAGGGGTCGGTAAATTTATATTTTTATTAATGCTTTGATTTTTGCTTAAATAGTTTTAAGCCATCATATAATTTTAATTTCTCACACCCCAAATCCATTTTGCGGTGACTTGACATGAAAAGTTATTATATTGCTTGCAGAAGTTTGAATATTGCTGACTAAGAACAAGAATGAGGGTTTCAGGTCAGTCACGACCAAAATGGGCGAAAGTTTGAAGAATCTTGCTTTGATATGAATTGTGCCGAACCACTCGTTCACAGGAGTAAATGCCGTTAGTTGGCGACGAGGTATCTCTATCACTTACATTTGACATTCGTCACGCCTCTGTAGTGCTATGGCATCAACTATGCAGACGCACTTTCCCAATTAAGGGACCGGAGATTCCACTTACATGGCCTCAAATCGTAGCCATTGTTCTATTCGCCTTTCTAGTCAGACAAAGTGAAGCTTATTTATATTTTTCAGCGGAGATGGCTTTTACCTTCTCATTTCTACCGTATAAACCACCACGATGATAATTTCGGTACTGAAAGCTTACTTTCCCAGTAAGTACATACATATGTATGCAGGTAAATACATATGTACATACTTATTTCTGAAATACTTAGGTATGTATGTATAAGTACATACATATTTTTTACTTTTTAGCTTGTCTCAACACGTTTTTTACAATACATTCATATGTACAGATGTCAGCCAGGCAGAAGTTTCTATCTTATCACTTATCACCCCATTCACTTAACGCTTTGTTAATGCGTTTATTTACGTTCGTATTTAAGTGCCCTCTAAAAGAATATTTTAATCATATAAATCGTAATCACGCTGATAAAACTTTAATTTTAAATGCTTGCATATATGGTTGGATATTCGTAAACGTTCCTAAAACAAATATTTATCGCTCTTTTGCTGGGAAAGTCATAGTCAAAAAAATTCTTTTGAGGTATGTTTATAGCAATTGCCATAAGAACTTCTTTTATGTTGTGTAATAATTCCTTTTTAAAAGTTTTTAAAACTATTCTATTCAATTTGCATTCGTCATTTAAGATAAAAAAGGCGATTTTCAGAGCACGGTGTAGCTTTCGAACAATACCGACTCAGAACTGAATACATAAAAAACATCAAATTAATTTTAAGATCCACTTGGAAAAGAAGCAACTTTTTCCGGAAGGTCTAATGCACTTACATACATACATACATATCTGTATGAACGTAAATTTATATACATACATACATATATATATATACTTATGTATATATGTATTTATGTTTAAATTTTTATTTACTTTTATAACCTCTGCTATTAAGCTAGCATTCTGCGAGTAGTTGAATAAAAAATCAAAATCAAACTGATAAGCCCCAAACTGCAAAATATTTTTAAGATTGTTTTTTATACTTTTAAATTTTCCATATATGTAATACTTCTTTATTGGTAGTAAGCTAACATCTCAATGTGTAAGCCAAGGTACATTGAACAGGTAGTATCAGTAGAGCAGCTGATTTGAT